>NW_012267236.1:11859001-12002144 GCF_000151885.1 Dipodomys ordii
GCCCACTTATTTATTGGGCAGTTGTTTCTTTGAGGATTTGTTGTTGGGGGGTTAAATTTTTTGAGTTCCAAGTATATTTTAGATATGAGACCCTTGTCCGTTGTATGGCTAGTAAAGATCTTCTCCCAATCCGTGGGCTTTCTATTGATGATGGCATTCTTTTTAGTATCCTATGAACTAATAGGCTATTTACCAAAACTTTAGATAGGAAGAAATGTTCTTAGGCCTTAGCAGGTTTGAGACTGTTTCATATTTTTGGTGCTGGTATCTTATGCCTATAATCTTATTTACTCAAGCTGCACAAAGGATGGTTTCAAACAATCATCCTGTGAAGGAAAGTCCATAAGAATGAGTCAATTAACTACTAAAAATTCAGAAGTGAAGGGATAACGCAAGTGGCAGAGTTCTGACTTTGAGTGAGGTAAAGGATTGCCCTCAGCCCTAAGTTCAAACTCTAGTACCAGCATTAAAGAGAGACAGAGAAAAAAAGAGAGGACACAGAGAGAGACAGAGAGAGAGGCAGAGGGAGAGAGGAACAAGAGGAAGAAGATGGAGAGAGTTTCATATAGCATAATATAATTTGTATTTTATGAAGTTGTTAGATGAAGGTTTAGTTACATAAAAATTAGATTGTTCTTCTTAACACTTTGTTCAAAACTATCATTAATATTTTATGCTTTACAAAGCAATTTGCTTGGGAAAATAATTAAAACATCTTCCTTTAACTAATATTCTTAATTTTTCTTTTAGTCATCTTTTTCTTTGTAATTTCTCAATAGATTGTCAAGGTTCACAATATTGTCTTTAGTAAGGATTTACAGCATATTATCATGCCTTGCTTTGTGGTCATGAACACCTTTTGACTTGTGTATTTTTAAATATTATTTCTCAAAGTAGTTTACTTTGGAGTAGCATTGTCTTACTGTGCCTTTTCTATCCTCTACATGAAACTTTCTGCTTTATATTCCTTGAAAGTAAACCCTTTAAACACTATGTTTGGATTACATATATTTTATTGTTGTACAAATGAATAAGTAAGCCTGTTTTTCAATGGTATTTATGACTGTTATCTATGAACATATTTTCTGACCTTATTCTTTGTTTTTATATTGTATCATTCCTAAGAACAAACCTGCTTCTTATAAGCAATGTTCCTATCTTATTCTGACTTCTGGGATTGATTTGGTTTCTGTTTTTTTTCTGCCTTTATTATTGATTTTTTTATTATAAATTTTCATTTACTTGTCTAGAAATCATGGATTTTTTTCTTCTTATTTCAGTGCTTACCATTTGTCCTGTCATTATGTTTGTATCTTATAGATACAGCCATAAAATAATGGAATAACATGGAAAAGAAATCTAGAATATAGAAAACCAATTAAGGTCTGAAGAATCTCATGAATAGTATGAGCCTACATTCTGAATATAAAGAACACAGAATGTAAAGGTAAATGATTCAAAATAATTAGAAGTAAGATAAAAGATATAGGGGGAGGTAGTATAATTAAATACAGGGGGTAATTTTTCTATAATACAGAGAATACAACAAGTGCAAGCAAAGCAAATATATTCTTAGTATAATTTCATGAGATGAATAAGTAACTGAATATAGGCATGCGAACATTATTCCTAAGTTTGTGAATGCATTGTTCAGGAGTGAATGATGATTACATGATGACAATGAATAATTAAGTCCATGATGCCATTAGGACAGATTTCCATAAATGAGAAATAGTAATGCCAATTCAACGGGGCAACTCATTCAACATTGATAGTAAGGGAAGAATTTCTTGAGATGTGACAAAGGACTAGATGTCAATCTACTTGGATGAGAGGAGAAAGCAGCCAAGAAGTAGCAACTGACTGCGTGAAGACTTGGCAGTGTGCATAGAATATCTGGGGAACTGAACATAAACACATTTTTATTTGGTTGAGCTGCCACTCTCCACACCAAATTTATATATGATATATCCGTGCATTTGGATATAGGTCCATTACAGTGGTGATCAAGTTGCAGGACTGCAACCTGGTAAAATCATGTTAAGTAAGTAAGTCATGCTCAGTGAGACAAAGAATGCATGTGGAGGTTAGATGTAAATTATATGCATAGAGGTAGATAGACCGATAGATAGGTAGATAGATAGATAGACAGACAGATAGACAGATATACACAGGGCCATATGCATATAATCACAAATGTATTAAAGGAAGAATAGTATATTCAAGGGTATTTCAATGGTGTAACTTCTTTGAACAACTAATTTACAAGTTAACAAAATGAGTACCAGGAATCTGGAATTTGTGGGGTAGACAAAGAGGAAGAAAAAGCATGTGTGGATACAGTCATAATATTTGATGTACATATATGAATATGGAACTAGAAAAATGGAGGGTATGTGTTGGGATTAGGAGAGAATAGGGGAGAATATTGAAAGGAGTGACGTGCATGAAGATGTAGTCTTTTCATGAACTGCTATGCTGAATTTAAACCTTTTTGTACAACTGCTTAACGGAAATAAACTTAAGTGGGATTGCTGGGCATTTACCCCAATGATCACAAACAAGGCCATACTAAAGCTACCAGCACAACTATGTTCATTGCAGCATTATTTACCATAGCTAAGATATGGAACCAACTCAGATGCCCCTCAGTAGATGAATGGATCAAGAAAATGTGGTGTGTGTGTGTGTGTGTGTGTGTGTATACATAATGAAATTCTATGCTTTCATCAGAAAGAATGACACTGCCTCATTTGTTAGGAAATGGAAAGACTTAGAAAAAATTATATTAAGTGAAGTAACCAGACCCAAAGAAATATAGGTGCCATGGTTTCCTTTATTTGCAAAAATTAGTATATGTCTAGGATAATCTTATCAGATGAGCAAGACATGGACACAGAAGGTTTTCCTTTGCTGTTATTGTTTTTAATGTACTATGTGATTTTTATTGTTACTTTTGTATGGTCTTTCTCCTATGGTATATCCCTGTTGTCACTGTATTTGATTTTGGTACCTTGCACCTTGTACATACATTTATCTAATTTGGGGAGGGGTAGGGGAATAACTAAACACTGAAACAAGGACACAGGATGACCTATTGCAACAATGATACTCACAACACAATATGTTGGAAATGAAATTTTCAACTTTGGGGGGGGTGAGGAGTGGGGGAGGTGGGGAGGGAAGGGATAATAGGAAAAAATAACAAAGGAGAGAGCAACAATGTTCACTACCTTACTGATGTAACTGTAACCCCTCTATACAGCATCTTTAGAAGAAAATAAAATTTAAAAAAAAGAAAAGAAATTTTTTATAAAGCAGGATTACAAGTGTCTGATCTGACTGATGTTCTCAGAAGAAGAGAGATTGACACAAAGAAAGATACCAGAGATGCACATGCACAGAAGAAAGGCCATGTGAGGGCACAGATTTAAAAAAAATGCAGCCATCTGGAAGCCAAGGAGAGAGCCTCAGGGGAACCCAAAGCCGCTGATGTCTCGACCTTGGACTTTCAGTCTCTACTACTGTGAACAAATAAATGTTATTTACCCCTCTCACTGTCTACAATGTTTTGTTATAGTAGCTGAGACAAACATATATATGAGATAGATAGATAGATAGATAGATAGATAGATAGATAGATAGAGTAGACAGATAAGGAAAGTAAGGATGAGACCAAAGCAAGTTGAAAGTGAACTCCAAATGATCCTGGATTCTCAATGTTTGGAGAGCTACGGTAGCTTCTCTGTTCTGAGTAGAACAACAAACAGTGGAAGACTTTTTTTTGGTTGGTCATGGGGCTTGAACTCTGGGTCTGGGCGCTCTCCCTCAGCTCTTCAGCTCAAGGCGAGCGAACAGTGGAAGATTTTAAATCAGTCCTATACTACAATTACCTCCATGTTTTCCCATGATCAATGTAGTTGCTTTATGGGAAATGGCTTGGAGTGAGGACAGAGTGGCAGGATGATCAGTGGAAAAGCTTTTGCAATGGTCCTGCACAGGGCTATAGTCCACACTGTGCCTTAGCATTCTTGTTCCCATATTACATATACTTAGTATTTTATACTTCTCTAGCATTATGGATGTATCCATGGTTTCATTCCAGCCTTTGTACAATTGAACACTGGCTGTTACTTTTATCTCTGTCTTCGACTGCTTTGGATGCTGTGATTTTCTTGGTAGGCATGCTATCTGATTTATGCAACGTTGTGGGGCATCTACCAAATACTGTCAAATGAATGAGTGAATGAATAAGTTATTCTTATAAGACATGTCTACAGAGTGGCTGCAGCATGTTTATTTTGGACATGTCTTGTCTCCATTGTACATCTCTATAGTTTGCTGTGTGGTGTTGACCTGTGGAAATACGGAAACATCATCCATTCTCCTGCTATAGAGAAATAAGATTTGCCATCTTCTTTATTTGATGCTCTGAGAAATTCCCCTACATTTTGCTTTGATTTATCAACTTAATGTGTTTTCTATCTCTCCAGGTGCTATGAATCTGTTTCTGTTGGCTTTGGACTCGGTTTAGAAAATTGCTCAGCATCTCTGTTGATACCTATGTTTGGGGCTTTATACCAGAGGTCATGATTGATTTGCAACCTTTGAGTATTTGCATTATGTATTCATCCTTTGATGTGTCTTTGTTTTGCTTTATGGTGAGGTTTGCTCTAATGCAGGTAGGATTAACATCTTCAAACACTTATATCTGAATTCTCCAAAGGCCTTCCTAATTCTTTTCTTGGAAATGTCTTTAGTAGGGTACACTTGCCTTTCACACAGGGAGATTTGTTGAATGAAAAATGCTGCTGAGTATTAAAGAGACTCTAACTCTGACTTTGGATATCTTTGTCACTGGATATTCCCATGAAGGATAACTATGCAGGCTAAGTTTTCCTGGTCTGGACCAGTTGACACAAAAACAAGTCCTGTGAACCATTCAGCTTTGATAGAAATGCTTTATTGTATGGTGCAGATTGAAAAAGATTCTCCTTCTATATTTTAATATCTGGGTGAATTTTATTTCCAAAGAAAGATTTAGGAAAGAAATCAAGCGAGTGAAGTTTCAATTTTGCAAATTTCAGCCATACAGTTATATAACACATTGGTTAGATACGTCCTAAAAATGTTGTAAAAAATGTTCTATTCCCTTGTATGAAAATTTGAGAAAGACATGTTTCTGTCTATAGGAGGAATGTTCAGTACAGTGAGGAAGATGGAAATCTAGAAATAATGAGGAAGCTCTGCCGAATCTTTGATTGAGGTATGTACAAGGTACTGTTCACATTCCTCTATGCTCCATTCATTTCCTTACCTTGCTCTGGCCTGGAACATGTCTTCATTGTATTTTAAAAAGCCCCTGCAGTCACCATATTTGATTATGGTTCCCTGTGTATTTGGTACACATTTATCTGAATTAGGGAGGGAAAGGGAACAACAAAATGGTGAGACAAAGACAAACCAAGGGAACAGTGATACTCACAAGACAATGTATTGGAAATGAACTCTATAACTTGGGGGGGATGGGAGGAAGGGAAAGTGGGAGAAAAATGAGGGAGGGGGTTCTACAATGTATTCCCTACCTTACGTATATAACTGTAACCCCTCTGTATATCACCTTGACAATAAAATTAAATTTAAAAAATTGTCTTTTTAGACTTGAGTATAAAACGTTTTGAACTGACCTAGTGTTGAGCATTTTGCAAGATAAGGAAGTGAAGGTTTGCATATCACACTCGTGCTAATGAACAGCAGTGAAGAAGGAATTAAAACTTAGAAGTGTTTCAGTGTTAATTTTATCACCGCCTACCCCCACTTCCTTCAGAGAAGTGACTATTTCAAAACTGGAAGACTAGAGCTGTACCCAAAGGTCGTAGTGGGGAACCTCACGATTCTCTTTTTAGCATTTAAGACTAACTGGCATATGTTCCTGGCAATCTTAGTGCATAAATTAAGTTTTAAATAAATGAAGTAGGAAACATTTTCAGAAAACGGGGACATTCAAATTTAGAATTTCAAATCTGAGCATCATTTTTTGACCCCCTATATACATTACCTTTTTCTTCCTTAATACGCATCAATGTGTCAGGTTCTAAACTGAGGTGGAAATATGGTCGAAATATATCTCAAGTTATACAGTGGTGATGGGAGAAGAAAGGGGAACACATATTTGGAAGAGAAGAAATGGTGTAAATAAGATGTGAGAGTTTTGAATTTATTTAATAATCTTTTGCTAATCTATGGATTAAAAACCCAGAGCAATGTCACTAAAATGCTCTGGGTTGCAAAGGCAATATTTCCCGAAAATATGAGTAAATGTGACTTAGAGGATAGATTTCACTCTTCAATTGTCTCTTCCCAAAGAGGCAAAACCTCAACCATTGAGGTTGTCAATAAATCACACTATTGACAGATGTTTCTGTGCTCTTAACATGAGCTAGGTGCTGTTGTCAGCTTTAACATGTATTAAGTCTTTTACTCATTCCAAAGAAATGGGTTCTTTCTCCAATTTCAAATGAGAAAATAGGATAAATAGCTTAAATGTTCACAGCTGAAATTAGACCATTGAGGACATAGTGCGGGGATTCTCAGCTTCTGAGTCCGCTATAAAGTTCTTAGCCACTATCAGAACAGAACGATCTGGTGATGTTGGAATGGAAACCAGTTTTCATGGAGCCTTGGATGCCGTGGAAGAATTAGTAAGATTTAAGAACTTGGCTCACTTCTAGGAGACTCTGGCTACATAGGAAACACCGAAATCCAGTTCCCAGAAATGGATTGATTCCCTCTGAGCTCTACTCACCCTTAAACGCCAGCCCCGTGATAACAGACTTGTTGATAAACATTCCTTCACGATGGTCACAATGTGAAGTTTTGTTGAGAGACACTGAGGGATAAAACTTCTCCTTCCGGTTCTGGGTGTTGTTTACCCCACCGCACGAGTGTCGTTTGTTGGAATATGTATTTATGGAGATAGCTAGTTGTGTTCGGTCCCAGCCACATAGCCAGATCACTGTGACCCAAAAATTCTCAACCCATCTCTGGCCTGAGAGATACATTTTTGTAGTTCTGCTGTGAACATCAAGCACTTTATCTTGTATCTTTTATAATACTGGTATCTTTAATAGTACCCTTTTTCTCTTTCAGGTCTTCTTTCTCATCAACATGCTTACTTGACACTTGGAGGATTGTTTGTTTTGCATGGCACCTAGCTACAGACAAAGGTTTGCTGGAAAAAAACAGCCAATTTTGTTTTGCATGGCACCTAGCTACAGACAAAGGTTTGCTGGAAAAAAACAGCCAACTTCTCCATACCCATTCATTCTAAACTCTAGCATTAGGGAGGTGTCATCTTTCAAATTGAGTCTTTCTTGGCACAGTCATCATCAGTCTCAAGGTACCTGTTCAAGCTCTCATTGTGCTATCATAGCCACTATATAATAAGGACTATTGTGCCTTAATAATTATTCATATCAACAATTAGAATCATATTATGTTATGTAATTTAAATATTATATTAAATATTATATAATGTATTACATATATATTACTATATATTATGCTATATATACTATATATATGCTATATATACTATATGTTATATTATATTATAAATATATGTTATACATTTATTTATTATATAATTATATAATGTATGATTATTATATAATAATATATTGTTTAAATACAGTGTATAAAATATACTTAATATTATGCATAATAATATAATCAATACTATAGATTATGCTATATATACTATACATTATATAATATATGCATAATATATTATATATAAGTAGTATAATATATAATGATTATATGAATAAGAATTCTTATATTATTTATATTATCATGTCATTTTTATTTTTCAATGGGATCCAAATTGACAGACAAGCAAACAGGTTGTGTGCTATGAGACACTCAAATTCACCTGGAGTCTACTTGAAGGCCTACACTGTGTCCTTTACGCAAGGATGGTGTGGGAAGCTCTAATGAACAATATCTTTCCATGTACATTTTGCACTTGGAGTCAGGGATTATATATATCTATCCTGATGATGAATGTCTATCCCAGGAAAAGGAGCATGAGAAACCAAGTTCTCACCAATTAGACAATGTTTCCTATCTTAATAGCAAATTGAGCATCTCAAAGACATGAAGAAAGCCTGAAAGCCTTCTTTGAAAGATTCAAGCCCACAAATCAATGACTGGATTGCACTTTGTGCTGCCTTTTGAAATTTACAAGAAAGATAATGTGTGTAACAGTCTTCAAAAATTGACTAATTCAAGTATAATTCAGAACAATTTACTAATGTGCAGTGATTTATAAAGAGATTTCATTTTGCTTCTGAGTTTCTGGAGCATGAGAGAGAATGACTGAGCTGAAATGACTTTTGCCTGGTGTGCAAAGGAAGAGATGTAGCATGAAAAGAGCTGTGATGAAGGCATCCCGAGTTCGCATAAACTGCGCTTCCTGTGGGACAATGAGCAGCTGGTGATGTCAGCTGGGATGGTACCATACTGCTTCTCCCTTTTGGAGCTGATGGCTGTCCCTGGGTATGCAACATCCTATTGACCTGAGAAGCAGAGTAAAGCTCACGGGTTCTACATAGTGAGAAGAAACACATGGCAAATAGTGCGCCCATACACAATAGTCATGGTGTATGCATTCTCACTTGCTCCATCCACGCAGCCTACTTGGTTATAATGAAGCAAATTGTGAGCAGATTGAACTGTGAGTTATAAAAGAATTCTTTCCAATTCTACTTGACGAGGGTGGAACTTTCTTTGTGGGAAAGATTTTAATGACATTTTAAATTTTTTTAAAGAATCTAGCCCAGTGCTGGTGGTTCACACCCCTAATCCTAACTAGGCTGAGATCTGAAGATTGCAGTTCCAAGCCAGTCATGAGACTCTTATCTCCAATTAGCCACTAGAAAGCCAGATGAGGGACTGTAGCTCAAAGTTGGTAGAGTGGTTGCCTTGAGCATAAGTTCAGGGTAAGTGCCCAAGTTCAAGCACCATGACTGACAAACTCCCCCACCTCCAAAAATAACAATATTGAGCATATTCATAGTTTCTACTTCTGCCTGAGGCCAGTTTGGAAGATTGTGCTTTTTGAGGAATATTTTCATATCAGATAATTGGTGTTTTGGTAAAAAAAACTATTCATACTGTTAATTTTATCCTATTTATTACTGTAAAATCAGTATTATTTAACGTTATTGAGTATAATTTAATTCTGTTGTCTGAAAATTACATTCTTTGTGATTTCAATCATTAAAAGTTGTCACACTTGATTTGTGGCACAGCATATGACCCATTTTTGAGGAGACTTCTGTTCCCATGTTGAATGTGTGCAAGGTAGCGCTCAGACCTAGTTTCTAGTAGCTATTATGATGACTCCTTGTGTGTGTGTGTGTGTGTGTGTGTGTGTGTGTGACAGTACTGAGGGTTGAACTGAGGACCTTACTTGCTAGGCTGATATTTTACTAATAAGCCACACTTCCAGCCCTGTTTTCTTTTAAAGATAGGGTCATGCTTCTCACTGTTGTGCACCTAAACCGCAATCCACCTATTTGAGGGTTCCTTAATGCCTAGGATGAAAGGCATGTGCCACTAGGTCTGACTTCTCTCTGTGGAGACAGAACCTGCAGGCTTTCTGTCTGGGCTTGTATTTGAAATATACTCTTCACCTCTGCCTCCCAAGTAGGTTATGGTGACAGACAGGACCACATCACTGTGACCAGCTGTGGGTTGAGAAGGGGCTCTAACATACTTTTCTGCTCAGGCTCGCTTCAAATCTTCTCATGTTTAAGGGAATGTACTGTAATTCATTCATTGTACATTAGATACTGAGTATAAAATGCAGATACCCTGCATTCTGTTGACACTTGTTTATTTGAACAGATATTAAGTTACTGGGTGGTTAGTTATCTTGACAGTATAGATACTCTATCTCCCTTAATGAAGATTGTAGCAGTGTTTGATTTATAAGTTCCATCTTATCCCAGGTCCCTTTGGTAACATGCAATTCTTTTCTTTTTTTCTCCAAACTATTTCTTGTGAACATTGATTATTTCCAAATGAACAGTCTTGATGAAGAAAACTGTGTTACCCATAACTGCTTGGAACTATTGTTTGTGGAGCTCATGGGATCCTGAACAATAAAAGTATTTCCAATATTTAAAAACATGAAATTTGAATGCAGGATTTTTTTTTTGCTGGTGTTGAGGCATTTGAATTCAGAACCTGGGTGCTGTCCCTGTGCCTCTTTGTGCTCAACCACTTGAGCCATTTTTGCCTTGTTCTGAATAGTTTATTAGAGATTAGAGTCTCATAGACTTTTCTGCCCTGGCTGGCTTTGAATTGCTATCTTCACATTTCAACCTCCTATCTAGCTATGATTACAGGTTTGAGCCATGAGCACCCAGCTTGAACACAGGATTTGTTATTTCACATAAGTCCTTAATACTAGAGTACAGCCCTTAGTTCTGGGATGTCTTCTTACTTTTATGTCATTGTCCTAGTAAGGTTATTTTCTTTTCCTAAGGCGCCTGTTGAAAATCTGCCCAGCTCTTTCAGATTAATATAGTATTTAAGTTCCTCACATATAAAACATGGCTTCTACTTCTACCATGCATATGTTAGACTAGGAACCAATCAAAATCTGCATCATATGTACATGCAGAATTTGGGGTTCTTTTCATTGTTGTCTTCTTTTCAAGGCTTTTCCCCTAAAATCCCTATTGCTTTGGTAGCTTTGATCTCTATCTTTTTTATCACCTCAGGCCATCAATTTTTATTTGACATTTCCTAATCAAATGATCTCCCACAAAATATTTCCTGATCCATTGAGCCTTGATGGGTGTCTCACACATTTCATAAAGATATTCAGTTGACTGCCACATCCAAAAACTTGGCTTCTTGAAGAAAGAGTAAACTTAGTACATAACTTTACTTTCTTGCCATCCTTAGAATATATGCTCAATAATTGAATGATTTTTAATGGAAACAAAGGCCCCAAATCTTTTTTATTCTTTAAAGTCCTTGAGCACTATTAGCTTTACATATTACCATCCCATCCCTTTTGACTGGACCTTCATTTCAACCAAGATTAAAAGAAAATTGAAGCTATATTCTTGGTGAATTAGAAGTATAAGCTATGGTATCAGATGAACTGTCTAAATCTTGAAGAAAAAGAATAGATAGAAGCATAATGTAAATTTTAAAATGTTACTGAGGATGTTAGTAATGATATTGACTTAATTCTTCTCACTAGGGAAGGCCCATGACTGAACTCAATGTGTTGAAAAGTTCAGAGACATTAATCTTCTTATCTATGCCCTAGAACTCCCCTGCTAAGACAAATGAGCAAGCATTGATGAATGCTGCTTCATTAGGAGAATTTAAAAATGCAATTTGTCTTCATGAAAAGGAAGTATTTTTACATTTTCCATTTTACAATGAATCAGTGAAAAGAATTCTCAACCATTACCCTTTGACTTAGAATGGCCTTTATGAACAGCATATCAGCTCAGTAATAGACTTACTTTAAGAGAAATCTTAGCAAAAGCACTTCCTGGCAATATTAAAAACAATATCCACAATCTACAGATCTTTAAGAAGCTCATTTATAGTATCTTCAGAGTTTCAAATGTCCCACTGTACTTACTTTTATAAATGACAAGAAAATTAAAAGCTAGGAATAATGCAGAAAAATTGGCATAAAAGAGAATTCTCAGTATTGTCTTCAATTAAGAGGATAGTCATCATAATCTACTTTTCTATACCAAATAATGGAAGATTAGAAAAATAAACCTACTGATTCAGATATGGAGAAGGGTGAAAGCAATTGTAGAGTAACTTTCATCACCAGAGAGATTTCTAGCTCTAGAATGGGGCAGAATTTTTCCACCATATATTCCTTCCCACAATTTGTTTCCATCACCTGTCAATAAGCTCCAAGTCCTTATTCCTTCTTAGCTCAGAATGATATGTAAGCCTGAATGCTCTAGCCACTTCCTTGAGTCTCATGTTCTTTTGAGATCCTGGAGTGTGTGTAGATACATAAATGTAATTGTTTGTTTGTCTGGTAATCTTGTTTCTTGTTCATCTGTCTTGAATCTATTGATTGGCAGGCTGGCCAAAGAACTGATAAGGGGAAAGCAATGAACCCCCACTACAAAATAAGCCTTCAATACCACAAATTATTTTCTGTTCAATGGTCTAGCACATGAAAAATGAAACTATTAAGAAACAACATCATATGATCAACTGTACTAATAAAAGTTTTTTAAAATGTTATACTATTCTCTCTAAAATTTTAAGCTTTTTTTTGTATTTTCACAATCTTTGGCTACTGTTAAGTTTCCTTCAAAACCAGCTCTGGTTGAGAGGTGGGTACCAGAGGCTTTCCCTTTATGTCATTTGCATGTGGGTTGGTTTAAATTGTATTTGTCATTTACAATTAACTTATTGTTTGTTGGCTGTAAGAATCACTTGCTGAACTTCTAAAATATCATTTCCACAGAGTAGGTTTGTCTTTCAAAATAGGAACCATGATTGAGGCCTATAATTCTTTACTTTGTAAATTGAAATATAGGTG
The DNA here is from genome assembly GCF_000151885.1 of Dipodomys ordii. NCBI lineage: Eukaryota > Metazoa > Chordata > Mammalia > Rodentia > Heteromyidae > Dipodomys > Dipodomys ordii. The sequence continues at coordinate 11,871,612 of NW_012267236.1, forward strand.
GTTGAAATATATTTTTCTTTTTAGTGGTAGTGAGGATTAAACTCAGGGCTGCATGCTTTCTATGAAGTATTCTACTATTTGAGCCAAGGCCTAAGTTTTCTCTTTCTTTTTTCTTTTTCAAAATGATCTCAATTTTTACCCAGGCTAGCCTCAGGACACAGTCCTCTACTTCACATTTAATGATAAAGACACATGGCTTGTTATTGAGATAGAGCTTGCTAACTAAGGCCCTACCAGCCTCAAACTGCAGTCTTCTAACTTAGCTTTAGGAGTTGCTGGCATCACAATAGGGACGATCATTTTTTGTTGTTGTTGGTCATGGGTCTTGAACGCTGGGCCTAGGCATGTCCCTGAGCTCTTTTGCTCAAGGCTAGCTCTGTAACACTTTGAGCCACAGCACTACTTCCAGTTTTTTAGTGGTGAATTAGAGATAAGAGTCTCACGGATTTTACTGCCTGGGCTGGCACTGTTATCTTCAGATCTCAGCTAGGATTACAGGTATAAGCTACCAGTGCCAGGCACAGGATAACATTTTAAGGAATCCTGATGACCCTTCTTCCCATTAGCTATGTCTCTGTGTGTAGATCAATTATTCTTTGGTTTCAGAGCTCACAAAGATTTTTTTTTTTTTGGTATCTGGGCTAAAGACTTAAAGAGAAACCTCTCTGAAGAGGAAATAAGAATGGCCAATAGACACATGAAGAAATGCTCAACCTCTCTACCATGAAAGAAATGCAAATCAAAACAACATTGAGATATCACCTCACCCCAGTCAGAATGGCTATAATCAAGAACTCTAACAACAACAGATGCTGGAGGGGATGTGGACAGAAGGGAACATTACTGCATTGTTGGTGGGAATGTAAACTTGTTCAACCACTTTGGAAAGTAGTATGGAGGTTCCTCAAAAGACTCCACATAGAGCTTCCCTATGACCCAGCAATCCCACTTCTGGGCATTTACCTGAAAGATCACAAACAAGACCATACTAAAGCTACCAGCACAACTATGTTTATTGCAGCATTACTTACCACAGCTAAGATATGGAACCAACCCAGATGCCACTCAGTAGATGAATGGATAAAGAAAATGTGGTATATATACACAATGGAATTCTATGCCTCCATCAGAAAGAATGACATTGCCCCATTCGTTAGGAAATGGAAGACATGGAAAAATTATATTAAGTGAAGTAAGCCAGGCCCAAAGAAACATAGGTCCCATGGTTTCCCTTATTTGTAATAACTAGTATATGTCTGGGACAAGCAGAAAAGTTCCAAAGCTATGTACATATGATTAGATAAAATGATAATAAGCGAAATGAGCCCCAAGATAGCGATACAAATATATTTTTTCTTTCTTGCTATTGTTTCTAACGTATTTGTAATGCACCATGTGATTTTTTTTGTTGCTTTGCATGTTCCTCCCCCATGGTATAACTCCTATTTCCACTGTATTTGATATCAGTGCCTGCATCTTGTATATACACTTCTCTAATTTGGGGAGGGAAAGGAGAAAAACAAAATGCTTGAATAAGGATACAGGTTGACCCATTGTAACAATGAGATGTACAAAACACTATGTTGAAAATGAACTTTACAACTTTGGCAGAGGGAGGAGGGTGTACTTGTGGAGGTGGGAGGCAAGGGATGGTAGGGGGAAAACAAAAGGGAAGGCAACAATACTCAATAGGAAATGCTCAATAGGAAAACAATGCTCAATACTCATTACCTTGCTCATGTAACTGTAACCACTCTGTACAATATTTTTTACAATAAAAAGTATAAAAAAAGATTTTCTTGGTTTGTTAGTGAGTTTTCTGTATATCCTTTAAAATTTACATATATGGAAACAAATTTAGAAACTGCTGCAGGTCCACACATTGCCCTCTTTGCTTAGACCTACCAATTTTAAGACTCATTTACAACTGACTACTTCATTTCTTTCAATCCTGAGAATCAATCCTGAGCAGACTCAAAATCCCTTTTCCCTGGGTCTTTGGCCTCTACAAATTCAGCTCCTCAACTCAAGTGCCCACCATCTGGAGCAAAATCCTGCTTCCATTTCTCCACCTCATCACTCTCCATATGTCTTTAAAACTCAAGCAAAACATACCCTGCTGTGCAGAGGATCTTTCGATTTCCACCCGTCCTTGATTCTTCATATAGATATAAATAGATATAGATATCTACACACACTCACACTTTTATACGTACACACACACACACACACACACACACACACACACACACACACACACGAAGAACTTATTCTTGCTTCAATGTCGGCTAGCTTTGAACCCGCCTTTTAAAAAAGAATTTAAGTGTTGGTTGACACTATAGTTGTATGATTGATTGAAAGGTTAAAATGCTAATCTGGTTTGGGAAAGACAAATTCTCTATTTTTTCCCTCTATTTTCTATTTTACTGTGTTGTACTGGGACTTAGACTCAGGGCTTCACATTCCTGTTTTCTATTTTGGCTTCCTTCCTTTCTATCTTTCTTTCCCTTCTCTTTTTGTTTCTCTTTCTTTTTTCTTCCCTCCCTCGCTCCCTCCCTCCTCTTCTCCCTTCCTCCTTCCTTCCTTCCTTCCTTCCTTCCTTCCTTCCTTCCTTCCTTCTTTCCTTCCTTCCTTCCTACTTTCTTCCTTCCATCCTTCCTTCCTTCTTCTGTATCTGTAAAGATTTGCTTGTCTTTCATAAGCGAACAAACGTTTACACATTTTACTTTTGATGTATAGCATCCACTGGATTTATCCTAGAGCCTACAATGGCTTTATTCTTCGAGAGGAGCATCTTCTTGAAGGAGATCAGGTATGGCGTGGTTTTGTATGAAAAGTAAAGGGCCATGAAATACTGATTAGAAAATGATACAGAGTGTAGGAGACAAATATCTATGGATCTATTTAACTGTCTACCTATCATCTATATATCTATCTATGTATCGATTTATGTATTGATCTATGTATCTATGTACATATCTATTAAAAAACAGAAAGCCATGTGTGAAATGTCTGAGACCACAGAGAAAATGCCTGCCATGACCAGAAATAGAAAAGTGAACAACATAGCAGAATCTGGGAGGGACCAGCCCTTGAGGGAAAAAGAAGGAAATAATGAAAGAAGGAAGTTATTGTGTGTCTGAGAAGCTGTTTAATATATTTAGCTGAGTGACAGCCCCCCCAAAAAAAGATCCCAAAACTTAAGTGAAAATACACTGTCATTATAGGCTAACATGACCCTCGGGGGAAGAAAGCTGGTGGAATTACTTACACAGACATTTTCTCTCTGAGTATTAACTTTTGTTCACCAAGATATTGATCAAGAACCCCTAAGGATGTGAACTAAAGCCCATGGTGTAAAAACCATTTGAAGAGCGCATATTCCCTGGACCATTGCTATTGGGATATTTACTGTGGATTTTTATTATTAAGGGCTCAGGGGTAAAGGAAATGGCCCTTGGCGGTGGTCCCTCTGAAGCAGGTAGGAAGGAGATAGTGAATTCGGAGGAAACTTTCTTTATGGTGAAATCCTATTGTGACAGGCCGCCTTTATGGTGAAATCCTATTGTGACAGGCTGCCTGAAGCCTTTCATTTCAGAGGAGCTCTGCCACTGCTTTCAAATTGAACAGTGCTGGGAAACTCTGCCTTCTGGTCTTTGCTATAATGGAGGCAGGTACGTGGTTGGAGGTAGAGCAGCCTCACCACTGTGGTACAAGTGTGATTCCAACATAATACGGAGTTCTCTGCCTCCTACCCCTTCCCCAGCCAGCCTTATTTGTGAAGGCTTTCCATATACAGTGTCATCTCCCATGGTGAATTCAATTGTCTCAGCTTCTTCACAAGGGTGGAATGAAGAGTGGCATCAATGATCCCAAGCAAGGTCAGAGCCCTCTCAGCTGGGATGAGGGGGGAGCTGGAGGCTCTCCTTAAACTCCTGTAGTGTCAACTCGCTTCCTATAGAACCCGAATTTATTTCCCAGGTTGGCCAGCTGCCTAAACACATCCACCGTAGTGTTCTGATTTTGAAAACTCAAATTCTTTGACCTGTGACTCTTGTTAATTTTTTTTCTATTTCATTTAAATCAAAACTGACAGGAAAAAAGAGCAGGCTAAAAAGAGTTATTTCCCTTCGCTGCTTAATGGGATATGAAGCCATAGCTTATGACTGAAAATAAAACTTTCCACTTGGGTAAACATAATTCTCTCCTTTCTTTTTTTTTTCCTCTAGAAATAATCCCATTCATTTACAAGGATATAGTAATTTAGTATAAAATAATTCCCCTTCAGTATGCTCTGTTGTAATTACTTGGCTATCTTCTTACTTCCCTTCTTCTGTGAATTTTGGACCATTCAGAGTAAGAGTTGGCAATACGAATTGTGTGTTAGTCTGAAAGAATGGCACAGATCTCTTTATTGCCCAGTAGGGCCACAGATCCTTAACACATCTCTACTTAAACATCCCTTTAGGGATGGTGTCTGACCCAAAGATGAAAAGGCTCTTGGATGCCCCTTCCAAAGCCACTGGATTTTATGTTATTTCTTGTGCAAGGCTGGCAGTGTATCTCTGATGTTCTGAGACTGTGATGTTCATATTGAGGTGGATATATCGGCGGGTCCAGTCAGAAGCAAATAAAATCAATACTGCTATAAGTCAGCTTTCTGAGCAAAGAACCTTTTGGAAATGTTTGATCTTAGTCTCATTGTCTTCCCCCCATACCCCAACAATCCCCTTAAGTGTGCTAGCTTTTCCTCTAATAATGAGAATAGTAAGGAGAGGAGACAGAGGATTTATCATTTGAAATAATCTGCAAGTCCTTTATGGGGTTCAATTAGTCTTATACTTTTTCATTCTTAACACTCATTAAACCATAGTCCTTTTCTTTGAAGAACTTATTTTGCATTGATGAATGTACGTTAACAGATAATAAACAAGACAGCAGCTGGGAAACACAATGCATTCATAGGTAGATCCAGATTTCCTGTCTCTTTGGTGAAAGAAACTTGCAAGTTTACTACAGCTTGTTTCATACGGAAGCATACTAAGTCTATTACTGAGAAAGTAATGGCAGGCTCTGCCAAGGAAAGTCCTAGACCGTAGGGCTTTGGAAAGAGAACAGCTAACCAGACTTTAATATAGAAAAATAGATAAATCCGGGGATAATTCAATCGGAAGGCTATGTACCTCTCATGCACCGGGAAAATGTACAGCTGGAGAATTTGAAAGTGGTTTGGAAGCAGAACTTCTCATTGAATTAGAGGCCACGGATTAAGTTAGAGGTGGGAGTAGAGTGAAGCTTAGTTGTGGGGTTATGGAAAAGAGCTGAAGGCTAATTGTTGTATACAAGAATTTTCCAGAAAGTCAAGCTTCAAGTCAAATGCAAGCCAGTATTCTCCAAAACCAACGAGACATAATAATATTTCAAAAATCATTCCTCCTTTGCTTGGTAGCCATACTTCCGGGCACTGACCCAGTGGCTGTCACTGCAATCAAATGGAGTTCACAGATACTGTCTGATTTTGCTCTGATACAATAAGCATGTGATGTCACAGAACAACCAGGAAGTCACTTTCAAAATATGCATTATAGGGTAGCTTTCATTTATAGAGGGCTAGACTAATAAAGGAGAAAATGTGAGTGGGAAATTTTAGCCTTTGTCTACAGGCCAAGTTAGACTCTGTGACAGATATCCTTGATTTTGCTTTATGTGCATGGAGCCAACTGATTCTTTGGCCTAGATTCCACATTTTAAGTAAAACACGCATTTATTCTGGACTCATATTTAAGTAAGGTGGATCTAGGTCTCTCCACCCAAGACCTCACAGAGGAGATGAGGGGAAAGAACCCTGGAAGATACAACTAGTTCAGGAAAACAAGGATCTATGTCATCGATGGACAGAGACACATGCTCTGGGAATTTGAAGGAGGGAGAAGTCACACGTTCAGTGCTAAGAGAAGGTCAGATTCTTTTGTGGCCTTGTCTATTTTGTATAATTGTTGTAGGAATTTAAGCAACCATTTGTCAGAAATGTATTTTTTTATTTTTCTGGTACTAGGGCTTGAACTCAAGGCATGGATGCTGCCCCTTATCTTTTTCAATCAAGGTGTACCATTTAAGGTACACCTGTACTTCTGGAAATTTTGGTGGTTAATTGGAGATGAATTTCCTGTAGCAGCAGGATTAGAACTGTAATCCTTAGATTTCAGCCTCCTGAGTAGCTAAGATTATGGGCATGAGCTACTGGTGCCTGGCCAGTTGTTTTTTGAAGGACTCTAAGGAAGTTTTCTATTTTCTACTTGTTCCATTTCTCTAAACATCTCAGAAAGAATTTACTTCTGTGTTTACCTCACTTGGTCATTATGCTTACCCTAGGCTTTATCATTGGAAGATTGTCTTTTGAACATATGTATACCCTTGTCTCTACTGAGTTGAAGAAGAAACTTAGTGTCAGCCTTTCGATTCCCAATTCTCAGGGAATTGTCAGAGCAGAGACTGGCTGAGCTATTGCACACTAAAGACATTTGCTCCGTGTAGGAATGCTTTAGCCACATTAGAAAGAGAATCATTATTTAAATCTGTGTTTAATCAGCCATGTGGTAACCTTGGAAATAATTCACAACTGGGTACTTTAGTCCTACGAGCAAAATTAGACTTATTTTTCTAAATACATAGACACTTTGATATCTATATTTCTATATTTTATGTTAATCCTTGATATACCTTTTGTGCATATACCCTCTAGACCATGTTCTCTTTAGGACTTGACATAGGTTCAAAATATCATTTTATAATTCCAGCAATAATAAAGGGATCAATTTTTTTCTGAAACAAATTGGTAGACAATGAGTGGATGCAGAATTTTATTCATGGGGAACTCTTGATCTATAAGATATGGGGATGAGCCTGGTAGCTCATGCTTTTATGGGAGGAAAAGAAAAGATTGCAGTTTGAGGCCAGACTCAACACAAATAATTGCTAATGATGACATCTATTTCAAAACATAATAGGCAAGGTTGCATATTTACATAATCTCAGCTATAGGAAGTACAAAGGTAGAAGAATTGAGGTCCAAATGTAGCCTGGGTAAAAAGTATAAGACTTTATTTAACACATAATGACTCAAGTGCTGCTTAGAAACTTCAACACGATTATTACCAAAGAAACTAAACACAAAAATAAGAAGCCCCTTATTTCAATTCTTGAAGACTTACTTTTCTTTTCTTGCTGGTCCTGGGGCTTGCAATCAGGGCTTGGGCACTGTCTCTGAGCTTCTTTTGTTCAAGGCTAGCACTCTACCACTTGAGTCACAGTGCCTCTTCAAGCTTTTTCTATTTATGTGGTACTGAGGAATGGAACCCAGGGCTTCATACTTGCTAGGCAAGCACATTACCACTAAGCCACATTCCCAGCCTAGAAACTCACTTTTCTTATTTGCAAAATGGATGATTGATGTTTGTACACATGAGATATTTCCCAGTGCCCAGAATGGATGTTTTTGGACCTTCTCAAGTTTATACGAAGGTCTATGCAAATTTTGGGCCACATATTACTTTTTCAATATAAAAAGATTGTATTAGGTTATTTTTGTAAAATGTGTGTTGATTTGAATACTCATAGAAACTGTCCAGAGATCTATGGGTATGGGTACTTTAAAGAAGTCAGTTGTCAGATTCATACATACTCTGTCCTGAAACTGATCCTTGCAAAAATTCACATTGACCTTCCATTCTTCTTCTCCATCTGCTTCTCTCAGTTTTCCCAATTCTTCTTAATGAAGACCAGCTTCTCACTTATTATGATTCACATCCCAGTTCATTGCTCTGGGAGGAGCTTTTCTGAAACCATGTAGAAATGTCATGCTTCAGAGAGAAGTCCTGTAAAAGCTAAGTAAGCACTTGAGACTCTTCTTCCTTCCTCCAGGTGACAATCTTGACAATCTCCTGTTTTTCTTTCCCTACCTGTCAATCTATATTTCAGTTAGAATTAGAAAAAGAGATGCTTGTCATGAAATCATTTATTAGTGAGTTTATTTGCACTCAAAAAAAGTGGAGACAGGCTTTGTCTGACAAAAAATAACAATTCTTATTTGACTGAGTAGATGCCAAAAAAAAAAGCTTTTGTCCATTAACGTGTACAGGAGCATGTGAGTAAATTACTGAGAAGATTCTTCAGCTCCAAAGCTTTGACAAGAGCATGTATTTAAAGCACATTTCCAATATATAAAAGGCTAGGAAGTTTAAATTTTCGCAACTGTGCATTCTGATGTTGAAGAAACTTTGTTGCCTTACACTTAATATTGTAGAGGAGGATACATATGTTCTCCCCAACTCTGGTAAGGATTTCAGACAGCATCCTAAACTTGAACATCACTGAAGGAACATACACCTAGCATTAGCTTTGTTTCTTTTTATAGGTAATCATAAACAGATGGCAAAATGATAGCCCATATGGATTTACCCAGCCACCCCTTATTAGAGCAGGCTTCAGTTGGAATCCTCTAGAAATTAGATTATACCAAAAACCTGGTCTAGTGACAGCTACACTTGCAGCTGCGAATTCCTTAAGGAAAATCACTCAATAGACCATATTGGTTCCGCTGTCAATCTCAAGATGGCCATCTATACTTTCCAGTGATTCTGAAACATTTTTTCTTAGCTCCCTTTTCTACCCTAACATGTTATGTGATTTCCACCACTTCTCAACCTGCACTTTTTACTTCTTCTTTCACTTCTAAACAAATGACTGCTTTTTTATTTATTTTTTAATCACAAAGAGCAGTGAGTTTGCTAAGGTAGTAAACTCATATTTCTTATGTGCTCTATGTGCACACACAGGCCTCTAGTGGTTTCGTCCATTCTTTTCTTTTTGCTCTTCAATGTTGAGTAGAGAAGGGACTTTTCTCTTGTGGAGGTCAGATATGCACTTGTGGATGGTGGATTCCCATTCTCTCAAGGCTTTGCTGTTTCTTTTACCTCCATCTTTCCCAATTCCACTCCACTTTTCCCCTCTTTTATCTTTGTGCTTGCTGTCCTGGGACTTGAACTCTGGGACTGTGCACTGTCCCTAAGCTTCTGTGCTCAGGGTTAGTGCTGTACCACGTGAGCTAAAGTTCTACTACCAGTTTTTTAGGGGAATTAATAGGAGATAAGAATATCAAGGTCTTTCCTGTCCAGACTGGCCTCAAACTATGATCCTCAAATCTAAGCCTCCCGAGTAGCTAGAATAACAAGCATGATTACACCACCAGTGCCTGGCTTCTTTCCTTCAGTTTTGCAACATTGCCTCTTCTGTGATTTTAGCAAAGAGGCAGATTATATTTTCTCTTTCTTTCCCTCACAGAATCCTCTAAAGAGTAAATCCTACCTTTCTGTCGATAACTCATGCCCACATTCACATCTCTGCATGTTCTAATTGGAATCTTACCTCTATCTTTGTGAAGAGAAAATATTTTTAGATCACAATTGACTTATATAATACTAAATTTAATGGAAATGTTTTTTATTCATCAATATTAGATAGCTCAGTAGTATTGGTTCAATTGAAACCTCCATTTGCTTTATTAAAAAATTTCCCTTGATGTTCATACTGCTATACTCAGAAGACTTTATCACATCTCCTTCATTTGCTTTTGTACTCTTCTCTACCCCAGAATTCCCTAATACTCCATAGTTGCCCCATGGGCTTAGTGGTTTAACTGTGTGATGTTTTTCCCAGGACTGGACCATCTTTCATTAGAGTCTATGCTATCATAAGAAAGTCATCTTCCAGGGCAGAGGCAGGAGTTAATTATTGTGTTGGTTTTTGCTTTCCTTTCATGCTTCAGACAAGTGATTGAACTACAAGTGTTGAGCTACTTAATATTTCTTGCATACATTTTATTCTGATTTAGGTTTTTAGCATTCCAGCTGAAGTAACCATCAGAGTAGCACCTACTCTTTTCTTCATGTGCATAGTACTTGACCCTTCTCCACTGAAGCCAATGTGATCTTAAAAAAAAAGCAAAAACAAAGCTATGTACTTGTAATCCACACTTGTAATCTTTGCTGATCAAGAGGCTGGGATCTGGGGAACATGGTTTATGGCTACCTTAAGCAGAAACATTTATGGTACCATATCTCCAATGTAACCAGCAAAAACATAGGCTGGAGATATGGCTTGAGTGGTAGAATTCCAACCTAGCAAGCTGGAGGTCCTGAGTTCAAAACCTAGCACCACCCAAAAGAAAAGAAAAAATCTTCCAATAAAGCAAGAGGTACTGCTCAAATGGAGGAGCACCTGCCTAGCAAGCATATGGTCTTGCATTCAACCTCTAGTATGAGCAAAAGAAAGTAAAATCTAACACCATTTAAAATTTCTCTAGACTTACAAAATGGAGCCCAAACCAATCTTAATATAACCTTATATATTTGTGTACTCATCTTTGGTAAAACAGGTGGCTTTCAGAAACAGTTCAGGGGAACAGGCAGTTCTACTGAAATGGCAAGGTAATGTAAGTTCTTACCAAGCCAAACTTCTTGCAGTTAAAACCATAACCTGGTTGAAACTCAAACAATAACTACTTACAGGAACTGGACACTGAGCCAGAGCAGATCTGTGTTAGATTGAAGGTGATACTGGAGTAAGAAAGGGAACAGATGGAATTTTCCTTTTTTAAAAAATCTTTTAAACCAACCCATTTTTATGGTTTTAAACTCTGGCAAAAGTCCAAAGAGAAATTTAAATATTTGTGGCTTGAAGAGCTAGAGATCAGATTTGGGGCAATCATTATCACTGGAAAATAAAGGAGAAAGCCAATGACCAGAGAACAGAAATACCAAATTTTATATACTCTGCTTATATCTCTGCCTGATCCTCAAGCCATGGAAACATAGAACAGAGCCATTAAAGCCTGGCCACAAAATAAAAGAAGTGAATTTTCTGAGATGCAAAGCTAAGATAAATAGCTTGTGTTCTGAACCCATTTAATGCTGTTCAGAGGAAAAGAAACAGTACTTTTCAAGTGAATATAGCAGTGGGATATTATACCACAATGTCCAGGATGCATAGAATGTTAGTCCATTTGCAGAGAATCAGAAAATAATGACTCTTAAGAACAATAACAATGCTAGAGATGATGATATTAGCAGATACAGACTTCAAAGCAGAATTTATCACTATGCCCAAGAAAAATACAAAGAAAAAAATGAATAGCATATATGTCATCAGAGAATGAGACTGGTTAAAAAAAAAAAGAAGCCTATAAAAATTCTAGGACCAGAAATGTAATACCTGCAATAAAAATGCTCACTAGATAGTTTTAATAGTACACTGGAAATAGCAGAGACAGCAACAGTGAGTGTAGAAATAGGTAATAGTAATTCTCAAATTCTCAAATGGACTGAAAATGAGAAATTGAAGAAAAATTTACTGAAGTCCCAGAAACCTTTGAGTGACACCCAAGACCAGCAGTTGTATAAGATACAAAAAAAGAGGTATCGGGCTGGGAAGGTGGCTCAGTGGTAGAGTGCTTGCCTTGCATGCATGAGGCCCTGAGTTTGATTCATCAGCATCATATAAGCAGAAAAAAAAGAGGTTTCAGGTTTGTTTTCTTTATGGCAGAAATGATGGTCACATATACCTGATTTCAAGAAGCTCAGCAAACTTAAGCAGAACAATCCCTTCAAAAATAAGATTTAAACTATTGAAAAACAAAGAAAATAATTTGAAAGCAAGTAGAGAAAAGCAATGTGTTACCCAGTGGTGAGCCACAGTCCAAAATGTTTGCTAATTTCAACACTGCTACGGGGAAGTTTTGAAAGAAAGTAAAATCTGCCAACACAGAAATATGCATCCAGCAAAGGTATTTTTTTTCAAGAATGAAGGACAAAAATAATCATCCAAAAGAAAGGAAACTAATGAAACCCATTATTAGCAGATGTACGTTTCAAGAAATCATGAAGTTCTTTGGGGGAGAAAATATTTTAACGAAGCCAACTGTGGTGGTGCAAGTCTTTAATTCCAGCTGTGAGCTGAGGATAGGAAGATCATGCCCAAAGGATTCTCCTTAATAAATTCAAAAAACAAAAGTATTGAGTGCGTAGCTCAGGATCAGGTATAGTGTGCACTTGCTTAGCAGGTCTGATGTCTTGAGGACAATTCTCATTACTACAAAAACTAACAAAAAGATTTAAGCCAGAGTGAGACTCAGACTTTCAGAAGAGTGAAAACACTGGAAGAAGTAAATATGTATGGAAATTTAACAACTATTCTTATTTTTCTATAAAATAATATAATCTGATCAATGTAAAAAAGTAATATTGATGATTTTACGACGTACACACAAAGTGCTTGTGATAGAGATAAATTAAAATTCAGTATATTTTACAGGAAATGCCACGATATTAATGGTCAATATATGGAAAGGCTAAAGGTTCATGTCTCAATGAAATAATTCAAATCTGTAAAACAGAGAATCATATAAAGTTCATTGGATGAAACCAACAGGTGTTCAATGCTGGCATAATTTAAATCGAATTTCATTGGTGCTGCTTTTCTAGAGAAATGAATCTCAAAAGGAGAAGGAAGAAGCAGAAGAGGAGATACCATGTTTTTACATTATGTATAATTTTAGTATATATATATATTAGTATATATGTGTATAAATGTATATATATTAGTATATATGTATATATTTTAGTGTATATATATATATATATATATATATATATTCTTTGTGTTTTCAAATAGTTGGCCCTGGGGGTTACAATTTAAAATACTCATTATGCATACAATGCATTTTGCTTAGAGTCAGTTTTGATTAGACACCCCTTCCACCATTTTCTCCCTGTTCCACTCATCCCTTCCCCTGCCACTCTCAGGATTCCTAATGACTGTGTTCATCTACCATTCCTCTTTCTGTCCCTCCCTTCACTTTCCTGTAGCCTCCCCTCTACCCTCCATAGTCAAAACATGTTCTGGTAGAAGTTTGTGAAAATGTCAGTGAGCACCAAATTGCCCCTTCTAAGGTAAAACTAACAAGAATTCATCTTAACCTAAGTATACTGTTCGGTGAAGATTTTCTTCTGGAAAAAAATGACCATTTCCTATTATTAAACCATTTGTAACATCAATTTGTGTGTCCTGCCTTCATGTAATAGACCTAGATAATCTTAATTACAGCATCTTGAAGTACATTGGTATTATTTATTTGCATATGAATTGGGATCTATTATTTTATTCCTGTTTCTATTGCTCTTATCTGGTAGATACACAATTTAAATACAAAATGGCTTCAACCTGGAATCTACCCTCTTAACCTACTTCCTGGAAAAAATAGAATATACCTATCTTAAATATAACAAAGTGTATTTCAAATGAAACCTGCTACCCACTGTTTGAAAAAGCAAGCAGGAGGGAAGAACAGAGGAATGGAAATATGGTAAAGGGGTAAATTTATTCCATGCACACTGTGTGTGTGTATGGGAAATTCCCTAATAAAAACATCTTATAATATAAATGTATTTTAATCTAAAAAAGAACTCGAAACATTTTAAGATCTCCCTCAAATTTGATCAAATTTGAAAACTTTTAAAAATGAAATGGTCTTCCCTGAGAGACTGTAATGAGATTGCAAATAGAAAAATCAATGCAAATATTTCCACTCACTTCTGAAATGGAATTAAAGGAAATATATGGAAATAAGTACTGTTTGAAAAAACAGAGGAAAATATCGATATTCAGTTAGATAGTAAGTGAACAACTCAATATTTAAAGGTAGAATTATTCCTATTTTCCCTTAAAAACTTCTAGTCACACTCAGCTTTGAAATTTAGAAGAAAATCCCTAGACTTGGTATCATTTCTTGAGCTTTAGGTTGTTTTCCCATTTTGTGGCAAACAAGTATCTAAAAATACATTTCCCAAAGTGAAAAACTTTATCTTCTAAGTATGACATATTGCAAATTAGAAACATTTCAGTGCTTATTGAGCAATTTCTATGTGTTAATAACTCTGATCAGTACTCTATAGTCATTGTGTAGTTTGAAATTTCTGAGTTCCCAATGAGAAAGTGCCACTTTTAACTGCATTCTGACCATGATGTTGGTAATTCATTTCTCTTAGTATCTATATGCTGATCTGCAGAACTGGTATAATATGTCCCCTTATGAAGACACTATTATAGTTCAGATAACTCATCTAACATGACAGACAACATACAAGAGGAAAATAACACCTCGATTATGACCATAATCATTATTTTCATCACTTCTGTCATTTTACTAGATGTGTTATAAATACCAAAGATAGAGGGATAATGGTGGAGTGTTTGCCTACCAAAATGTAACTTGTAAATTATGACTTGACTGTACTTTGGCTCTATGTGTAATACATTGTTTATATCTTTACACACATTGTTTTGGTAAAAGGGAGCGTTTGGTAAAGGGGAGTAGATTGGAAGTTTTATCCAATTTTCCTTTCATATTTTTCCAGAGAATGCTGCTTACTCTAAGTGGGAAATATTAACTGATGCTGTCAGGATCTTTTCAAAACATATTCCTGGTCTTTGTGTTGTACTTGGCACAAAGGTCAGGGGTTTTGAGGCATGGTGAGGAGGGGATTTTGAGAATCGTGCATTGTATGCACCAGGGCATCATGCAGACGGGTCAGAAACCAGCTCTCCATCTTGCTGTAGGAATCCCAAAATGGCTACTATTTAAGACAATACAATGTTTAAAATTGGAAGTGGTGTTGTGGTTCATAGTGGTAGAGCACTAGCCTTGAGCAAAAGAGCTCAGGGACAGTGCTGAGGACCTGTGTTCATGCCACAGGAGTGACAAAAAGAAATGGTTAAACTTTAAAGATCCAACTGCTTTAAGGAAAGATTTCTTTCTAAAGCTAAGCACCAAGTTTCTCTTTTCCTTGTAAAGAAGCTGTGGGTTTGTCATCATAGATTTGGGGTGCTTGGTGATGAGTAGCCTTCAATTTAGGACCCAGATACTGATAACTTTATTAAATATTGATTTTTGAAAAAAATACATTCACTATGCCTTGAGCCTGAGAAGATCAGAGTTGGTGATAAAAATAATTATTAGTAGTATTTCAGCTTTATTGCCAACAAAATGAGTTGGGTATAATCTGTGTGTGTGTGTGTGTGTGTGTGTGCGCGCGCACGTGCAAGTGTATGTGTATAACAAAATACTTGTATTATATCCCACTTGAAAAGTTGGAGATGCTCTTTCTGTGGTGACAACCAGGTCCACTTCAGAATGATCATATTTGTTTCTTTTGTGGCTCCGGGTTTTGGAAAAGCCAGGATTTCTTGCCTTAGAACAGATTTTCAAAGACTATTAACCCAGGCTCAAAGTCAGGGCTGCAGAGCTGTGGTGGAATAGGAGAAAAGAGAGAAAGGGACACTTGAACAAAGACCAGGAGTAAGCAGTGGCCTGGCTATCTCTACACAACACGTATTTGACCTGAGCAGCATTTCAAACTCCAGGAAGCCCGAGAGCCTTCAAGACTAGTCATCTCCGCACAGTGTAATGAGGAGAAACTATTGATTTGCTCAAATAGTGCTTACTAAATGGAGGGATACAAGTCCAAGCACGGGGAGAGTCTTCTTCCAGTTAGAAGGCATCATCTTTGGAAGGGGCTAACTTCAAAATAGTTAGCTTCCTGTCATAGTAAGCATTCAGGCAGGGGCTGGAAAATTACACTTCAGAACGTGTGCCATGGATGGGTAATTATGGTAAGTCGGTCACCTTCCATGCCTTACGCATAGCTATAATTCTTCTATAAGCCTCAAAGTCTTACTACTTTGTGCTTTAAAAAATATAATGTGGACTGAGGAAGTGTAGCTAGTGCTCAACTGCTTGCCTACAATACCTGTTTTGTCCAATACAGGATCTTTTCCCTTTGTTAGGCTGAACAATAGTACCTTTGTATATTACATATAATGAGATGTAGATCACACTTCCTTTACCCACTCAACAGAGGATATGTGTTTACATTTCTCTGTATCTTAGCTCCTGTGGATCTACTGGGGTGGATGTGGAAGTGCAGATATCCTTAGGAGATGATGGTCTCACTTCTTTTGGGTATATGCCCAGAAGAACGTATCAATTACTATGTCCACTTACTTTTGCTTTCTTTAAAAACTCCCATTATCTTTTGCCCAAGGGCTACTCCAGTCTTCATCAACACAGTACATGGGTTCACCTTTATTCCACATCCATTCTGATATCTCCTATAACCTGTATTTTGCAATAACCATCTTTTTATAAGCATAAGTAATATTACTAATGATTTTAAGGTTCATTTCTTCAATTATTCATGTTGAATGTCTTTTTATGTAAGTATGACCACTTTACCATCCTCCTTGGGGAAATAACTGTTGAGGTCCTTAATCCATCTTTTTTCAAAAGCAGGTTCTTTTGCTTTTCTGAAATTGAATTATAAGTTACTTATAAATTTCCTAAAAAGTATACATTTTATAAGGTTTTTTTATTGTGATAATACTGTACAGAGGGGTTACAGTTACATGAGCAAGGTAATGAGTACATTTCCTATCAAACATTGTTGCCTCCTCTTCCTTTGTTTTTCCCCTACCATCCCTTCCCTCTCACCTGCTCAACTACACTCCCCCCATCCCCCACCCCCTGCCTAAATTGTAAAGTTTGTTTTTCGACATAGTGTCTTGTATATCTCATTATTGCAATGGGTCCACCTGTATCCCTATTTGAACAATTTGTTTTTTCCCTTCCCCTCCATAAATTATACAGACATCAAATACAGTGAAAACAGGGATTATATGGTGGGGGAGGGACATACAAAGCAACAAAAAAATCACATGGTACATTATAAATACGTTAGAAACAATAGCAAGAAAGAGAAACCACTTGTGTCCCTATCTTGGGGTTCATTTCCCTTAACATCTTTTTTTTAAATAAGTTTTTTTATTGTGAAAATACTGTACAGAGGGGTTACAATCACATGAGCAAGGTAATGAGTACATTTCTTATCAAGCATTGTTGCCTCCTCCTTTGGCTTAACATCATCTTATCTGACCTTTTCTGTTTGTCCCAGATATATACTAGTTGTTGCAAATAAAAATTTTAACTACTTACGATAATGGTGTGCTTTCCAAAGGGTGATACATTCGATGAAACACACTCAGTGATAATGAGATAGGCCACTTACTGAAGTAGGATATAGTCTAGGCACTGTAACAAATGTTTTGCAGTCAGAGCAGATTCACCTCACCAAAACTCCGGAAGACTGCTGGGACTTACATTTTCCTGATTTTACTGATAAGGAAACCAAGGCTCAGAACTGTAAAGTTTCATTCCTACTCTCTGAGGAGAGTCATACCCACAAAGGATTACTGAAGAGCTTCCAGACTGCCTGGTGACAGGCCAGGTAAAAACTGCTGTAGGATAGCACAGTTTCGTGTGAAGTACACACAAAACATCCAGCAGGTCTGAACACAGCTAGAGGCTAAGAAGCTTTATGGTGTAGGTGGGAACATATAACTGAATAGCATGGTCTATTTGGTCAGTCTATTTGGAAAGTTTATGTATACCTTAAAATAAAATTTTGGAGGAAAAAAAGGCAAATGTGCTAGGTGGAAATTTACTGTGGTATCAATAACTTTCCATGTTATAGCTATCAGGTCTGCTTTGCTCTTTGAATAAGTAGATACCAGCCATTTTATTTGGCTTTAAACCTCTGTTACAGGAGACACAAATCAGTATAAGCAAGGACACTCGAATTAAATGAGAACTCAGATTTAAGTGTTTGTAAGCCACATGCTTTAAAATTCCTTTAGATTACAACAGTAGGATTCAAAGTAAATCATGAAGAAAAATAGATGATATACTTTTCTGAGCTTTTAATGTCATTCAACTTTTCTGTGAGTAAATAGATACCATTTTAACTTTGAAATCAATTGAAGTGTGTGTGTGTGTGCGGGCACACACACGCACACAAGCACACAGTGTTATGAGAGAAGCTTCTGGTGTGAGTGGGGTAAAGTACTGTGAATTATGAGCTGAAAGACCTGGATTTGGGTAAGGGTGTGGTCAGTGGGAACTCCTTATAAGTAATGTTCTCATCTGCAAAATGAGAGCTGTAGCGAAGATACTACAATAAACACATCCTCATGAGAAGGCTTTGATTACTGTCTTCTTTAGCAGAAGAAAAAGAATAGGAGAAACTGAACATCATCTTTAAGTATAATCCATTTTCTCCATTATTTTATGGTCTAATTTTGGAGGTCATGTCAAGTAGATATTGAAAGAAGGAATGAATTTACTGCAAATTAAAGGAAATAAGAGTCACTGACATCCTGAAGAAGTAAGTTTAGATAACCTCAATTAAAAACAAATACCACCATAAATTAGTTTTTCTGCTTCTTGAATTTCATATAAATGCATCACACTCAACATGCTCTTCAGAGCCTGCTTTCTTTCCTTAACATAAAATCCTTGAGGTTTTTCATGTTGGTGCAGAGATCAGCAATAAGGATTTTGCATTTTACTCCATAAAAGCTAGCCTTAGTGAAACTAGGATAGACATACTACTTAGGAGAGAATCAAAATAATCATCCCCTGGATTCTGGTAGAGGCCAAGATTAGGTGTTTATGTATTATGGCTGGAGAAAACTTTTCCTGCATCAATAGATCATCTTATTCTGTATTAGAAATTTCCTTTCATTTTATCAATAATGAAAGGAAAACTATTTTGGTTTTTTAATAGATTAGTCTTCCCCATCATGGTCAGAAATAATACCCTCTTCATGCAATCAGAAACTGGCCCTTTGCATTGTGCAATCCCAAAACTTAAGTGCGGATATTTCTAGGAAGGGGTGGTGTCCTACACCCTCCATGCCTACTGATTGAAGTCTAAATACAAAGCCTGGCATTTCAAGATGTTTAGAGCCAAGGCTTGATTACCATTCTGATTCTGGGTGGCTTGCAAAGAAGCTGATAGCTGATCATTGTGGCACCCCAGAGCTAAATTCAAGGTAGTAGTTTTTACAGACTAGAAGTAATTTGTTCCAGTCAGCGAGTATTTATAAAGTGGTGTCTTCAGGTAGAAATGAATCATGGTAGATAGTTTGCGAATCTTTAGTCTCTCTCATATGTTCCCTATCATGGCTACTGATGTGAATACGATGTGATATCTCATAGATTTGGGGACAGTAATTTTCTCTCTGGAAAATGGTACTATCTTTTAATGTTCACTCTGTTCACCCTCTGCTTTTTTCCTAATGTTCACTCTATTCACCCTTTGCTTTTTTTTTGCCTGGGAAATATCCCTGAGCCTTTATCCCTGAGCCTTTGCCCTATAGACTATCCCTCTACCACTTGAGCCACAGGTCAACTACTAGACTTTTGGTGGATAATGGGAGATAAGAGCCTCATGGACTTTCCTGTCTGGGCTGACTTTGAACCTTGATTTCCATATCTCAGCCTCCTGAGTAGCTAGGATTAAAACTGTGAGTCCCTGGTGCCCAGCATCACCTTATTCTCTATAGTCTATTTCTCTGTAATATCTTCACTCATTCATACACTTATTCATTTGTTCATTCATTCAAACAAATGTTCTCTCTTTGTGGTTAGGGATAGATCAGAAACAAAATTGCAGTATTTCCTGCCCTTATTCCACAATTATGCTTACTAGATATTGCTCAACCCTCTGCTTAATGAGAATCTTGTCCAGAAACCTTTCCCAATTCTGATTTTCTTTAGTCTTTATTTTCTTCATTAACTACTTGCTTGCAACCTCTGTGTAACTTTTTTTCTGTAAAAGGTTATTTTCTGAATCTTGGTATGTTGATACTTGAAACTCTCAGTAGGAATCATGAATGCCAAAATACCCTCCTGCTATATACTGTTACAATCATCCATTGTATCATGTTAAAATCCTGACTAGACACATCATCATTGTTCACAGTGGGTGTTAATTAGACAAGAGAATCAAAAATATCTCTCAAACAACTATATGGACTAATGACCTTGGCTGTATGGATTACACTATAAATTCAAGGTAATGATAAGGTCTCTGAAAATGTGGAGGTCATTGTGCAGTCTCATTTATGACAGCTCATTAATTTGAACTTGAACACAACTTGGCATCTACCTGAAATCTTGCCATATTTCTGGCATTGTGTGATTTTTCTGACTTTGTCCTGACGATCTCAGGGGTATGATCCATGTCTCAAGGGTATGATCCATTCTCATGGGCATGATCCATGTCTCAGGGGTATGATCCATGCCTCATGGATAAGATCCATTCTCATGGGTGTGATCCATTCTCATGGGTATGATCCATGTCTCATTGGTATGATCCATTCTCATGGGTATAATCCATGTCTCAGGAGTATGATCCATGTCTCATGGATATGATCCATTCTCATGGGTATGATCCATGTCTCAGAGGTATGATTCATTCTCATGGGTATGATCCATGTCTCAGAGGTATGATCCATGTCTCATTGGTATGATCCATTCTCATGGGTATGATCCATTCTCATGGGTATGATACATGTCTCATGGGTATGATCCATGTCTCAGGGGTATGATCCATTCCCATGGGTATGATTCATTCTCATGGGTATGATGCATGTCTCATGTGTATCATCCATTCTCATGGGTATGATCCATGTCTCAGGGGTATGATTCATTCTCATGGGTATGATCCATGTCTCAGAGGTATGATCCATGTCTCAGAAGTATGATCCATTCTCATGGGTATGATCCATTCTCATGGGTATGATCCATGTCTCAGGGGTATGATCCATGTCTCAGGGGTATGATCCATTCCCATGGGTATGATTCATTTTCATGGGTATGATACATGTCTCATGGGTATGATCCATGTCTCAGGGGTATGATCCATGTCTCAGGGGTATGATCCATGTAGACAACTGCAGTATAGCAAGAACCTCAGAAGCACTAGTGAGCTCCAATTTGTGCGTTTACAGTGGGGTTCTTTATTGGAATGGCAACATTCCAACAGACAAGTCAGTGGTCCTGCCTGGAGAGAATCCCACACTTCTGATCTTATTTCTGATCTCCTGGACTTTCTCCCTGAATGTAACCTCTAAAGGAAGGGTATGGTTGGACAGCACTCATACACATGACTACTCTCTGAGTAGTATATTGAGTACGGGAAAGATAAATATTGCTCATGAATTATGGAAATTGCCTTGGCTCTTGAGTCCCACCTTGTCTTCCCTCAGTCAACAGGCCCATAATGGATTCTGGGTTTTCTTTCTTCTCCACAGAATGTCAAGGTGGGAAGGGGTTATTCCAGAGTAGGTACTTCGGATGGAGTCAATTATTGAAGCAGGCCATAGACACATCTCTTACGGGGTATGTGACAAAAAGATAGAGTAGACAACCTCCCTCCCTTCATTTTAGGATTCATCATTGGACCTATTATGTTCCTCTTTTTTTCTGGATATTGTATGAGGACAACTCTTGCATTGAGGATGAGCAGAAGGAAGCAATGAGGGGTTGAGGGTGATCTTCTCAAGTTTATCCCCGCACAGCGGGGAGGCAGGTGGACCCATGTGCAGTGTTCATTTGCAGCCCAGAGTAGTTCAGCTTAACACTTTCCTCTCCAGTCTTGTTTCTCACAAAGTGATTTCAAAATGCTTACCACCTACATCTCCCACAGGCTTCTGTGAGATGGAGTGTGTTAATGGTGCTAAAGTGCTATGACCTTCTCTCGTGAGAAGTACTGCAGAGCACAAAATATTATTATTATCATTTCATGGACATTTTGCAGTTCCCACTGGTTAGTTTCATTCTCCCCTTTAATCTTGAATGCATTAAAATGGCCAAATAAAAAGTATTTTGAGTAAATAAAGACACCCGTGATTTTAAAAAGTTCTTTATTGTATATTTTGATATGCATCATCACCTTCTTCTGACTTTGCACATAAACTGCTTTGGCTAAACAGCTCTGTAATGATATTGCTACTTGGCTATAATTTAAAATGCTATAAAGGTTATTTAGCACAAAGAAGTATTTCCAGTTAAAATTTAGCAACTCCTTTCAAATAGATTTACATTAAATCTTAGACTGAATTTTAGCAGAGCAAAAATAAAATGCAGTACATATTTCTACAAAATGTCTGCTTTCCACTGGCTTTGGGCTCTTTATTTTTCTTTATGGCAGATTATTTCTGTAGTTGGATTCAATGTAGTTATCTGCCCCCTCCCACTTTTCCCCTCCCCTCCCCTTTTCTTCCCCTTCCCTTCCGTCTCCTTCCCTTCTCTTCCCAGTCCTTCCTCCATCAAATGAATAAAACAAATAAACCTCAATACTGAACAAAGCATTTCTCCTGTATCTGGCATACTGTTGATCATAGATAAAGATTTAGTCATTGTCATTCTATACCAAAGACATTATAAGTTCATGGAAAGATAAGCGAGAGCAAGTTCCCACTGTTAAGATCTATGTAGTCTTTATCATGGCACAGACTCTCTCTCTCTTTCTCTGATAGACACATATATATATATATATATATAAATAAACATATATATAAACATATACATGTGTGTATATATATCAAATATACTATTATATTTCATACATGAGTATTATTTTTATTAAAAATAATTTAAAGCTTGGTGCTGGTGGCTCAGGCCTATTACATAATCTTAGCTACTCAGGAGACTGAGATCTGAGGATCCCCTTCAAAAACCACTCCAGACAAATCTGAGAGACTCCATCTCTGATTAATCAGAAGAAAGTCAGAAGTGGAGCTGTGGCTCAAGTGATAGAGGCCTAGCTCTGACAGATAAAGCTAAGCAGGAACACCCAGTCCAGGTAGAAAAAAACAACACAATAATGTTATTATTTAAATAGAAAACAATCAATGCAAAAGGAGTCACACATCTAAAAACTTAGAGGCACAGGCATATAAGCATACAGACAAATAGTTTTTCTTTCTTGCTATTGTTTCTAACATTTATAAGATGATTTCTTTGTTGCTTTGTATGTCCCTCCCCCACGATTTAACCCCTGTTTTCATTATATTTGATGTTGGTATAATTTGGGAAGGGAAAGGGAAAAAACAAATTGTTTAAATAGGGATACAGGTGGACCCATTGCAATAATGAGATGTACAAGACATTATGTTGAAAAACAAACTTTACAACTTCTGTGGGGGGGGGGGAGTGAGGGATTGGAGGGCAGGGATGGTAAAGAAAAACAAAGGAAGAGGCAACAATGCTTGGTAAGAAATGTACTCATTACCTTGCTCATGTGATTGTAACCCTTCTGTATGGTATTTTCACAATAAAAAATCTTATTAATAAAAGAATATCATGCTCATGACCTTCAAAAAAAGCATACAGACAACAGTATACTATTATAGTGACAAAGTACAGAATACAAAAATAATTACTGATCATAATTACTTCTTAAGAAAATAAACTGTACCAGATAATTACCACTAATTTAGGATAAAAATCTTGAGTTTTTCCATTTATATCGTATGTGACTTTCAAGAAAGGTGACAATCTTTCTGTGCTTTAGTTTCTTTCCTAGAATATGTGGATAATGCCTACCTCATATGTTAATATGCTATCTAGAGTTTGAAAGTGTTCAGAGAATATATATATATATATATATATATAATATTCTGTATATAGTATGTCACATAAAAAGTTCTTTTCAACTAATCATTCATTTTTGCTTGCCCTTCATTATTAAATTCCTCAATTGGTTTTCAACATCAGTTTTTTCAGTCCTTCCCTTAACCCCTTAACTCCAGCTCTTGTTTTCAGTTCTTGTCATTGTGCAGATGATTAACCACAGCACTTGATCTTACATCAATCCAGTAGTCATACTGGATTCCAAAGGTTCCAAGCAGCCTTAAGCAAAAGTGACCAAAGACTGATGAAAGATTCCTGTCATTCACTGCCTCCCAATTATACCTTTCCTCCACACCCACACGAAGAGGAAGTCCCACCTTCCCATCAACCCATTCCATCTGGGCCTCTGTCCCCACACCACTGTTCTTAATGACGTCATCAGCCACCTTCATCAGGCCACATATAATATCCAGTTTCCACCCAGTTTTCAGCCTCTGTCTTCAGTCATCTTCAAAGGCCAAGGTTTAAGTTAGCTGGAGAGCTTTCCTTTGATACCCATAATCTCCCCATCCCCTGTCCTTTTTTAGAGGTTCACCTGAAGCCTTTCACCAGCAGCAATTCCCCTCCCTTTCCCAGTGTGCTTAGTCTATACTTCCAAGTACTGAGTTATAAACCATTTGTTTTTAAAATATGTTTATTATCTTTAAGTAGTTGTACAAAGGAGTTGCTACTCAACAAAGCAGTTTGTGAATACAATGCATCTTGATCAATGTCACCCCTTTCAACTTTCTCATCCAGCCCTCCCAGCCCACCCTTCCTTCACTTTTCTTAATTTTATAGGATTTTATTGGGTGTTTTTTTTAATTCTTTTTACCCTTTAGCTAAGTGATTTATATATGCAATGCATCTTGATCTGTGTCATCCCTGTCAATGTTTTTGCTCTCATTTATGCTAATTTAGTTTACAAACATTTCCCGGGACACTTGGGATTAAAAAAATAATAATAAAAACAATCCAGAGAGCTAATCTGTAACAAAAGGAATGCATTTTTACAATGTTCAAACCCCAGGCTCCCTGTGAGGTAACACAAGTGTCTCAGCATGGAGGCTTTCTTGTATTCATCAAACCAGACTCAGTGGAAAGCCTTCCTCCTTTACTCTGACTAGACTTATTTTTCTTTGAGACAGGTAACAGATAGCTAGAAAATGCCATGCATAAGGGATGAAGGGGGAAGAACAGAGAAGATTGCCTGTTCCTACATTCCAGCATCTCTTTCTGACCTTTCATAGCTCTCTCCCTTCAGGATGGATCAATAGACAACCTGCTTTCAGTTAATTGTTGTTAATCTAAGAAAATATCATGGCGATTAGATTCTGAAGTGAGCAAAGTCTTCCCATAAACTTAACTATTCTGTAATACTAAGCAATGAACTTTTAAGTGAATTTATACACAGGTAACTGAATGCTACCAAGTAACATGTTTTTGAAGTATCATAGCTGTATTAATACATCACAATGGATCACATTAAAATTTCATAACTCGATGTGTAAGATATATGTGAGTGTGTCATTGTGAGGAAAAGATTTCTGGGTAGTTTGTGCTAATATTCACCATGGGAAGCTCCAGGGCTCACTGGGTGAGATATGCAACTCTCAGATGCCATCTGTGGTCGGAAATAATCAAAAGTTCACTGCCTATCCATTGTGACATAGTTAAAACAAGCATTTTAGATTCAGGAATATTCTGAAAAGAAAATTATGGTGACCTGGTGCTACTGTCAATTATCTGAATAGGCATGACAGTCAAAGCAACCAAGTAGAAAGCCAGGCTTGTGTTTCCTTTAACATTTGGTTTCTCAGCTCTAGGGGTGTGAGTTTCTAATCAGCTTGTTTATTTTATTTTTTTGATTCTCAGGTTCAGCTTGGGCCAAATTGTATTTTTTTCTTATTTTAAGTTTCTCACTATGTGGACAACATGCTGTGTTTACCTTTCCTCAGAGCCGGCTTTACTTTTAAGACTAGGTAACTTCAAGGAGATGGAGAATATTGATGAAAGATCTAACACAAAATTGTAAGGAGCTGCTGTGTAAGGATGCGAAGGTTAACACCTCAAGTGTGTGTTCTTCGTTTACATCCAGTTCCTTATCTCCCTCATCCTTGGGACTCAGGGGCTAGGAAAATCACATTTACTGGGATCATTTAAACTTTTGGTACCCTCAGCTACAAAATCATTCTATGAATCATGTAGGAAGAGACCTTCACTCTTTGGGGAGTCCTATCTACACATCAGCAAATCCTGCAAATTACACACAGAGCCTTATCACATTTTCTCACCTGTATCACCATCATTTAGGACCAAGCCAGCCCCATGTCTTCTTGGCATGTGTCAATAGCTTCTTAAACTGATCTTCTTCTTTATATGCGCACTCCTTTGAAATCCTTTCTGTATGACACACCCCGAAAGATCTTCCTAACACTCAGGTTAGAATGTATTCCTAATCTACAAAAGGTCTTTTGATCATTTCCTACTTGACTGAGATAAAAAGTCCAAGGTAGCATCACCCACAGCCCGTTAGATAAGCAGGCTTACCTGTTTCGTTTCCTTTTGCTCCCTTCACCCTACTCAAATTTCACTCAGATTTCTCTATGGTTTCTCCAACTCCTCAACCAATTCTAGCTTTAGGGTTTATGTAATTGTACTTTCTGTTTCTCTAGACTGAAATAATTGTCTTTGAGTTCTCCCCCTGGCTGCTTCTCCATTTCCTGCAGCTCGGTGTTCAAATATCAGCTCCTCAGAAAGACCTGCAAGAGCACCCCTCTCTGGCTGCATCTCCCAGACCCATACTCTCTCTGCCTGTAGCCTGTCACATTTCTCTTCTCAGCTTGTACCTCTGCCAAGTGGATTGTTTATATTTGTTTACTGTCTTCCCTCACTGGCATTGGGCTAAATACAGGGGCCTTTTCTGGTTTGTTTATTATCACCTCCCCTCCCTTAGAATGGTGTCAACACAGAATAGACACTGGACAAATGAAAGATGGGAGTTAACATGGATGACTTTGAGTCCCAGAGCTATGAGAGTCAGGGGCCCACGGACGTTCTCATTTTCTTAACAGCTGTGTATTTGGCCATTTCAGGCCTTTCCTCTGCCAAGTGAGCTGCTGCTTCAAGCTTTCTAACTGAACTTTCATCTTCCCTGGAGCTCAAGTTGGATAACTGTGTAATTCAGCCTTGATCATTGTGTTATTCCAGCTTTCAAAAATATTCACCTGTAAACAAACTTTCCTGTCTGATGCGGTTTAAAGTTATCAGTAAGAAATTGGGAAGGAAAATAACTTAAAGTTTTATTATGGGTAAGCCACTTATTTCAAATTTTTTCTTGTGCAGGTGAGGCTATGATCTAGGGGAAAGTTCATACTGAATTGTTGAAGTCAAATATTATGTTCCTTTTACTTAGAGTCAAATCTTGACTAGGCACAGAGTGTAACCTACAATCCCAGCATCTGAAAGGCAGAGGCTGGAAAAAAATCACAAGTCTAAGCCTAATCTGAGCTACATGGAAAGTTTCAGGCCAAATAGGAAACATAGCCAGACCTTGTCCCAAAATAGAAGAGGGAGAAAGAAAGGTAGAGGGAGGAAGAGAGGGAGCAAAAGAAGAAGCAAACAGCACCACCAACAAAAGACAAATCCCGAAACCATGTGCCTATGGTCAAGTGCATGTAGATGTGGAAAGGTAGATATTTTTTACTTGTATCACAGCCATTATTCTTTTAACAGACAGAACAAGATGGTAATGGATGGACCTGGAAAAAATTATGCTAAGTGAAGTAAGTCAGGCTCAGAGACACAAAGCGTACATGTTTTCTCTCAACTATGAAAGTTAGCTGTACATGATGAACTTTAATGAAGTTATACACATATACTAATCAAGTTGAATACACAGTAAGGGATTGCGACTGTAATTCCTTTGAACAATTAGAGTTTAACAAAATGATACTAGGAACCTCAAACTGGTGTTGCTGAGAGTGGATAAAAATCAAGTGGCAGAAAGGCAGACAAATGGACAGGAGTAAGCGTGGGTGATAACAGTTGTCATATGCAATGTACCAATGTGAAAATGGAATCAGGTAACTGGAAGAGATGGGTGGGGTTGGGAGAGCTGGGAGAGAAAGATGGAAGAGGTGACACTGATCAAGATGCACTGGATTCATCAATTGACTTGTTGGGCTGAAACCTTTTTGTACAACTGTTTAAAGATATTATCTCTACTAAGAAAAAGAAACAGGAAGGTGTCCACATTCTTTTCTATGAACTGTTCTCCATGAGTTCTAGTCTTCTCATTATCCATTTTGTCTTGGAATTTAAAGGAATTGTAGGTAGTTGTGAAAGGAGTTGCCATTTGATCAAGAAGTTTATGATGACAATGCAACTTGAAAAGTGTAACCCCTTTCTTTTTTTCTTTTTCTTTTTTGTGAACATACTGTACAGAGGGGTTACAATCACATGAGCAAGATAATGAGTACATTTCTTATCAAGCATTGTAGCCTCCTCCTCTGTTTACTCTTCCCATCCCTTCCCAGCGTCCCCCGTCCCCCCAATGCTTCCCACCCCTCGCACCAAAGTTGTAAAGTTCGTTTTCGACATGAAAACTTGTACTTCTCATTGTTGCAACGGGTCCACCTGTATCCTTAAACGACTTGTTTTTCCCCATCTCCTCTACAAATTATACCAACATCAAATATAGTGAAAGCAGGGGTTATACTGTGGGGGGGGCATACAAAGCAACAAAGAAATAATCTTATAAATGTGTTAGAAACAAATGCATAAAAGAAAAAAACATTTAAAATACATATCTTAGGGTTCATTTTCCTAACATCACCTTATCTGACCTTTTCTGCTTGACTCATACATATACTAGATATTGCAAATAAGGGAAAACATGGGACCTATGTTTCTTTGGGCTTGGCTTCCTTCACTTAATATAATTTTTACCAAGCCTTTCCATTTCCTAACAAATGGGGCAATGTCATTCTTTCTGATGGAGGCACAGAATTCCATTGTGTATATATACCACATTTTCTTGATCCATTCATCTACCGAGTGGTATCTGGGTTGGTTCCATATCTCTGAAAAAATTACAGGATGGAATAGGAGAAACCCTAGGTCTCCTTGGCACAGGCCGAAAATTTTCTAAATAGAGACCCGGAAACACAACAAATCAAAGAAAGGTTGGACAAATGGGATAGCATGAAGTTGCAGAGCTTCTGCATGGCAAAGGACATAGCTAGCAAGATCAATAGAAAGCCCACGGATTAGGAGATGATCTTCACTAGCCATACAACAGACAAGGGTCTCATATCAAAAATATACTTGGAACTCAAAAAATTAAACCCCCCAACAACAAATCCTCAAAGAAACAACTGCCCAATAAATAAGTGGGCTAAAACTTCTCTGAAGAAGAAAGAAGGATGGCCAATAGACACATGAAGAAATGCTCAACCTCCCTAGCCATAAAAGAAATGCAAATCAAAACAATGTTGAGATACCACCTCACCCCAGTTAGAATGGCAAAAATCAAGAACTCTAACAACAACAGATGCTGGAAGGGATGTGAACAGAAGGGAACCTTACTTCATTTTTGGTGGGAGTGTAAACTTGTTCAATCACTTTGGAAAGCAGTATGGAGGTTCCTCAAAAGACTTCACACAGAGCAACCCTATGAGCCAGCAATCCCACTTTTGGGCATTTACCCAAATGTTTACAAACAAGACCACACTAAAGCTACCAGCACAACTATGTTTATTGCAGCATTATTTACCATAGCTAAGATATGGAACCAACCCAGTGTAACCCCTTTTGATATGCTCACCCATCCTTCCCCCCTGCTCACCCCCTCTCTCACTGTTCTTAATTTTGTAGGACATACATTAGACTGCAATTTCCCTCTCTTCTCTTCATCTACCGTTTTTTTCCCTTGATCACACACTACCCAGTTCCAGGTGTTTTATTTTGGGGAACTTTGACTTTGCCTTTCTAAGGAATTAACGCTAGTTGAGATCTCACTTGAATTTACCATATTATTCATTCTTTCCCGTCTTACATTGTTCTGTGTACCATTTCATTTATTTAGTATTTGTTCATGTGACTTATAATTTTGGGCTTGGACCATTTTCTTCATGAAATTAAATATAACAGGGTAACTGCACACCTACTATGTGCTAGACATACCCATCCTCTTCATGAGCAGCAGATATGCATTCTCTTTAATTACCCAGGCAGAATTTGAATTAACAATTGCATTCAAGGAGACACATATTTCTACATTGAAACATTTTCTTCCTGCCAAAGCCAAATGTTAAATGCATTTATTCTCAGCTGAAGTTTTAGAAAGCAAAATTGCATGGTTTGAGAGTGAAAAATCAAAGTATCATTTTAGGATATGTCAGGTAAAATTCTAAATCTGTGTGCAAGGGCTGGAGATTTGCTAAGTGCAGGCTCAGGCTGGTTCTAAAATTAGCATTCCCATATACTACAGAGGCTCAAGCAAGGCTGCTCCAAACTTCAGAGGCCTGCAGACACATGCTGGCTCACTGACTTCAGTGTTTATCTGGACCTTTAGCCAGGCTTTGCTGGTGCAAGGTGATCTAATAGCTTAGCTTCCTCTCTCCATTCATAAACACATGTGAGCATGAATGCATTAGATACTTCTCACATCCTGGTCTAGTAGATCTGTTTTGCTTCTGATAACATACACAGAGTGCCCAAGTCACACGCTATTTTTATAAATCGCCTCCAAACTAACCTGTGAATGACACAGAATTCTCTTTCCATGTTTTCTTCTATTTGATCATCACTCCACCCTGCGATTATTTACCCTTGCACTGAGATTTTGTTTCAAGACCACCTTAATTGTCAGAGGAGGCCGGTACCTCAATTCCTGCTGAGACTGTTAACAGCTCCTCACAAACATTAATGCTTTTTGCAAAAGCAACAAAATCAGCACCGAAAGAAATCTCTTATTATAGTTTCAAAGGAGTAAGTTTTCAGTATCTAAGAAACGTATGGAATGGAAATAGATGAAAGGAACACAATCAGAAAGGAAATATCCTCATGATTAATCAAAGACAAGTAATTTTGTCATTGAAAAATGACTCAGTGTTTAAGGTTTTATTCTATTCCTTAACACCAAAATTCTGCAAGGCTTTGAACTTTCAATATTGGAAATGAAAGGATAAAAATTTCTCACTCCAGAGTTTTTTTCTAGCAAAGCAGGATCTTATACTTAAAAGTATATAGTAATTGGTCCTTATTGCCTCCTAGATGAAAGCCATAACTCCTAGGCCTGACTTCAGAAGCGCTGCATAACTGAGTTCCCTTCTCCTACCGCCTTGAATTCTCAACTGTGATCCTGTGCTTGGGGACATCCTCATCTCAACTTGCTCGCTGTATCTTCAGGAGCTTTCTTTACACTTCCTACATATCTTAATCTTTAAGACATGATTAAAGCCCATAAACTATGATCATCACTTCTTATTGCTCAAAAAACCTAACTGGATATTAGACTAGAGTTTAGTGATTCTCTTGGCACAGCTATGGCTTCTCCCTGCCTCCTGAGCCATGCCCTCCCATTTCCTGGTTCTTCAAGCCAAACTCTTTTAGCTTTATAGGCGTTTTCAACAGCGCAGGAAAAGCATCATAGTTCCAGGAGCTCCACATACATCTGGTCCTTCTTTTATTCTCCTCAGAGTGCCTGAGCAGATGTGAAGTACATGGCTTTGACATCGTGTTGGTGATTTGGTAATTTTAGAAAGAAATCCATGTTGCGTATGTAATGGACCCATTTCTCTCTGAGGTATCCACAGAGTGAGGCTTACTCAATATTCTTAGCAATTCTTAGTGGAAGCTTCATAGTCAATGTCTCTCAAGTGGTTTTTCTTGTGGACAATTAGCAATTATATTTTAGATTCTTCTTTAACACCTGTAAAATTTGGAAAATATTTTCCGTATATAGAGTAATGTAACAATCTTCAATCTCAGTGTTTGAGAGAATCAAGTAGACCAATAGCCAGAAAAAAGGGTAACCAGGACACTTAAAATAGATCTTTCTCTATACCATTATTACAAAATAATACTTTTATTTATTTGCAGTATATTCTGTACTTCATATTCTTACCTTCTAGCTCATTACATTTTATTTCACTATTCCTTCTATCTAGACTTCTACTGATTACATAAGATGAAGTCGAGGATTAAAATCTGAGGTGTTGGTGATTTGTCTAAGATGGATAGAAATATCTTTGGGGAAAATTTAATTAGAATAGCTTGTTCTATGTCTTTGCCTCTCTACTCTGAATAATTCCATGCAAAACCTGGAGGACACTGATAATTGTAGGAGAGTAGCAGGCTGAGAATTCTGCTTTAGAACAACTTTTCTGAGCTATTCCAAAACTACAGGAGACAAGCATTTGCAGACACTGTTTTAGAATATGATTCCCTGTAAGTATGTATCATAGTGCTCCATGTACCATATACCTACACACAGAACAACAAGGTGTTTTTGTTGGGTGGAGATATGAGAGTAACCAGGTAAGTATGACAAAAGGCAAGTGAATAAAAGTAAAATAAAAACTTATAGCAACTTGCTGCTGGTCACATGTGTATGGCCATCTGAACAGCAGAGTCTCTCCTACTCTTGCTCTGTGATAATGGAGGGGGAGAGTAAGGAGCATGAAATCTGTAAGACAGAGAGGGCATGAGGCTCCGGAGAGCCACTCAGGTTGTAGAACTGTGAGTAAATGAATAAAATCATTGTTGCAGATCCATTTAGTAGTGGGAGTAATTTGTTAGGCAGCAGTATATAATCCAAATGACAAGTTACCAGGAAATTGAGAAACCATCCGAAGAAGTGAAATAGATGACTCTGCTGGAAAAAAAAGATAAATTAAGAAGGAATGGAAGTTGTGTTAGATTCCTGTATTAGATTGCCAGATTGTTCCATCAGTCTAACCCCATAAGCCTCTTCCTGCCTCCTCTCCTTTATTCCTTTCTCTGACTGGTCAAATAATCTCTCTTTTCCTGAGGTTAATAGAACCTCTTTTGCCATATAGAACAAGATATATACTATACTATTACAACACACACAATATATATATATATATATATATATATATATATATATACATATAGTAGCAAAGCAACAGCAACAAAATACTTGTGAGAAGTTATGTGTAGGAATGGAGAAGAGGAGAAATTTTCAATTAATCCCGTTAATTGTTGCCACTATTTCAGAAGAAGATTTGTTTTTCTTTTATTGACTGTTTGTGTCATTCTCCTAATTAGCCTTATCTGAAGCCACCATATTTTAAATGAAACTCATTTGATCTGTATTTACTATCTATACCAGCAATGGTTCTAGTTCTTTAGTTCATATTCTTGAAAGCATTTTGAAGTCTGTATTAATTAATGAAGTTGGCACGCAGAGCTACAAAGCATGGCATTTGTTACTTTTGTGTACAACAGTCAATTTTGCTTCCTAATGTTTTTTTTTTGTTCTATCAGCTATTAAACAAACTTTCTGGCTTCAGGATGGCTTTCAAGTCTTCTCGGTAAAAACTCATTACAATGAACCTTAACCTAGGTGCTTGCAATTCACAGATTTATAGCAAAGTGCTCCAGAACATTACAAGATCATATGGAAGTAATGTTTGTCATTAAACTTATTCCAGCCTGTTTATTAATCGATGTGTCAGGGGTTATGCCAAAACATAAATTGTCCTGGTAGTTATTTGTTTTTAATGTTTAGAAAAATGTTTTATTTTCCTCTTTCTCATAGTAATTAACTTCAACTAATAGTAAATTTTGGCATATTGATATTTCTGTATCAAATCCACACATCTTCAGAAAACACAGATCAAAACCACCTCTTGTATGGATTATTAAAATAAATGTAAATCCCATTTACATTTGTGATCTATATTAAGAAGACAACATTTTTTTTCCATGTGCTAGGACTGGGGGTTGAACTCTGAGCCTGAGTGCTGTATTGTTTCACTCATGGCTAATGTTCTTCCATTTGAGCCTTAGCTTCACTTCCAGCATTTTTACTTCCAGCATGGGACTCTTATCTCCAATTAACCACCAGAAAACTGGAAGTGGTACTATGGTTCAAAGTGTTAGAACACTAGCCTTGAGCAAAATAGCTCAGCAACAGTGCCCAGGTTTGAGTTCAAACCCCAAGACAGAAAAAAAAGAAGTCTCACAGATTTGTCTTTCCAAGCTGGCTTTGAATTATGAGTCATGATCTCAGATCTCAACCTCTTGAGTAGCTAGAATTACAAGTGTGAGCCACCTGCACTGAGCAAGAAGAGGTCATTCTGATGTGATAAGAGGCAACCTCAATAGAAATATAAAAGGAATTTATATTTCCATCTGCCATTTAAGAATATCTCAATTAAACTAAGTGCCAGTGGCTCAAGCCAGTAATTCCAGCTGCCCAGGAAGCTGAGATCTGTGGATCAAGGTTCAAAGTCAATCTAGGCAGGAAATCCATGAGACTGTTATCACCAATTAACTACCAAGAAGTCAGAAATGGAGCTGTGCCTCAAGTGGTAGAGCAGTATCCTTGAGCAATAAAGCTGAGTTCAATCCCCAGGACCAGCACCAGGAAAAATAAACAAAACACAAAACCCCCCAAAACAAAAAACAAACAAACAATGTTCCAATTATTCTCAGCCTCAGTTTCCATGTACATAAAATCAAATAAGAATACACTACCCCACTGAATTCTTCTGAACATAATGTTATACCAAAGGTATGTAGAAATGGGTGTTGAAAGCAAATCTCAATGATTTTGGATATTGGTATTTATTCAATTAATAAATAGAATGTTCTCTAATAACTATCTGTACTTATACAAGCATTTAGCCCTTCTGTTGGTGTCTAGATAAATATTGCACTTTACCTCTCTGTGTGTCATCTGAATATATTTTTCCTATAAGATGAATGTGCATTTAGCTGCAGGTTAACTGGACACACAGAGAGTATACCAACAGTGTTCATTCCTAATGTAGGTCCTCAGTACAATGAGCTATTCAGATAATAGACACAACGATTTGCCTACCATTTAGCAAAAAGTGGGCACACATTTACCTATGCGAGGCACCATATATACAATGCTGTCATGAATATGTGATGCTTTTCTAGATCTTAGAACCTATATATAAAAAGACAAATACACACCCAAATGACCATAATCTATGTCTCCATAAAATAAAGGCAAAACGTAAAGAAAAGAAAATTCTTTGGATTACAGAGAACTGAATGTAAGGAGCCTGGGAAAGCCTCAGGCCAAAATAATGTAATAACAGAGTTTTCAAAGATGAATACATGCAGAAATAAAATATGGAATACTTCTAGTCCAGGCTGCCATGTTGGATACTTTAATTTGTCTTCCAGACCTATGCTCTTTCTGAGCTAAGTGCTCTAACATTGAGGGTCTGTGTCAATGGAATCCCTTATCTTCTGGCTCTATATTGGCTTTGATTAGTGGAAACATCATCAGTAGACGAGTGGGAGGGAGAATAGTGAAGATGAGAGTGTATATCCTCCTGGTTCCTTCTTGGAAGGATTAGATTGCGTTGACCTCTGTAGTCTCAAGTCTCCATCCAACCCTACCAACTATTCCCTGCTTCTGAATTCCAATTTGTTCATTTTCCCTATATCCCTCGAGACCTAGGATACTTGGATTGTCATTTATTTCTTAACACCTGGCACTTCACAGACAAACCTTGTATTCAACTCAGACCACCTTAAGTTTGTGAAACCTTCTGTTTATTTT
The DNA here is from genome assembly GCF_000151885.1 of Dipodomys ordii. Lineage (NCBI taxonomy): Eukaryota > Metazoa > Chordata > Mammalia > Rodentia > Heteromyidae > Dipodomys > Dipodomys ordii. The sequence continues at coordinate 11,907,032 of NW_012267236.1, forward strand.
TAAGTTCTCCATTGATACAGTTTATTTTACAAAAAAAAATAGGCTTGAACTCAGGCTCTGGGCTGTATCCCTGAGCTCTTTTGTTCAAGGCTAGCTCTCTACCACTTTGAGCCACAGTGCCACTTCATATCTGGTGGTTAATTGGAGCTAAGGGTCTCATGGACTTTCCTGCCCTGGCTAGACTTGAACCATACCTATGAGAACCTATCTGATTTCTCACATAGAGAATATAATGATATAAAATGGAAAGATCTTTCTAGCTCCTTTGACATTGATTCTCTCACTTATGAACCTATCTTTATTGTGATGTAAAATGATGAAGCGCAGGGCAATTTTGTTTTGGTATAACTGATATTACTAAGCAGTGAATCAGAAAAAAAGGTTGCAAGGATGTTCCCAGTTCTTAAATTCCATTTTGTCTTCTCCATGGCTGAATTTGAGGAAGAAGAAACTGAGAAGAGAGATTGAACAACTTGAGTGGAAAACTTTTACCTGTTCAAAGGACAAGTAGTTATTGGTTCCAAGACCTTCTTGGATGCTACTTGAAAATTACTTCAGAAATGTCACCATCATAGTTTCTTGTTTTCTGTCTCTATCTATGAGTTGGATTTTAAAAGAGTCAAGTGACATGCCTTCTAAGCCCAGGATTTTTTTGTAGTAAAAATCACAGGTGAAAATGCCATCAATTGCTTGTTGCCTTGTTTTCAGGAACAAACTAGTTTGATGTTATTTCTTCTTCGATTTTTCCAGGACATCACATTCAATTCTCAACTGTCCTGTTTTTGAAGAAAGATAAGACTTTGGTTTTGATTGAATTTTCCTTGAGATCAGTTATTGCCGAGTCCAGTTTATTAAAGAAGAAACGTGGCGTCAGTTCTGAATTCTCTGAGGTCATACTCAAGTTCATCTTTGAATTAAAGAAGGTTTTCTCCTCCCTCCTCTTGAGTTATATTTGTTTTCTATGCAATGAAAAAGTGGATAAGGGATAAGCAAGGTGCAAAATTTATAATATTGCTATCCCACTTTGGTACTTTATGCTTTCCATTAAATTTGTACAATTGTTGATACAAACTTGTTAACATATGTACTCATTTGTTGTGTGGGGTATAACTCAGGGATGGAGTGCTTGCCTAACATGTTTCAGGCCCTAGGTTTTATTTTAGAAGTGGAAAGGAAAGATTCACACACACACACACACACACACAATTAAATTACTGTTTTGTTTTTTAACATGTTACCAGCATTCTTTTATTGACATTAAATATTGCAGTGTGGTATTTTTATTATTTATTTTTAATATCTCCAAGTAATTGTATAAAAAGTATTCAGGTCAGCATGTCAATTTAATGAACAGAATGTTCATTATGATCCCATCAATGCCACCCCTTCCATCATTCTTCCCCTACCCCTCCCAACCCTACCCATCTCCTCAATTTTCCCAGTTCCATTTAAACACATCTACATCAAATGTTATGATGGCAATTTCCATCCTCCCTCCATTTGTCTCTCCCCGCTTCTCCTTAACTTCATTAATTCTCTAACAATACATGTTCCAGCTTACTGCCATTCATTTTGTTATGCTGTAAGCTACTTGCTCAAAGGGGTTAGGCCATTGGAATCCACCCCCGCATCTACCATACTTTGGGTAAAACGTTTGCATATGAACCTGTATATGTTTACATATGTAATGCATCTTTATCTCTCTGAGGCTGACTCTTCATATAACAAAATTATTTTTCCAGCTCCATCCATTTCCCTGCCAATAGCATATTATCATTCTTCTTGATAGATAAGTAACATAATACCTTTCATTGTTAGACCTTAGTCATGGATCGAGAATGAGGTGTGACTTGGTACCAAACTAAGAAGGGAACGCATGGCTCCTATGTGGCTTCTCAGTGCCGTAAATAATGATTCTAAAACCCTCTTGAAGACCAATCCATGATGAGAGACCCTGGACAAAGAAAAGCAATATATGCTTAGCTTATGCTGCAGACAGTTAGCTTCTTACAATGTGTCAGTGATACAACTTTGTGCACAGCATATCTGTACAGATGGGATGCCTATTTTAATGATTAACTCATAAAGTTGGGACTCTTCATGTCTTTGATTTGTTTACCAGTTAGCCTATGCTTTTCTACAATGTATCTTCTTTTAAACGTCCTATGCTTTGAAGAAGAGTTCCTCTTGTTACTTCTTCAAGCCTGAAAATTGTCAGGATCTTAATGTGAGAAAGAAGTAGAGATCAAACTATGCCCTACTGTGAAAGATTAAAACAAAGCAAGATGATGCCAAAATTCGGTTCAGAAATTAATATTACCTATTTACTTGGTTGCAACGCTTGTAACTCAAAATTCATATTTTCCCTCCCTTTCCAACAATATCCTCTTTGTCAATCTCGCAAGCAATTCTGTCTGTTGTGGACTTTATTCACATCATGTAGACTCTGCTCATCCCTAACTTTGTGTTCAGTTCTCCATGTTAAGTGTTTCACTCTTCCTGCCCTTGTATCCTTCTACTCCATCAGGGAACATCTAACATCCGAGGAGATTTCCCATGATGAAGTTTCACTCCTTCGTTCTCTAAGCGTATACAAATAACACTTTGTGTCTTTGTGGGAAGATGTTTTCCTCTCTACGAAATGTCATCATTCTTGCCTCTGCTCGCCTGAGTGAGTGACTTGGTTGAATATATAGACAATTGCTTCTCCATTTTAATGCTAGACTCCAAGAGATGGACTTCCTAAGCATCTCTTTCACCTTCTCTCCACGTATTTTCATTTTCTCCATTCTGATGTCTTTAGTCCATGAGTTTCCTGAGAACAGGGCTTATGTTCCTTTCTCCTCACACTATGAGTCATCTCTAACAATCGAGGTCTTCCATCCCTGTCTTGTGGACCTCATGAATCCATCCATGCCTGCCTTATTTCCCCTCTGTTCTCCATTCCTATTACCTCATAGTATTCAGCACAAACAACAATAGGCGGATAACAATGCAGCAGATAATGTGGACAAAAACAGAATATGCATGTCTGTGTGTTTCTTTGGGGGCTGTTACCAAATTTAGTACATATCTGACATATCACCTCTTCCTCGAGATAGAAGCACTATGGTGGGTCAGCCAATGTCTGATGATAATTCAACAAGTTCCACAAGGCTCCACAAGTCTGCTTTATTGATTGCCCTATGTCCTCCCTCCTCCAGGCTGTTCCCAAGTATTCAAATTTAAATTATTTTGTCATTTCTAAGCCCCTTCTTGCCTGTCCATGTTTTGCTTTCTATTATCTTTAGGTAGTTGTACAACAGAGTTGCCTTTCAACAAAGCAGTTGATGAACAAAATGCAGCTTGATCCACGTCATCCCTTTCATTATTCTCCTCAATCCCTTCCGAACCAACCTACCCTCAATTTTCTTAATTTTGTAGGAAATGCATTGAATTTTATGATTGTATTCTCCCTTCCATACCACCCTGAACACACCCCATCTCACCTGTTATTTTGGATTTAGTTCTTTTATATCTTGGTAGATGTACTCCAAGATTAGCATTTTACCCCTTGTGCATACTTTGCTGTCTGATAATATTTTCATTTCCTATGATCCTTCCCAGTTAGTCTGGAATACCACACCTTCACTCCATATTCAACAAGTTTACATGGAACTTTTGTGGTTATTTCTTAAGCCCTCCCTGGCCCCTTCTCCTAATACCTTAAACATGAATTTTCACACTTTCCTTTAGACTATTTTGGTGACTTATTAGATTTTTCTTTTAGCTTTACTCCAGGGGACATCAATTTCAAACCATCACAAGCACAGGTGCAACTTCTGCTCTTATAATTCCCACCCACACTCCTAACTCCACTCTATCTCCTGATAACACCATATTAAGTCACTAATGGCTAGGGTTTGAAAGATTGAATGTTAAAAGCATAATTAGAGACTTAAGGGAAACAAATTGTACCCATAAAATTTAGAATTAATTTCAGGAAAATAGGGCAATTGAAGCACCTAGTGCAATTTGAAATGACTTTTCTAAATGAGCGACTGTGCCAGAAATCACCACCCCCAATTCTTACTTTCTCTGTTTTCTTCTAATTTCCTTCCAAGAATAAGGGCAGGTCAGTGGGGGAGTTTTGGCAAATAGTAATGTACATTTTTTTTTGTCAGAATACCAGTAGCAAAGATTTTGCCTTAGTTGTAAACTTTCTTATTGAGAGTAGAAAAATGGAATGAATTACCCTTGGAGAAGTTTAAGAAATTACAAGACCAGAACCTAAGGCAGTGCTTACCAGTCTAAGAAATCTTACATTGCACTATGTCTCATTTATGATAGCCAACACTGACCAACAACACAATCCTAGCTCATACACAGCTGTGTAAGAACTTTCAGCAGTTTTGCCCAAGTAACCATTCCTTCCTGAGAATACTAAGAAACTGAATTCACCAACAAACCTACCTATTCTCTGTGGCCTATCCATATCATACCTCCTCACACATTCAGGAAGCCTTCTTGAATGTACCTAAGTCTCCTGTGTCTCTCTCATCAAATACTACACTGAGAAACTACACTGATAGCACAGACATGATACCCATGGTACCATTACGTTAAAAACTTCTACCATCATTGTGACTAATCAGTACTTACAGTGTTAGAGGAGAAAAGAAGTATTTGGTACATCATGGAAACAAGGAAGAGGAAAAGGGGAATACAGAAATAGACCAAGGCAAGGTATTGCTACTACAAACACAACCCAGTCACTTACTTGCTCTCCTTCTTACTTTTTACCAGCTCCCAGCAATGCCCTCATATTATAAATCCATCAAGAGATTCATCAGTCATTAGGTCAAAGGCCTTATGACCTCATTGTCTCTGGAAGTGCCATTTCAGTCACACATAGAGTTGAGCTGTATTAATTGCTTAGATGTACTCCGTGCAATGAAGTTGAAAATCAAAATTAACGCCACCAACTGTGGGTGAAAATTCCAACCTTTTGGGGACTTATAATGTATTGTGAGAGGTAGCAGAGAAATTGCTGTGAATAGGAGCCTATACATACTAGAAATACTAATGTAACCTGTATCTTTTCTTCCTAGCGCTGTAAATACAGATACATCATATCACCAGTCCTCGTATTTTCTATCTGTAACATGATAAAGTTAACAATTATTCTGTGGGCTGTGTTTGAATATATTAAGTGAGAAAATGAATATAAAGTATATACTGTCTATGTATCCACCTATAGAATATTAAAGAATGCTTTCCTAGCTGATATTCAAGCTGAAAATGGTGAAAACAACTCTAGCTCTTTGAAGGACATAAGTCATTTAAGGTTCTTCACAGTTCCAGGTTGATTATTTCTGCCCCGCAATATTTATGATTCTCATAGGGACAAGAATGAAGATAATAGACAGATCAGGACATGCTCATTCTTAATTTTGAAGTTATGACTATGGAGGGCTACAAGGATGTTTTTTGATTAGAAAACTTAGGACAGCAAATTCAGGAGATCAGGTTGTCGAGGTTAGGTTGGCAGTGAATTTGGAAAGATGTGAAGAAAAACAATAGAATTGCAGAACTACACAGTTCTCTAAAAGATTAACTATACAAATTTCTGCTCTGGGGTACTTACTAGAGAACATTCTTCTAAAATATCTTATTCCCTGGAGTCTCCAGCTGTCTCTCTTTCTGTGTTACTGAAGCAAAAAGAAAAGAACAAAGAAAGTCTCTAAAATAAAAATGAAAATACTATTTAAGGCAAGCAAAAATAGATTCTTGAATGGTTCTTCTAGCTGGGCTGTGCAGTCATTCGACCTAACATGCATAGGTTTGAATAACACACATGTATCTGTGTGTGTGTACATTCTCACTAAAGACATACACAGGTCTTATTATATATATGTATAAATACATATATATTCACATCCATGTATAAATACATATATATTCATATCCATGTACATATATACAAACCTCACTAAAGACATGCATGGATGTGTAAATATATACACACATATATACATATATATGTACATATCTATAGATTGTTAATTTCTTATGGTAGACAAGTCTGTAAGAGAGATTTCACTTTAGTTGTCCTCTTAGACTGATTTCAGAGCCCTAGGAGTTTAAGAAATCATATTCCTTGCTCTAGAAAGTAAAAAAGAAATTAATGATTAGGAACAGAGAGAGTTAGGAAGAACTTGATCAAATGATACAGCGACTGAGTATAATTGCTCATGCCTGGAATGCTTATTTTGTTGGAGGCAGAGATGGGAGGACTGTGACCAAAGTTAACTCAGGAAAAGGAATGAGTGGTATCTTATTTCTGAAACAAAGGCCATGGTGAAGCTCTTTAAGACTGGCTTTGAGTAAAAATGCAAGTCACTCTCAGACAGCATAAAGGATTAAGGTCATAGCTCAAGCAGCAAAACCTTCCTTGCAAGTTCACGGCCATAAGGTAATATCCCAGTATAAAAAATAAAAAAATACGGAGCCACACTATGGCTCATGTACAGTAGGCATGGGGGCGTGGTCATTCCCAGCTCATCTGTCTGTCTGTCTGTCTGTCTGTCTGTCTGTCTACAGTCCCCAGAAGACATATGGAATGGATTATTTTCTCTTGTCTCCTGAAGGTCCCTACAAGTCGTCCCTAATTTGTATTTGAACAAAGTTGAGACTGACACCAGTGTATCAGCAAACAACAGAATGCCAGAGCTGACATTCTGGGCACCTCTATGTGTCCTTGCTCTATTGAGCAGGAGCAAGCCCGATGGGGTTAGGCAATACCTGAGTGGTTGTGGTTAATTTTAGGCTAAACACAGGATAGAAATATGACTCTTAGTCCAGTATTCTAGTTACTAAACTGTGCTGCCATGGTAGAGCCAGAGTTGTTCAGGGACTACAAGAATGAACACTGTTCTTGTCCCAAAACAATGACCTCTTCTTTATTCATTAAAATACTGATGAGTAGGTACTGATGATGAACATGTTGTATATTAGTCTTATCATGCAATAAGACACTGTAGAGTGTTTGAAAAAGGGGAGCAAAGATGAAAAGGAATATGTCATGATTTTACAATATCCTTGCTGTATTGATGTTTCTCTAGCGGGGGGATGGGGGCATATGTAAAATGCTGAACTATTTAATATGAATGATGAGGCAATGAGCAACTTTGAAGTCTATCAAGAAAACTGCAGAAAGGAAACTATATATCCTACAGAGATACAAAGGCCATGGTCTACACGGATATCTGGGGAAGTTCTCAAAGGAACTTTCTTAATGGATCTCTGCACAGATGTCTGCCTGGCTGTGCTTGTTAAGTATAGAGGGGAGCAGTAATCACCTCCAGACAGAGGACATGCTATTTATTGAGGGAATACTTGGGAAAGAAGTTGGTGACTGAGTGGAATCCATATGGATTAGATCGGTTCAGCTGACAGCCTGCCACGGTTAGAATGGAATCTTGATGAAATGACATGAAGCTGAAGAGTACAGGTGACAGTCAGGATCTAGGAGACATTACATTTGTCTTCTCTGTTCACTACTAGAGAATAAAACTTGGATCCTTCAGAACAGGCATGAACATGATTTCAGAATGGTCCCATTCTGAACAAGACAACCTACTGAGTTTCCTTAGCCCAAAGTACTCTTGTCTTTAAGAATGTCTTTCATTAAATACACACACACACATCTTATAACGATACAGATATAAATATGAATGTATGACTATTGCATTAATGTATTTTCTTTGACCTAAAGTTCAATTATTTAAAAAAATTGATTTCAAGGAAAATTAAATCATTTCCACAAACCCCTAAGAGTATTGTAAGGCCTAAGCTTTGTGCCTATGACCTGCTGGATAGATTGGACCTGACAGTAAAAGCAATGTTTGGATTGTTTCAAGGGTTAAGTATGGAAACAGAGGCCAGAGAAGAGGCTTTCTTAATGGTCTAAGTGAGAGTTAAATGTAACAGTCACAAGTCATAATGTATGTAAAACCAGAAAGAGAGAGCATGAGAGAGAGAGACAGACAGACAGAGAGAGACAGAGAGAGGCGAGAGAAAAGAGAGAATAAGAGGACAGAGAGAGAAAAGAGAGAGAGAGAGAGGAGGGGGTAGCTCTGAATTTCTCTTTCACAGGTCACACCAAAGGAATGGAGACTTAATATATAAAAAAATCAAGAATACCCATTTTTTATTTTAATCACTTTGAGGCTAAGAAATGTCTGCTGGAGAACTGCATATTATCATCCAAATTAATTTGAACTTTTGTGGTTTATATTATACCAAAAATTGTTCATTATATAAGAATTTAATACATTTTTCTCCTACTCAGATCTCTCCTACTTATAAGTATGCTTATGTATGCACACAACTTTTTCCATTTTTCAATGAATGGCCTATTCTAAGCTCTAGCTAGATCAAGGTCATCTCTTTGACCTCCCAAGGTGTTTTATCTGATTCTTGAGGGATTCTGGGCTATCATCTAAGACTGTTATTTCCTCTAATCTCTAGTAAAAATCCCTGCCGGTCTCTGAGGGAAGCTCTCTCCCGAGTCAGGCTGGCTTTTCTTGTTCCCTTGTGGAATTTATGGCTTTGTGCAAAAGCCCCCACAGGTGTGTCCTCTGTAGCTTCCCTGGTGGTCAGAGCTTAGCAGCTGGAGATAGGTTCACATGTAGGGAGACTCTTTTCTCTCTTGTCATTCGGGAATATCTCCTATCCAAGTCCTTCTAGGGCTTTGACCTTGGGATCTCAGCTAAAACAATTCATTTCTGACCTCTGTAGTTGTTTTATTTTAGCACGTCACCTCTGGGGCTAAAGATTCCCAAATCACACAACAGATATGAATAAACTGGAACTTTTTCCATAATATTTAGCACTGAGATGGGGGGCATACTGATGATGCATATTTAACAAATTCTCTGCCTTTGAAAACTTTGGTTATAATGGGAGAAGATCTCCACACATATTTGTTAAGAGAGCAGGAGAAAACAAGTGAGAAGGGTTGGGTGTCTCTGGAGGGGAGATGGATAAGAGGTGCAAGGATCATGGGAAGCTATGCAGAAGGAAGTGGGAGCTGGAGTTTAGCTTCAAGGTAGAACATTCCCACCCTAAAGTATACAGTTCAATACAAGAATTTACATTATGTTTATTTAACTTACTTTTTAAAACCATTCTACGGTAATTATTTGACCCACTAATCTTATGTTCAGTAATGGGTGTATAATTTAGAAATCAAAGAGGAGATGTGGACAGAAGGGAACCTTATTTCATTGCTGGTGGGAGTGTAAACTTGTTCAACCACTTTGGAAAGCAGTATGGAGGTTCCTGAAAAGATTTCACATAGAGCTCCCCTATGACCCAGCAATCCCACTTTTGGGCATTTACCCAAATGTTTACAAACAAGACCACACTAAAGCTACTAGCACAACTATGTTCATTGCAGCATTATTTACCATAGCTAAGATATGGAACCAACCCAGATGCTCCTTGTAGATGAATGGATCAAGAAAATGTGGTATATATACACAATGGAATTCTATGCCTCCATCAGAAAGAATGACATTTCCCCATTTGTTAGGAAATGGAAAAACTTGGAAAAAATTCTATTAAGCGAAGTAAGCCAGGCCCAAAGAAACACAGGTCCCATGGTTTCCCTTATTTGCAATATTTAGTATATGTATGAGTCAAGCAGGAAAGATCAGATAATGTGATGTCAGGAAAATGAACCCTTAGATAAGTATTTAAATGTTTTTTTTCTTTCATGCATTTGTTTCTAACTCATTTATATGATTATTTCTTTGTAGCTTTGTATGTCCCTCCCCCACAGTACAACCCCTGCTTTCACTATATGTGATGTCGGTATAATTTGTGGAGGAGATGGGGAAAAACAAGTCGTTTAAGGATACAGGTGGACCCGATGCAACTATGAAAAGTACAAGTCGTCATGTCCAAAACAAACTTTACAACTTTGGTGGGGGGGGGGGGAGGCTGGGAAGGGATGTGAAGGGTAAACAAAGGAGGAGGCTGCAATGCTTGATAAGAAATGTACTCATTATCTTGCCCATGCAATTATAACCCCTCTGTACAGTATGTTCACAAAAAATAAAAATTTAAATTAAAAAAAAGAAAATATACATCATATATATATATATATATATATATATTTAGGATATCTGTCTGCTAAATTAGTTTTACTACTAGACTGGACATTTTTACCATTTTGATTTCTTTCACTCTTCCTAGAGCACCAATAATCTCACTTAAACAGAAAAGAAATTTAGGGTGAGTGAGTATAGACATACTATTCAATGTACATATGCAAAAATGAAACAGGTAACGAGGTGATAGGTGGGGTTGGGAGAGAGTGTGAGGAAAGGTATAGGGGGTAACACTGATCAAGAAGCATTGTATTCAGAAAGTGACATGTTGAATTGAAGCCCCTTTGTGCAACTAAAGATAATAAAATCAATCAATCAATCAGTAAACATTTTTTTCACCTTCTCTTGCAGGCACTATCACTTTCTATTTCTGATAACCTCAGGTTTATAGCTCTTCATTTTTTGTCTTCTTCTTTCTTGTGTCCCCAAACAATAGACTTCTAGAAACTCTACAAAGATCCCTGCATCCTTGCTGTGCTCCATGGACACGCGAATTCAAAATGTTATCCCTCTCCTGGGCATGTACCCAAGAAGCTATAGTCACTGATGTGGCATTGTATCTGTTGATCTCTGTCCTGAGGTGGTAGTGGACCCTGTGTGAATCCTGGACTATCACCTCGAGGCAAATTCCATGTGTTTCATTTCCCAGGAACCCTCTTCTGTGGTGGTCACAGAGCTGGGCCTTGATGGGAATTGGGGATGACAACAATGTCTGGTTCACTGAGCAAAATGAACTTCAGCATGTCAGTTGCTGGGCTCTATGTTTTGGCAAGCCGTGGAGCAGTGTGTTCCTGGATGGGGCAATATTCAATTCAGATACTCACAGAAAGGATATATCTTTGGGTTGGGTGCAGGGCATGTGGCCTAAAGAGCGTGGCTTTTGATATAAAAAGAAACAGATTGAAATCCCAGAACCACTCTTCATAACTTTTGGATAAATCTCTTAAATTTTTTATGTCTACTTCTTCATTTTGTAAGCCAAAGAAGATTCAGACATGCAGAAAAGATATCATATAGGTACTTCCTAAAGCAGGTGGTCCAAGTGTGATAGGTGTGGTAATGACCTACCGGGCTGCCAGAGTAACTCAGTCAATTCTGTCTGTTCCTCAATCAGAAAGAATCTCACACCCTGATTGCTTGTTACCTTCTGGCTTTGCACAGTGTTCTCGGTTTGTACTATCTGACTAGCAAGAGACGTTTAATTTTCAGAGGATATATAGAACTGCTACTTATAGACTGAGGCTAGCTTTCAGCTCTGCTCCAGCAGAGCTGCCTCCACCTCCCCAAAAGGGTTTTAACACAGCGCTTCTGGCACAGCCAACTGTCACCTCCTATCCAGGGCCTCTCTTTTGTTCTCTGACTTTGCAGACTAGACGGTTAATGAAGAAGAAGTCTCCGATCCTCTTGTTGCTATTTTTGTTCTTGTGTTTTGCTTTGCTTTTTCACCTGAAAACAAGTAGAGGGCCTGTTTTTTTTTTTCTGGTGTGTGTGTGTGTGTGTGTGTGTGTGTGTGTGTGTGTTCGCACGCGTGTTTCTCTAGGCATCTGGAATAAGCAGGATTTAATTGCTGCTGAAGGGCTGGTACAAAAGGTTATCCAACAATGTGAGATCTTATTTGGCACTGAACTTTGAAGCTGAGAATTATGGATTGTGGAACAAGATACAACCGTCTGCTTCTGTCCCAGAGCCGGGAATATAGAATTTAGCAGAAACTGGGTTAGAGCTGATGGGACTGCTCAGGGAGGTCAGGAAAAAACTAACTAGCCATCCATAAAGCTGTCGGAGCAGTTATTTGAAAGAAAAGGCTGAGGCTTCTCTTCTGTGTTGCTAAAAAACCTTCCAATAAAAATAGACAATTCTGCATTGACATAGATATGAAATGGGCAACAATTTGAGGGCCTCAAACTTAGAAATGAAATAGAGGTAACCTGTCATTGCTCTCTCGCAGGAAAAACTGTGAAATTGGTAGCCATAGCTCAGGCTGGGAAAATGGTGAACAAGGGAAGAATTTCTTTTCCAGTCTTATCTCCTGTTACAAACAAAAGACAAAGGAAAGAAGTTGAGGCCTGGGTTGGGGTGTTAACACCATTCAGTCAATTGCAGGGCAAATCAAAAAGACCAGATAGTCATTTGTTCAGGATTACCTCCAAGATTCAGAGCAAGAATGGCTGCCTGGATCAGGGATTGTGCCTTGTGTGGTGGTGCTCAATGTCAGGATCTTTGGCATTTTTGTGACTCTGAATCTGAAAAGATCTGGTGGGTAAAGGTGTGCAATTGGGAAGTGTGTGTGCGTGTGGGGGTAATTGGGAAGAGTTTCCTCTGCCATTCCTTGTATGAGTGTCATTCTACAACTCTTCCTCACATGAATCCAAGCTACTGACTATTACTATAGATTTGTATTGGATGTGAGCCAACCTATTGATTATTGGGCCTCCGCATCTCCACAGAGTCTCTAGGTGGGTATGCAGATATATGGAATAGTGAAGAGGAGTGGAGTTGATCTAGATCCTCTTATTCAGGTTCTGTCCATTTGACTTTAGGAAAGCTCCTCTAAGACAGAAACATTTTCCTTTGCCTACCTGTCACTTATATCCACTATAATGGATTCTCAGGCTTGCCCCAGCTCCTTAATCCATACAAGTATACCTGATGCAGGAATCTCACCCCTCAAATAAAGCTCACAACATCTTTAGACAAGTCTGACTAGTATAGATGTCCCCCCATACCACCACCACCTGCTTGGCAGAGTGAAAAGTTGGTAAATCTGATGATTCATCAAACCCATACAAAGGGTTGCTGTAATATTCATCAAACTGTAACATTTACTTGGAGGCTCGTTTTTAACAAAAATATATCCATTTGGCTACAAGGATGACCTTTTCCACCTCCTTGCCCTTCCATGCTGGAAGTCTTCATTTCCTGATACCTGCTGCTAATACAGGACTCTTGTTGAAGTGTTTATGCTAATTAGGCTTTGATTGGAATCTCAGAAACAAGTTAAAATGACAAGTTTTATTGCATTGATGAATTAATTAATGACATATAATCACTGTTATGCTGTTTGAAACCAGCCCTCTGATTTTTTTTTTCAGAAGACAGGGAGAGTTTTTTTCATTCTAAAACTGAATAGTTTTTTTTTTTTAATCACGAAAGAATGGAGGAATTGCACAAACTTCTCAAATGGAAGTGCCAGGGCATGGACAGTAGCATACTTTTGGTGAACACTGTTACATATTCTTTTTTTAAAAATTAATTAATTAATTAATTTTATTGTGAAAATACTGTACAGAGGGGTTACAATTACATGGGCAAGATAATGAGTACATTTCTTATCAAGCATTGTAGCCTCCTCCTTTGTTTCCCCTTCCCATCCCTTCCCATCCTCCCCTGCCTCCCCACCCAATCCTCCCCGGTCCCCCTTTCCTTCCCCACCCCCCCACCAAAGTTGTAAAGTTAGTTTTCGACATAACGACTTGTACATCTCATTGTTGCAATGGGTCCACCTGTATCCCTATTTAAATGATTTGTTTTTCCCCTTCCCATCCACAAATTATACCGACATCAAATACAATGAAAGCAGGGGTTATACTGTGGGGGAGGGACATACAAAGCAACAAAGAAGTAATCTTATAAATGTGTTAGAAACAATCGCATGAAAGAAAAAAAAACATTTGAATACATATCTTAGGGTTCATTTCCCTAACATCACCTTATCTGACTTTTTCTGCTTGACTCAGACATATACTAGATATTGCAAATAAGGGAAACCATGGGACCTATGTTTCTTTGGGCCTGGCTTACTTCACTTAATATAATTTTTCCATGTCTTCCATTTCCTAACGAATGGGGCAATGTCATTCTTTCTGATGGAGGCATAGAATTCCATTGTGTATATATACCACATTTTCTTGATCCATTCATCTACTGTTGAATTCTGTTGACAATGTTAGTGCTGTGTTGATCTTTCTTTAGGTATTTATTGTAAGAATCTTGTTATGTTTTATTCTGTGAGTGAGTTTACTTTCTGGGCTTAGGGCCTAGTAGGGTTTTCAGCTCATTTTGAGCAGCTAGTAGATACCCTTCTGTGCTGTTCCCTCATGTGGTGGCACATTAAACTTAATAGAAGGATTTTCCTGAATGATCCTTTCTTGTCTTCTTGTGACCCCTATGATGAAGAGAGTGAGCTGATCTGGAAAAAGAAGACAGGGAAAGAACAAAGCAGAACCACAAGGACAGCGGAAACAGATGGGTTTAGAGGTAACAACAAGAATGTGGCTGAAGAATTTCAGACCATGAACAGAGGTACCAGCAAAAATGAAGGACGGTAGAAGTATAGAGAAATCAATGCAATGAGTCCCTATTGCTGGAAGAGTTCCAGGAAGCTTCCAAACCCTAAGAGTCAAGGGTCTCATTATTCAATGACCAAGAACTGTACTAATGGCCAATGTTGAAAAAACAGGGATATAGAGCCCACGTGCTCTTGAGGCAGGATAAGCTAGGGAAAACGAGGCACATTGATTAGGGAAAATGAAACATGGTAAACAGCTCCCAGAATCCAAAAACTTAACCTTAAAGCAAATATAGGAGATATTTATTCATCCACTCCCCTTAAGATTAAGGGACCAAAGTCATTTTAGGGGAAAATGAGGCAGGATAAATTAGGGAAAATGAGGCCTGATGAAAGCAACTCAGAAACAAGGTATTTGCTTCAAAGAGAGACAACAGGATACATTCCTTCCTAGGAGATCTATTTTTTAACCCCCAAATTAACATTTGTTTGGCAGGATGTATCCCTTCCTGAAAGAAATGCTCCCCCAAAATACAAGCAATCAGAAACAAGAGCCAGAAACTTAAAAATAGAACCATACCAAGAGTGATTGAGAGCAAAGATAAACTCCTATTTTTTCCTGTCTTTAAGTCAGACCCTTTTTCATATAAATACCCCTGACACCAAAGATCTGTGTGTCTCTCCCTTTAAGAGCACCCACATTCTGTAGAGGGTGTCTCTGCTTTGTACTTGCATTTTTGTCTGCTTTCTTGCTTGTCTTCTTGCTTGCTTAATAAAGTGCTGCCAAGTTTTCTTACCATTATGACTTGTCCAGAAATTCCTATTCTTTGATTGAAATCAAGGGCCTAAGTGAGGAGTCTCACCTTTAAAAGGAATCTTCATTAAGCCTCACTTGCACCTAGTGACACAAAGACAATGGAGAATTATAAGATGTTGCCCATTGTTAGCTGCTGTTAAGACCACAGGTTGCTGGCCATTGAGTGTGATCATTAAGCCTTGGACTTGAGCATTTACTTAGAACTCTCCAGACTAGAGCTTGAAGCCCTAAGCTTCCAGTTCTCAGGACCCAGAACTATAGGCCTCTGGGTCTATTTCATCCTGCCTATGTGCTCTTGACATTTAAGAGGCCAGAATCAACAGTGCTGAGGAAATTGCCTTTGGCCTAGTCATCATTTCTCTCTGGATAGAGCAAAAGCACTATGGCTAGTTGAGTGGTAATACTTTGTGTCCCCTGAGTTTCTGTGTTGAGGGATGTGTGGGACAATGTCTGGAGATGGAAGGGACCTTCAAGAGGTGTTGAGGCTTTGTTGGAAATCTGTGGGAAATTGAAAGCATTATTTCCCTGATTTGATTTTCAGTGTCTTTTTTCATATCCCTTAGCTGAGTGACTATTTTTACCTTGGTCTCCCTTTCCACTCTTTGGAATTCGTTAGGCTTTCTCTTTGTGGATTCCATGAATTCTTCTAATAATCTTTGGTTAGTCTTATCATGCTCATGCATATCCATGTGCTGACTTTCTATTTTTTCATTCATCATATTTATCAGCAGTATTTTTGCAGCATTGAGAACTATCTTCTAGATATTTCACCGACTGCTCTATTGCCTGGTTATTTTGAATGGGAATCGAGGTTCCTTTGACTTGTCATTTTCCTTGTGTTTCTGTGATTTGTTCTGTTCATTTGGAAATGAAAGCAAATGTAATACCACAACAGAACACAATTTTAAGTCAAAAACCAACCCAGAGCCCTGCAATTTCACAAAGAAACTTAAAAACATACTAAACTTAGAAAACCAACATGATATTGGCAGAGAAATGGCTCTTTACTAGAAAAGCAGATGAATATATTAAGAAATGACAAGGCACAGCCCCTAAGAAAGTGGATAACATGGCAGAAACTACCAAACATTTCAAGGTCCTAACTCTCAATATTAATGGACTTATCTCTCCAATTAAGTGACCTACATTGGCTAGTTGGATCAAAAAAGTAAGATGGATCCATCTTCTGTCATCAAGAAATACATCTTTCACAAACAAACGAAGAAACTCTGAAAGTGAAAGGCTGGAAGAAAATCTACCAAGCAAACGGCCCCATAAACAGGCCAGAGTTGTAATTCTGATATCAGATAAAATAGATTTTAGATTAAAATTAGAAGAGACAAAGAGAACATTACATACTAATGAAGGGATCTCTCCCACAGGAGCATATAACAATTCTAAATATTTATACACCAAATGCCAGAACACCCAACTTCATCAAATAAACACACATAGATCCTAATGTATCAATTGTTGATGACTTTACACATCACTGTCGCCTCTGGACAGATCAGCCTGGCAATAACTCAACATAGAAACATCAGAACTAAATAATTGGATAGACTACCTAGACTTAACAGATATGCACAGAATATTTCACCTAGCAGCATCAGAATATACAATCTTCTCAGCAGCACATGCAATATTCTCCAAAAATAGATCACATTTTAGGTCACAAAACAAATCTGTGCAAATGCAGAAATATTGAAATTATTCCCTGCATTCTGTCAGACCATTAGAGCTCAACATGAAAAACTTCCATAGACAATTGTCTGTGTCATGGAGACTGAACAACACATTGTTCAGTCACCAGTGGACCATTGAACAGAGAAGAATAGAAATTCAAACATTTATGGAATTTAACAAAAATGAACCCAGAAAATACCAGCTCCTCTGGGACATAGCAAAGGTAGTCCTCAGAGGAAAATTTATAGCTCTGATTGCCTGTATCAACAAATTGGAGAAATCTGAAACCAACAATTTAATGATGCACTGTAAGCTTGAAAAAGAGGAACAAGCCAAACCCAAACTAGTAGACAGAAACAAATAATTAAAATTAAATCAGAAATAAATGAATTAGAGAGCAAATAAAACATAGCAAATATCAACAAAAGAAAGAGTTGATGCCTTAAAAAAATTAACAAAATTGACAGACCCTTAGCCAATCTGGCCAAAAAATGAAGAGAACACACCCAAATTAACAAAATCATACTAACAGAAATATCATGACAGAAACAAGCAAGATTCAGAATATTATAAGGGAATAGTTTGTGAACCTTTATCCTAACAAATTTGAGAAACTGGAAATAGAATTCCTAGCAAATATTGTTATGCCCAAACTAAACCAAGAAAATTTAAACCAACTAAATAGACGCAAACAAGTAATAAAATAGAAATGGCAACAAAGACCTCTTATCCAAGAAAATCCCAGCCGAAGACTCACAGCCAAATTCTTTAAGGCCTTCAAAGAACTCACTCCCATACTCTTCAATCTCTTCAATGACATTGAAAGCATAAGATCACTACCAAACTCATTCTATGAAACCAGAGTAACCCTCATCCCCAAACCAAATAAGGACTCATCAAAGAAAGAGAACAATAAACCCATCTCTTTGATCAACACTGATGCAAAACTTCTCAATAAAATTCTGGCTAAAAGACTTTAACAGCTAATAAAAAAAAATCATACTCTATGATCAAATGGGATTCATTCCAGGGATGCAAAGCTGGTTAAATATACAGAAGTCAATTAATGCAATTCAATACATCAATAGGAGCAAGGAGAAGAACCACATGATCAGCTCAATATTTGCAAAAAAACCCCCACAAAACAAAACAAAAACCACAAAAAAAATTGACGGAATCCAACACTCCTTTATGATAAAAGCTCTGGAGAAGCTAGGAATCCATGGAATGTTCCTCAATATAATAAAGGCTGTACATGGCAAACCTAGAACCAGCATTATGGTAAAAGTTGAAACCATTTCCTCCAAAATCAGGAATGGGAAAAGGATGCCTCCTCTCTCTACTCCTCATAGTTTTAGAATTTCCATTTCCAGCCCAGGAACTGAGCAAGTGTGAGACCTTAAATTCAAGTCCTGATAGGTAATGGTGGCTTTGTAAGGAAGCAAAGGATATACACACATATTGCTTGTCGCTTTCCATGTGACACTCTAGGGCTGTGCCAATAAGAAAATTGGAACCTCAAGAAATACGAGCTAAATAGTTTTCTAAAGTGTAATGACCATGTTTTATGTTGTTTTCTATATGATTACACAAAATTGGCTCATAGAGTGAGCTGAGACTGTTTTTTAAGACCTTTCTAGTCTCTGAATTAATGTTTAAAATGAGAGCTTATAAATGCATGCCCTAAGTAAATGACAAGACATTTGCTCATTCAAAGTTGTGCATTATGCTAGATGCTGCTGGCTCATGCCTGTGCTAGCTGCTCAGGAGGCTAAGATCTAAAAATCATGGACAGGAAAGTCTGTGAGACTCTTGTCTCCAATTAGCCACCAGAAAACGGGAAATGGCGCTGTGGTTCAAAGTGGTAGAGTATTAGTGTTCAGAAAAAGAGCTCAGGAACAGTGTCCAGGTCCTTGAATTTGAGTCCCACCACTGACAAAAAAATATGTACATTTTTGCTGATCAGTGAGACATGAGAAACTTAGTTTTGTCAATGATGGGTACTAATATAGACCCAGCATAAGCAGTAATTCCTGATACTCTAAGTTCTAATATTCTAAAAGTCTTGACCAGGTTCATTGAACATTCATTCTTCATAAAGAAAATAATCAGATTTTAATATAGTTTAACTTCAGTAAACATCCAGTTTGGATATGCAGTCATTATCTAAATGCTTGTAAAAATAGAAAAAAAGAGTAAATTTTGAGCTTTGTTTTCTATAGATTAATCATGTATTTATGGAATCAGATGGACACAAATAGTAACTTTAATAAAGATGTATGTGCAATTAATTGTGGAAGTTTCTAATTAAGAATGACTTGATTGGCTCAGCGTGTCTGAAAAGTTTCATGAAGCAACAAGTATCTATAAAAGGCATAAAGATTAGTAAGATTTTTGATTGAGGAAGAGAAAAGCAGATATTCTTGATAACAGTGAGAAGGATCTAGGTACAAGAAGAGACTTGTATGGATAATATACCTAAGTTGGTCAAGACAATGACATTGTTTGCCTGACACACATACTTGTATACACACATACTCCATATGAATCTATAGTTCCTACACTTAAATTTTAATTGCTTTAATTTGCACAGATATACTATTGATATATCAGATAAAGGCAATGCCCTTCTGTAAGAAACCATTATTGTCTAGATTGAGAATGGGCTCAGCTTGCTTTTAGTAAACAAGTGAGTTTCTAAGCTCAACATGACAGTTCCAGCCTGGGGGTCACACAGTGGTCACTGAAGAAGCCAGGCCCATATCACTTCCTCCACACATCCTTAGGTAACCATGCTATAACCACAGATATATTTAGCATGGACCTATAATTTCAGTGCCTGGCAATCTGCTAACTCTTTAAGTATATTTGGCAGAAAACATATTTGTTTTTCTGGCTTCGAACTGCAATTCAGTCTTTGTAATTCACACCAGATCTGGAACCTATTCAGAAGTACTTGTTAAATTAATGAAATATTACCTACGTCTGTTTTTCAATGGCGTTAGTCATTCTGCTTTGGTGGAAGTCATTTTTCCTAGACCTTGTTAGATCAAAACCCAGCTTGGGGACACATTTTTCTAATCAGGAAAGTTGGCACAGGCTCCTTCTGGCAATTCCTTTAGAGAACTCCATAGGATGCTTTCTTGTCATCTTATTTTTAAGTTTGGGTCATGTGCTTAGCAGATGGATACTAGGGTCTGAGTGTTTGCTGACATTTTCTCATACCCATCCTGCTTAGAGTTATTTTGCTTGGACTTTTTTCTTTTGTCCATGAATTGTGAACGGAAGCTAAGTAGATGCCTGCTAAATATGGTAATATTCTAACAAGAACAGTCAGATGATTAGTGCCCAACTATATTGGTGCTTTTTCTTATGGGGTAAATGTTTAATCTGCCTTGTGGATGAGGTTATAGGACACTCCTGCCAAGCAGTAGTCATTTATTTCCAAGCATTTACATTTTTAGACATTTTTCCTCCCAATTCAGCACTTCATAAGGAGCACAATCATAGCAATATTGCATCTAGGAATTTTACATGTCAATATACTTTTTATTGTAAAAATACCATACAGAGGGGTTACAATTACATGAATAAGGTAATGAGTACATTTCTTATCAAGCATTGTTGCCTCCTCCTTTGTTTTCCCTTAACATCCCTTCCCATCTTCCCCCTCCGCCTCCCCACCTCCCTCCCATGCCAAAGTTGTAAAGTTCATTTTTTGACATAATGTCTTCTACATCTCATTGTTGCAATGGGTCCACCTGTATCCCTATTTAAACAATTTGCTTTTCTCTTCCCCTCCACAAATTATACCAACATCAAATACAGTGAAAACAGGGGTTATACTGTGGGGGAGGGACATACAAAGCAACAAAATCATCTTATAAATATATTAGAAACAATAGCAAGAAAGAAAAAAAACATTTGAGTCCTTATCTTGGAGTTCATTTTGCCTAACATCAACTTATCTAACCGTTTAAATATTCTATTCACCTCATTCAGACGATAACTGTGAATGGAATGGATCAGTACCATAGTAGTCTTCATTTACCATAAAGCATTGTTCTTGGGTAAGAAAGGAATAAATGTTGAGTTTAAAAAGACACTTTAAATTGAGGTTTTCTATTACAAAATAGCCTGGATACCAGAAAGTATCTGTACAAAAATTGGGCAAATTCCATGAGGCTTTTTTTCCCCACTCACAGAAGTGAAAGCCTGTGCTTGAAATATTATTGTTGGTTATAAGAACAATCATCATTTTGTTTTCATGGATATCTATAATATTAGAAATGGATTTTCTTCCATGAAAGCCCTTGGATGACAACTTGTTATTACATCCGGTATCCCAGAAGAAAATATTTTGTTGGATTAAGTGAAAGCAAAATGGGAAGAGAACCACGGTATGATTTTCTTCAGGGGAAAGATTGGAAAAAAAGATTCGTGTAGAAAAAGTAAAATTCTAGACCTATGTTTTCCACTCTGTAAAACCTGTCAAAGGTTTTGGTCTTCCAGATAGTCGTGGAAATATCCTAGGGCTCGTGCAGAACTTTGTGGCCTCCTCTCCTGGCAGAATTTGCATCTGTTGGCTTCTGGGAAGTGCAGTCCTAGACAGATCACATGCTGTCCAGCATCCAGCATAGGTTCTTCTGGGTTTACCGGATGAAGACCACAGCTTCCAGATCCCAGGGAAGCCAGGGTTCACCCTGGGATTCAAGATTATTCCCTACATATATATCCCTCATGCCCAACCACATCCAGCTCTACAGCAGACATTTCTATTTAAATAAAGTGCAAGAAGCCAGGACGAATTTTGTAATCATTAGGAAGAACATTTGAATTGGACTCTTATTCTATTTCCTTTCACTCGAAGTTAAAATTCTACCCAACTTGTCAATGCTAAAGAAAAAGACAACTAATCCTTCTAACTGAAATCATCAGGATTTCTTAAGCAGAAAAATGAATAAAAGAGAGGGAGGAGGGGAAGGATTTCTGCATGAAAGTTAATTTTATGATATTGCGGCATAAATTGTGCCCTGGCAGTTCCCTCCGCAGTTTAATAGAACTGGCAGCAGGCATCACGACTTAAGCAGACTCTGTATAATGAGAAGCAAAGACAAATCGGTGTGAAGGACAGAGAGAAGGGCATTACTGCTTCCATCCTGGAAGATTAAAAATAGTAAAATATTGCAACCAGAATTTATCTAAAGGGAGATAGTATCTGAGAAAGAAAAAAAAAAAGATTTGAAGAGACGGCCATAGCTTGGTGTCTGATGAGCTGAGCTGGAGTCTTGTGCTAGTACTTGATTTTTTTTTCCGGTCATGGGGCCTGAACTCTGGGCCTGGGTACTGTCCCTCAGCTCTTCAGCTCAAGGCTAGTGTTGTGCTAGTATTTGAAAGAAGTCAGGACAACCTGCACACAGGGCTCATCCCTCTTCCTAAGGACTTGGTTGGTGGTGGGTAATTTTTTGACATGATCATTTTGAAGCAGGACAATTTTTCTAAAACAACATTAGAGTGAAATGAACGTGTTCTTTCTTTGTACTGTTAAATGAAGGCAAGAGACTTGGGTGTAGTAAATAAATGAGAGAATTTATTGTTAAAGAACAAGAGCCAGCCTGGGCCGACAGCCAGGCAGATGACTCTCTCTCTCTCTCTCTCTCTCTCTCTCAATGCTGTCCTGAAGAGCCCAAGCTATACGTGGCTGCACGCGTGACAGGCCTGCTCTGAGCTCTGTATCCACAGGAGCAATATCAGAGCAATTTCCAAAATTACACAGGGCACACAGCTTCTAAATCTCATAGCAGAACAGCCATATTATCCTGAGGACTTGCAATAACAGGAATTATATGCAATTTTCTGATAATGACTCCATTAATGTGAGCCACTGCTGACAATACAATTTGTTAAACATCACTGGATTCCTAAATCTTATAGTCTATCGCTCTGAAATCCATCATTACCACCACCACCATCAGCTCAGCGGTTGTCATTGTCACTGTCCCTTTCTCTTCATCCTCGTCATCATCATCAGAGAAATAACTAGGAACATATTCAAGTTCACCAGTATTACCTTTCCCTAATTTCACTAATATTTCCAGAAGGGGAAACCAGAAAAACATACCTTTATTTGTTCAAGTATCAATTTTGTAGTCAGTGTGTTTGATCATTTCTTTGGGAAATTAGGACCCCAAATTAATTAAATTTGGGCCAGGTCTAGCTTAACTTTAAATTGTCTTGTATATCAAGAGAAACTTCCTTGGCAATTAGGTGCTTCAAAGGAATGCCAGAAAATACCCATTATAGTACATTCTAATATACCTGGACATAGAATAGGACCTACTGCTCCCCATCTAGCTGATTTACTAATTGGGAGCATCAACTGCACCTTGTGTTTTGAACCTGAATTAATTAACCAAAACAGATTAAATTGTCTTTGAGCTATTCAAGAGAGTGACACCAAAGGCAAAATGGATTAAGAAAAGGACTATTTAACTCTTTTTAATCACAAAGGTTAGATTTTTTTTATTTATCATGTAGCAGATCATTAGAAAGTGTTCAAAGGTAGAAAAAAACTAGGAAAACAATCTTCACTTCGCACATGAATGTGCCACATGCTTCTCTGTAGATCAGCTTTCCTCTTTTGGTATAAAACGATCCTTTCACAACATACAACTTTGCCTAAAGAATCACACACACAGATTTTTTTTTCAATTAACCATATATTTTGTTCTGGATATGAAGTTACCTCTTAGGCCTTGTTTCTTCATGACTCCTGAAACTGTAGCCAAGTTCTGATGCCTGACAAGTTCCTAGATCTGGGGTTGTAACCTGAGGAGCTTACAGCCTCTACCTCCTCCACCTCCACTGAAGGTTAAAAGTGAACTAGCCTAGAACAAGCCATTAGCCCCTTTCTTAGCACAATGCCATTGCTTTCCCATTGCCTAGTGAGCATAAGCATACTCTTTGCCTAGATCCAAAACCTTTTTGGAAACAAAGGTTCTGAAACATTCCATTCCATCAGATCTCACTGGCTGTGGTGGGAAGGTGTTTGTAATGCTCACCTTAGACAAGGCTCTTTCTTGTACTCATCTTTTCACTTCTGATCTTGCTCCCATATTCACCTGTGCCCCGAAATTACACACACATAGAGACAGAATGTTCCCTTTCTACCTTTATCTGCAAGAAGTAATTATTTTGGGGAGAGCTTGGAGTAGTACTGGAGAAGGAAACTGAGTAACCGTTTCTTTCTCAAGAATTATTTGCTTCTTTTTTATATGAAATCATTGAATTGCTTCTCTGACAGATACTTAATAAGAGAGTGTAAGCTCCTCACCAAAACGTGTTCAGAAATTTAGGCTTCATCTGTGTCTTCAGTTTTTTTTTCATTTTGAGAAATTGCTTTTTGAAGAATATTTTTGGATATTTTGTAAATCTTCCATAGAAGACTGTCCATTATGATACTTGACAGCATTCATATATATATATATATATATTTAAAGTCTATAATAAAAGTGGATCCTTTAATTTAAAAGTGTCTCTTTTAATGGCACTGTACCTTAGTATAATGACATCATGTGTATATATAAATATATACACATAATATATTTATATATCAATAATATGTGCACAATATTTTATGTATGTGTATTATATATTTATATACATACATATTCTTTTTGTTTTGATGCTCAAGAGTTTGCTAAATTTTTATTCTTATTTCTGGTAACATAGGCTAACTCAGTGTTTTGGAATTTTTAAAAATTCTTTTATTGTCAAGGTGATGTACAGAAGTGTTACAGTTACATAAGGAAGGTAATGAGTACATTTATCAAACTTGTTACCCCTTCCCTCATTTTTCTCCTACTTTCCCTCTCTCCCAACCCCTGCCCCCACAGTTGCACAGATCATTTTGAACCAACATGTCTAAAACACCACTTCTTTCATTAGTATGGCATTCGGTTCTTGTTAAGCATTTTGCACTTTATCTTTCATTGCAAATCCGAAGTATTGTGGTAAGGTATCTATGAAGAATCTAAAAGTTAAGTCCTCCTCGGTCAATGTCATTATTTTTTCTTCTTCTACTTGCGGAAAATCGAGGTTGCATAAGAGTTACTGTTCCTCCTGAAATTTTCCAATGCAGGCTCCCTGAGAAGCAATGTAAAGGACAAGTAAATCCATCTAGTAAGAAGAACTCTGGTCTCAACATATCCTACCTCCTGAGAACTTTATCTGCTCTGGTTGGCCTTCTTTTTCTTGCATCAACAATCTTTCTCTACTCTTTCCTGGTTCTTTTCTGTGAGAAAAATCTCCCCACCCCTCGAATAAAAAGAATGAAACTCTCTTGCTAGACATTCTTTCCTGACTAGCTACTACCAAATTTCTGTCTACTCCCTTTCATGGAGATTCTCTTTCAAGGCTTTGAGTTCTCTTCTTTATTCCCACAGCTCTCATCTCACTCGCATCTGGCTTCTAACACATACCTACTAGACTATTCTTGTATGGTGACTATAGTGAGTCTCTCATTCAAAGAGTTCTTCTCTGTCTCATCGTTACTCAACTTCTCATCATTTGATCATCGCTGGAAATAACCAGTTCACTTACTTCTTTTGACAAACACCTCTTCTGGCTTGCCTACTGGCTTCTTCACTGGAGAGTTCTTCTGGGTCTCTTTTGCTGGCCCTTCTTCTGTTTCCAACTGCTGTAGTAGTTGCTTCTCAGTTCTGGATTCTCCTAACTTCACTTTCTGTCTTCTCTTCTTAACTCATTAAAGTCATGACCATGGATATATTCACTATTTTTGCTGAATAGCTTTAAATTTACATCTCCATTGCAGACTGCATGTTGGGGCTTTTGACATATGCACTTAACTGTCTTTTGATCTCTTACTTTGGCTTGTCTAATAGATATCTCAAAGTCAGTATATTCACAATAAACCAATGATTACGGAACATCTCAGAGGGAATTTTCATGCATTTTATTCGTTTCAACAAACTGTCAGCTTTCAGGCAGATGTTTAAACCATACGACTAGGAGTTTGGCTTGATTCTTCTTTTCTATCATCACCTATGTTGATTCCATCAGTAAACCAATTAATTACCTTTAAATTATATCTCAAATTTATTCAGACCTTTGCACCTCCAATGCCATATGTTGAACATGTGGTCTTTCCTTCTCAGTACATACCTGTACTTGACACAATTCCTTGGATCCTATAGAACCACAGTCTCTTATGTTTTACTATTTCAGTTATTATCCCTGAACTCACTCATTTCTTTTCCCTCAGAACACTAACCATGCAGTTTCACATCTTTATTTAAAATTCTGAAGGGATTACCCAGTGAACCTAAGGTAAGACCAGATTTCCATACCCCACAAAAGTATTATTGGATACCTGCCTCTTCTAAATTATTTATGATCTTTCTTACTACTCCTTCACCCCCTTTCCATCAGGAAGTCATTATTTTACTACAAAAATATATGCTAGACATGTTTTATTCAAAGTTTTAATAAACTACAAATACTGTTTCTATTTTCTTCTAGCCTCCTTCCCTACATAGGCTCTACTACCTCTACACAAAGAGTCATTGTGGATCTTTGAGCTCATCTCAAATGTCATTTCATTCAAAAGGATTTCCATGACTTCCTCCTATGAAATAAACCCCACTCTTTGTTCCCTGCCTCAGTCTCATTTTTCTTTTTTCAGTGCCACCATTATAATGTATGTGTGTGTGTGTGTGTGTGTGTGTGTGTAGTTTTTCTATTTGTGAATATATATATATATATATATGCATATATACATAAATACACACACATATAGTCAGTTGTGAGGCTTAAACCCAGGGCCTGAGTGCTGTCCCTAAACCATTTTGTGCTCAAGGCCAGCACTCCACCACTTGAGCCACAGTGCTGCTTCTAGTTTTGTTTGAGTAGTTAATTGGTGGTAAGAGTCTCAAAGAGACTTTTCTGCCTGGGCTGGCTTTGAATCACAATCCTCAGATCTCAGCCTCCAGAGTAATTAGTATTACAGGCATGAGCCACCAGCACCCTGATATTTATATTTATATATATATTATCTGAACTCAAAGTAAACTTCATGAGGGCACAGACTGCTTAGTTTGTATCTTCTTAGTTGCATCATCACCATGAATATCATAAAATGAATGGATGAATGACCAGTGAATAATGAATGAATGAACAAATTGCCTCCTTTTTGCCACTTCTTTGTTTCATTTTTCTTGGAATGAGCCATCATGTAGACTGCTCTGCGTGTCTCCCCAGGTTCCCGAGTCCATAGTTATGATGGTTTGTTACATTCAATGCTGTCTCTACACTAATCCAGATCCATCCAATTCCAGGATCTTCCTGAAGAGTATTTGATTTGCCTCAGCAAATTTGCATCTTTCTTGTGTTTGAGTTTTTATCCTTTGTTTAGCTTATCATATAATGTGTTGGTGAGCACGTGACAGCCAATTACTGATTACTTGTGTATCCACAATCCCATGTTAACAACTTGATATGTTTTTAAAATTTGAGGTATATTTTCTACTTTATGCATATAAATGTCAAGATTTGAAGCAACTGGAATGTTCCTACAGATTTGATAGAAATTCAAAAATGGCACAAAGATTTGACATGAATTTTAACTACATCTTTATTCATTATAATTTCAAAACAAATAGAATCCAAATGTTCATCAGAGAGGTTATCATCTCAGTGCATTCATATGGGCCATTATAACAAAATGCCTTAGACTAGGTAATCCATAAGCAATAGAAATTTATTGCCCATATTTCTGGAAGCTGAGAGGATCAAGGTATCATCAGACTCAGTGTTTCATGAGAACTTGAACACCACAAATGACATTTCTTTTTACATTTTTAGGTGATAGAAAGGACAATAAACCCACAAAGGCCAGTATTGTTAGGGAATTAATTGTTAGGCCTACCGAGGTGAACAGTCCCCTTTCCCCTCACCCTTCCTCTTCATGAAGGACAGTATGTAGCTTTGTCAGAAATCACTTGCCTGAAACTATCAATCACCTGACTTCAATCACCTGAGTGCGAATCAGCAAAAAGACCCAAAGCTCTGAGGTCACTTCTGCATCCACTGAGCCACACTTCCTTCTCACCCTTCCCTATATAATCTCTCTCCACCATTTTTCTGTGCCATATCTTACTCTAGAGTGAGGTCTGCCTGGCTCTTTTCTGCCTGAACCACACAGTGGTCTCCTTTCAGCAACCCTTACACTAATTAATACCATTATACTATACTTAGGATCTAATTGCCACTTATATGTCAGATCTCTTAATACCACTTCGCTAGGGACAAAATACCAACATAATGTTTTGGGAGAGTATGAACATTCAGACTATAGCCATTCTAAAACTGGGCTCTCAAAATTCATACCCTTTTCATATGCAAAACACATTAACTCTTTCTCAATACTTCTAAAATATTAACTCCTTCTGGGATCAATGTAAAAGTCTGAAGTCCAAAGTTTCACCTACATATAATCTAAATCAGATGTTATTAAAACTTGAGTTGGGACTTAAAATGAGGCAAATGTCTTATGAATTAGTAAAAGCAAATAAGTTGCATGTTTTCACAAATTCACCAGAAGGATACCTGTAAGATAGATGCTCCCATTCTAAAAGGGAGAAATAGGAAAGAAGAAAGAGATAACAGGTCCCAAGTAAGTCTAAACCCCAATAGGACAAAACAATATTGTATCTTAAGGTGTGAGAACACAATAATCTTCTTTGATTGTTTCCTTCCTTCTGGATACTCTGAGAATGAGGGTTGAGTCCTTAAGATTTGGGTGGCTTTACTCACACGGTTTTTTTGGGTGTAGCTCATACTACAGCTCTCTTGAGTTGATGTTCCATGCCAGCAGCTTTCTATGACTGGATTTAAATGATAATAGCTGTACTATCCTGGAGTCTCAGGTATGGTCCACTTTACATTCCACTTATGGATAAACATAATGTGTTACCTCTGTAAAATAAAATGTTGTTTGCCAATAACATTGATGATAACCTTGAAAGTTAAAGTTTGATGCAAAAAGTATATACTGTAAGATTCTATTTGTTAAAAAATTTAAGAATACACAAGCTAATATGTAGTTATGAAAAGTAGATTAGTGATTGCATAGAGCCAGGGGTGGGGGAAAAGATGCTTTCAAAATGAACTCCAGAGAATTATTTGGATGAACTTAATGGTAATAATCAACATCTTATTTCAGACATTATTTTCACTGGGTGTATATTTGACTGTTTGTATAGATGCACAGATCTATGAAAACATCAAATTTTATACCCTAAATGGTTGAGGGCTATATAAAGCATATGTCAATAAATTGTTTAAAAGAAACCTTGAAACTTCAAGAGTGAGTAAGTAGACCAAGCTTTCATGGCTTAATGACATTCTTCATACAGTAAAACTCATGCTCTTGGCTACCTTGGAGTAATATTTTGATCATTATACATTATAATATTTCTCTGAATTTTTCCTTTACTATTTGACATGAGAGAACCTAAATGAAATTGTAACCCTTTTCAAGAAATGCAAACATGGACCATAATCACATCCCAGAGGCAACGTACTTTATGTTAAGTGAACCCTATGATGGGTGTGAATGTGTGTGTCAGATGGAAAAACGAATCGATTACTTAACTACATACTTGGCTAGCTTATTGACGAGACTGATTGATTACATTTTCTACATAGGAGTGCAGTGGAGTCTCCAAACTCTCTGTGATGTCTGTTAAGAATGAATCTAACTTTCTCTTGATGCCGGGTGGACTTGTGATAGTTTCAACCGAAGTTGTCACAAGCGATGCTATGCTTCTAAGAGTTGATTGTAGCACATACTATAGCTTCTACTCTGATTCCTGGAATCTTCTCCCTTGGACTTGCATCGGTAAGGACAACTCTGCGCTGTAAAGAAGGCAAGCCCACGTGAAAAGACTGAGAAGACTGATTACATTTTCATCATTCAACTCACTGAGTCAAGGCATAAGCCATGTGGCTAGAAAAGCTTACCAATATTGCTAGTTATCAGTAAGAGTCTATTCCATAGTTGACTAACTATTTAAGGTTCTAGATATGATGGGTAGAGAACAATCATTCTTACTGAGCTTTGTCCCAATTTTTGTCTACTATGGATTGAATATTGAGTCCTTTCCAATTTTGTATGTTGAAATCCGTCTCCATTTGTCAGGGGGTGGGACTTGGGAAGTAATGAGGTCAAGACAATACAGCTCTCTTGTGGCTTTTGCCCCCTTATGAGAGGCACAGAGCTTGCTTCCTCTATGTTCTCTGGCACACGAGGATGCAATCAAAAGACCATCACGTATTAACCAGAAATCAGGGCTTCATTCAATGTGCTAGCCCCAGGATCTGGACTTCTCAGCCTCCAGAACTGTGAGAAATAAATTTCTGTGATTTGAGCCACCCAGTTTATGATATTTTATTATAGATTCACAGACTAAGATCCTGTCATACAGAATCTTTGAGCATATGTGTTTAAGCTCCCAAATTAATCATTATAAAGTAGAAATAACTGAAATATCCAGTTGAAGGGTTGTGATGATTTAAAAAAGTTACAACTTTGCTTTGTAACTGGAGTGCTGGAATAAGCTAGAAGCTCTTGAATGTCAGTTATGTAACAGTGAATTAAAGCAGAAGCAATTTGAGAATATTATTTATAAAGTCTAGAAGGGTCTTGGAAAGGCTATTAGGATAGAGAGGAAATTGTTACTGGAGATGAGTAAACAAATGAACCTTGTTGTATAGTGGCAGAAATGTCACTAATGCTGTCAATTGTGCTGATGTGATAAATATAATATTTACCTAATTAAACAATGAATTTACCTTAGGAGCATTTTTTAATTTTTTATTTTATTGTTAAGATGCTGTTCAGAGGGGTTACAGTGACATGAGTAAGGCAATGAGTACATTACTTATTGGTCATTGTTACCCCTTCCCTTCATTGTTGTTGCCCCACTATTCTTCCCTCCCCTAGCTCCCACACTCTATCCCCTCCCCCCTCGCTGCCCAAAGTTGTAGAGTTCATTTCCAATACACTGTCCAGTAGGTATCTTCATTGCAATGGGTCATCCTGGGTCCTTGTCCCAGCGTTTTGTATTTATTGTAAAGGTAATGTACAGAGGGGATACGGTTATATGAGCAAGGAAATGAGTAGAGTTCTTGTTGAACATTGTTATTCCCTTCCTTGTTTTCTCTTGCTATTCCTCCCCCTGATCCCCCCACCAAGTATTACTTCAATTTTTTTATTGGAAGACATAGAAAGGAAAAAATGAGGGAAAATTGGATCTGTACTATTTCTAAGCAAAGTGTTGAGGTGACTTTGAAAGCACCAGGCTAATCTAGGTTTATAAACCAAACTATTTCCCACCCCTCTGTCTTTGTCAGCAAAACTATTTTTCTTTAAAACAAGAAAGGATCTTAAGGAAAAATCAAATCTACCACCCTATCACAACCTGTTAGGCTAAAGTTGAAGCCCAAATTTTGACTACTAGACTCTATGTTGCGATTACAGAATAATACAAAGAGATGCTACATCACCCTTCCAGATGAACAAATGTCCATCCAAAGATCTTAAAGGTAGCTCTACTTAGTACCTCTGCCAAATGATGAGCTTTCAAAAGGCAACAAGGATATTTTGTCACAACAAATGCAAAGAGCTTCACTATTTTTTAAGAGCATTATTTTGCTTCACTTTGAAGTAAAAGTGACAGCTGGTGTTAAAACCACCCTCCCCATCCCAACTTTTTACCAGGAGAGAACAAGAGAGAAGCTTACTTAGTTAAAAATGCAGACCATTTCTTAAGTAAAAAGATAGAGCAATCCAGAGAATGAAGGCAAAAGCCCTTAGCAGAAGTGGCACTAGAACCAAGATTTAGAAATAAAAGGTACAGCAAATAACTTCCTGTGTAAAAGGCTGTATCTTAGCAAAAATAAACCCAGCAAGATGACCGGCTGAAGTTCAGAACTTCTATGAACTAGTGACTGTCAAGTACCTCCCAGAGTATGGAACACACTTTTCTAGGTTTACCTCAACATGGCATTTTACTAATAATTTTTCTTTTTCGTTCATCCAGTTGAGAGTGTGAGACGTATATTAAAGTTGCCATATCTCTCAGTATATCTAGATTCATTTGGTTTTGGTATTAAGGATTGAAAGATGTAGGCAAGTATAGACCTTGAGCCATGCCACCAGTCTATTTGTTTTGTTTTTCATTTTTTTAATTGCTTTCAAACAGAGTCTTGTGAACTGTCCTTGGACAAAGATCCTCCTATTTCTGCCTCTTTTTAAAACTGCTTTGTAAATTTACTTGACTGTTATAGATGTGATGTACAGAGGGATTACAATTACACGCTTCAGGTATGAGTGCATTTCCTTTTGTAGAGTATCTTCCCTTCTCTCACTCTCTTCTGCCACTTGAATAGCTGGGACTACCGGTATATGTCACCAAACCTGTCCTGGGATATGTCACCAAACCTGGGATATCTGTCACCAAACCTGCCCCACTTGTTATACTTAAAATAATGAGATTCTGAAATGAGAGTTAATAGTGTCATAGGATAAGACTTGGATGTCCCAGATAAAGGCAACCACTCGTTAAAACAGATTTATTTGGAAGAATAACTAAGCTCCTTCCTGAGTTGGGCATAGGTGACTGAGTGTGTTTTATAGGAAAAGAAGGGAAAGAGTGTGTGTGTGTGTGTGTGTGTGTGTGTGTGTGTGTGTGTGTGTGTGTGTGTGTAATAGTGGGTGGGAAGGGGTGGCTCAAGAGCAAAATTACTGAGTGACCAGTTTTAATAAGATTAAGTGAGATGAATCTGCTCAAGGCCAGCATGGAGATAAAATGAGAGACTTTCTCAATCTTTTCAGAGGATTATGTTTCAAAAGAATTACTTTCGGGGCCTTGAAAAACATACTCCTGAGTTGTAGGAGCTACATATACATCTCAAATGGATAGCGGAAAGATTCGGGCACAGGGAATTCTTTACAGTAAAAGTTCAAAGAATGGAGGTCAGAGACCTGAGCTTGGTGTTGCCTTGAAATACAGTAAATCCTCCTGGGTTGGCTTTTCTTGGGCAAGGAAGGCATTCTAGTCTGGGCTGAGACATTCTAGGGAAAAGAGGAAGCATTGTTGCTGGAAGCCTTGCTGGAGTCAGACCATGTCTCAGTTCAGAGGTTTGGATAAAGTTATGTTATACCATGTCTTCTATAGTTTGCAGAAGATAAATGGACTTTGCCTATGAGGTAATGCAGGTAACATATGGCCAGAGGTCTAAAGGCAGTTATTTTAAAGCTGAGTCTATGATTTCTTTGGTACTTCTTCTGCTGAGAGGGAATATTGCCCTTCTTTTGAATCTGGTCAAGCATGTGACTAGGAACAAGAGAGAATGGCAGAAATGATGCTACAGACATCTGTAGCATCCAGGTCTTGAAAGTCTGCATACTCAGAAGCAATCACTTGGGTGTTAAGCTTCCACATGAATTCCAATTTCTACAAAAATGGAAGTTAGACTCTTTAGAGATTGCTAGGCATCACTAGGGTACTGTTAGAGGTAGAGGTCATTCAACAAATATTGGTAGAGTGAATGAAAACTGATTGGATGAATGAATTAATAAAGTAATTAACGAATCTATCCTGTAGAGGGGCCAAATTTATATTTGAATTTGAACTGAAGTTTTGTGAAAAGGAAAAGATGTTTAAATAATTAATGAAAAATTCCTGAATAGAGCATTATAAAACACAACAGGTAAAACGTCTTAAGCTATATAGTGATCGTGTTATGAATTTGGGTAATCCTGAAGTTGTTGACTATATTTATTTTAGTGAAAAGAAAAAAAAGGTCAATCTGTTGCAAATAAAAGAGAATTTTATTGATTAATAGCATTATAAATAATTGTTGTGTAAATGGATAACTCACTTTTATTTAATGTTCTCTATGAACTATACCTCATGAAGAATAATTTCATGATTCATTCAGCTAAACGGGCAGTCTCTTATACAGATTAGAAAATGAGGCCTGAAGAAATTGTATTCTGTTGTCTGAAAGACAACTTTAAGGATTCTTTGGCAAGACTTTTAAAAAGTGCTATCTTCTTTAAGTACTCAGCAGTCTGCTTTTTCAAAGTACAACATTATTTTAATAATTGATAAGCTTAACCTTGGAAAATTACGTTTCATAAAGACATTGCATTGTGTGGAATTTCCTTTCATAGGTACAGTTTCCGCCTTACATCCTTTTAAGACTTTTACTTAAGTATCCCTTTCCTTGGGAAGTCTTGTACACCTTCTTGGCATTTTTATCCTCTTTTACTTTTAGCTCATAATTTCCATGGCATTGATCACCTTTGAACTTAGTATATGAATTTCCTGCTTCCCTGTTTTCTACATGTGAAATTTGCTGTCATCCAAATC
This sequence comes from Dipodomys ordii, assembly GCF_000151885.1. Classification (NCBI taxonomy): domain Eukaryota; kingdom Metazoa; phylum Chordata; class Mammalia; order Rodentia; family Heteromyidae; genus Dipodomys; species Dipodomys ordii. Next base: position 11,941,439 of record NW_012267236.1, read on the forward strand.
AGTGTGTTTTGCTCACTAGCACAAAGCAAAGCAAAAGCAGAGGCAGTTGCCAGGACAGACACAGCAATTGTTCACCTCCTAACAGATGAATGCCAGAGGCATGCATGTAACCCTGGGTCTTAAGGAGCTTCCCTTCCAGCAAGACAACTGCAAGCAGAGGAGATTTTGCACTGAATTTCAGTAGGTAAATTCAGTGCTGGAAGCTGCTCCTCTCTTTTTTAGGTACTAGTAGTTCTAGTTTTATTTTTTTTTCCCCTCCTACCTTTGTCTGATATTTCTGTGTAGACTCATTTGCATATCTACGATATCTTTTAAAATATCGTCACTGATTTTTTTACATCCTTTTTACTGAAAATAAAGTATGTACCGGAGGTATCTTTCAAGACCGTTTTGCTCTGCGTTTTTGGGGTCAAATTCTCATTACTCTGTGCCCTATATGGTGGTTTAATCCACACTGACCAGGGCTATACTTTGCTCCTGAGTACTTCTTCCCTAAAACACCATCAGATTTTAGGACCCATACTGACTTGAGGGATATTTTTCTGTCCACTCCTTTTCACTATACAGTAACTTTCAGAGAGGGAAACCATTCGAGTTTTTGAATTTCCTGCAAGGGCAGTACAAAACAGCAACCAATGTCAGCAATCCAGTGAAGCTAGTGGTTTGGTTTGCTCCAAATATGTAAGTACTTACATCCTTTTAGGACAAGATGCTAGCAGCAACATTACAGAGTATGTCAAATTCATGCAAGAAAGTAACTGTGTGGGAAGTTAAAACTGTAAATGGAGATGAGTTAGATGAAGACACTTAAAAGAACAAGCCAAGTTTCTGTAAATTAAGACCACCTACAGATGACCTTCAAAAAGTAGAATCTGATATGAGTAAGAAATTATGTCAGTCAGCACAATTTCCTACCCATATAAACATACACACACACACATGTGTACACACACAAATACACAAACATATAGACAAACACATATGAGCAGTCATGTGAACACACACATCTATACATGAATAAACATACAAATACACACATATACAAATGCACATACAAAATGACAAAAAATATAGCTCACATCTGTAGATAATAGTGAAACTGCAGGAGATATTTTCTATTTTTCAGAATTATAAACATGCCTTTTGTGAGGAGCATGAACTGTCAGAGAAAGAAACAGTTGTGATCATAACGAATACTTTTGGAGGGGGGTTGGGAAGGTGGTTCAGTGGTAGAGCACTTGCTTGCATGCATGAGGCCTTGGGTTCGATTCCTCAGCATCACATAAGCAAAAAGAAAAAAAGCCGGAAGTGGCGCTGTGGCTCAAGTGGTAGAGCGCTAGCCTTGAGCTGACAAGCTGAGGGACAGCGTCCAGGCTCAGAGTTCAGGCCCCAGGACCAGAACCCCCCCCCCCAAAAAAAAGAATACTTTTGGTTGTTGATGTCAATGATATACTTTATTCATTATTAGTTGTATCAGATTTTATTGATGTGGGCTTATTTAGCTATTATTTGTATTATAGTTTTTAATTTTAATTTTACTTTTCCTCATTTTTGTTTTGTTTACATTCCTATTGTCTAATTTATTGTTCTTTTACAATAGCACATTTATCTACTTATTCTACTGTCACAACATGTGTTCAGAACTAAATTTCCTTATGTTTTAGATTGCTATTAGCTTATTTTTCAAAATAAAAATGAAATATGCTTCCTCCACTTGTGAAGAATAAAATTACAAATAATCAAGTAAAAACTATCATAGGATTCTAATAGGACTGGGCTCTACTTCGAAAGTACACTTAGAGAAATAGCTAATCCATTCATATTCTAATAATTAAAAAGCTTTAAAAAATAAACAAATGCCCCAAACTCTGACATTATTGGCCAAAACATATATTAAAAGTAAAAACATAAAGAGCTTAGATAAGGTAATACATTTGATCTATGTTAAATCATTTTTTTAATATAGAAGAAAAATCTAGGCACTCTAAGTAAAAGGATTAATTCCATTACTAATCTCAGATTCTTATTTAATTACTTAAAAATTCCCACTATTAGAATAAGACCTTTAAAAATAATGAGGGTAAAGATTGTAACAGATTACATCAAATTAATAAAAAAACATAGAGTAAGCTAAAATGTACTGAGTTTAGGATATTAGGAAATTTATAAGATTCATGTTCCAAATAAATCATGTGCTAAAAAAGGAAACTGATATGACTTTCACATCAGTAATAAAAAAATGTAAAATATATGAATGTACTCAAAGTTAGAAATAAAAAAGGACTATATACTTTCCATTGTAAAGTTGAAGTTTAAGTTCCCAAAGGCCTGAGTAAGGGACACAGCCTTGTTACTTTATAGAAAAATGGAGGAGGTAATGTCTTTGTACTTTATCTGCAATCTTTTATAAATTTACCAGGCAGGGAATACTTTAAGAAATGAACGTAACAATGACGATGAATTCCACAGCTTTTTGTTCTGTTTTCTTTAACAATAAGTGTTACTCACAAGTTAGACAACCAGTCTTTCCTCCATGACCTGCTTAGCATTCGCCTTTATTCCTTCCATTGTTTTTCTGCATTTCTTTTTGTATTTTTAAATGGAGTAGCAATGATAACGTTCATTATGCTATTGTGCGTGTTTCATTTGTAAAAATGCATTACCCCCTCTTAGTTAATGGTGCAGCTGCCCTCTATTATTTATTTAAAATAGATTTCAGAGGATCTCTAAAGTCTGTTTAGATGTCTTTTTATAAGGTGGAAAAAAGCTTCATAAGCCAACGTTAGCTCAGATCTGTTTACTTGAATTGTTGTTCTTTTGTGCTGCCAAATGTTTTCTTGTTCCCACTTTGATATCTGCTTCAGCTATGGATTTGAATAGGGGTCCTCAGTAGACCCTACTGTTTTCTCTCACTTGTATCAGATGGTACTGACTAACGTAATTCAATGATCATGAACTGCTGAGATTTTAGAAATCCTTTACAATTTTTGTGAGGGTTTCTTAAGCTTTCTCTTCTCATTGTATGTTTTCTCCCCCCTTGGCAGTAAAGATTTGAACTTGAGGCCTCTAATTTGTTAGGGACATGCTCTAGCACTTGAACCACACCTGCAGCCCTTTTATTATTTCTGGATAAGGTTTCATGATTTGGCCCAGTGCCAACCTCAGACTCTGTTCCTCTTCCTCCAGTCTCCCTGTAGTTAAGATCACAAGTATGCACAACCATGGCAGGTTTATTTATTTTGGTATGGTTTTGCTAACCTGTTTGTTATTTGACATGGAAACACAATCTTATGGTTTTGTGTCTCCTAAGGAACTGATTTAACAGGCCTGCATCTCTATAAGCAGCTTCTTCATAAGCCTTTAATCACAGTATCAGCCAATTTGGTCAGGTCTTAAAGCCCACCGCTTAGTGTACCTGTCAGGACAATACATGTGAGTGGCAAATTCACCATAGGCCATCAAAGCAGAGTCGGACAATCTAGTGAAAGCTGCAGCTCCCAGCTAAGAAATGGGACATAAATAATTCATTCCCCAGATATACTTTAAAAATTTATAGAAGTTAAAATTCAGGAATTATTTGAATGATAATGCTAGCGGAGAAAATTCTGTGACAATGGTTTTGCGAAGAAGAAAAAATGAAGTCACATGGAGGAGAAAAAAAAGGAAGATAGAATAAGACTGAAACACAAGGTTTAGAGGAGTCTAACAAACCATGCAGAATGTACAAATAATAGCAAAACACAAAATCAGTTATCAGATCTGATGAATACAGAAAGAGAAGTCTCAGATATGAAAAACAAATATGACTAGGAATGCAGGAATGGTGCCAGGAGAATACTAGCATACCAATTAGAAAATCCTATCTTTCTGGGATAAGATCACAGTGAGGGAATGGTTTTAAAGAAGAGACAAGAGTGGTCCTCCCCTGTACATGTCAAAGCATATTCACAGTACAACTGTGAGGAAGTTGTAAAAGGAAATAACCAGCAATTACTGCAGAGTGCACAAAAATATACCAACAAAGAATCCTAACGAGGGAGTTGGTGTTTAATTTCATCAACACATTGTATTTGTGCCCTAAGAAATAACATGTTCACCTGGATGGTTTGGATCTATGAGAACACAGATCAAGAGAGCTACAACCTCCACAACTTTTGTAGTCACTTACCCATTAAGTATATAAATAAGTAAAGTGGACATATTCACTGGTTAATTGATGCCCAAAACTCCCAACTGCCTAATACTCAGACACAATTGTGGGAAATATCATTAATTATGTTTAATAAAAGAACTTCAGATGTACTCCTTTTCATATGTATATGTTCAGGCAATTCTACCACATACTGTGAATGCTAGTGGTTCATTAGTTTTTGTTGATGTTGTTGTTTTTGGTACTGATCTTGGGGCTTGAAATTATGGCCTGAGTGCTCAGACCTGACTTTTTTGCTCAGGGTTAGCACTTTACCACTTGAGCCACAGCTCCACTTCGGGCTATTTTTGGTAGTTAATAGGAGAGTCTTACAGGCTTCCCTGCTTGGACTAGCTTCAAATCACAATCCTCAGAACTCAGCCTCCTGCGTAACTAGGATTGCAGGTGTGAGCTACCAGTGCCTAGCTTAGCCATACTTTCATATAAGCTTTTTTCCTCATAAAATTAGTCACTAGACATAAATCTTGATTTTTCTAAATCATTTTCCCCAAGCAATCTTCAACAACATACTTATTCACCCAAAGTACTTAATATGGTGACGAGAGACTAGCTTTAATCACCTTAGGTAATAGTTTCAACATTTTATTGGGTTCTCTAACTGTAATTGAACTGTCTGATTTTTATTCAGTTGATATGTGTTGCTTATATTTTGCCTTAAATAAGACATGAGACGTGTCAGGCTTTTAAGAGAGAATAAACAAATAAGCAAATTACTGATTTTCAGCTCAAAATTGGTTTGAAGTTTTCAAAACTTTGTGTAAAAATAACAGTGACCTTGGTGGGCCCTTTGTTTGGGTTACATAATTGAGACTGTTCCATCAAAGCGTTTTTCAGTTATGTGCCTTGTCCTTTTTGGATGTGAATAATTCATTCACATTCTTTTAAGTGAGAGGGAAGGAAAAATTTGAAGGTACTCCCCAGGTACTGATGGCTCATGCCTGTAATCCAAGCTACTCAGGAGGTTGAGATCTGAGGATCATGGTTCTACACCAGCCTGGGCTGGTAAGTCTGTGAACCTCTTATCTCCAATTAACCACCAGAAAACCAGAAGTGGAGCTGTGGCTCAGAGTGATAGAGTGTTAACCTTGAGCAAAAATTGCTCAGGGATACTGCCCAGCCTCTGAGTTCAAGCCCCATGACCAAAACAAACAAAATGAGGGCTCTGAGGTCTTCTAAGTAAGACACCGACCGATGGATGCGCAGGTCATCAAGTACTGAGCTTAAGGAATCCTGGGGATAACAAGAGGAATGGGTTGTCCATTTGGGTGGTGATGCAGGACATTTTTGGATTGAAGCATCTCATACTGGATTTTACTTCTCTCTCTGGACAATTCCCCTTCTGTCCTTGTTTCAATGAATGAGGTATCTTACTTGGAATCTTTCTTGACTCTCCTCTTCATCTCTAATTCTTAAGATAAAAATAATAAACAGAGTTGAGTGTGGTATGATATCTAAAGCTGTGTAAGTAATGCTGCAATTTTTTTGGTTGCCTATATTTAGACACTTCTAACTTAAAAAGGGCAAGAGGAAGGACTAACGTGCACTCAACTCAGTTAGATTTCAGACTCTGTGCATAGGCCTCTTAGGAAACCCTTGAGAATGTGTTTGGTTGAACTCCATTATATTTTACAGTTCTTTTTTAATGATATCATTGTAAAATTAGTGTATGAGGGGTTACAATTACATGCGTAAGATAATGAATACATATCCTATTGAGCATTGTTACCTCCTCCTTTGTTTTTCCCCTACCATCTCTTCCCTTCCCACCTCCTCAGCACAATGCAGTTATATAATTTTGTTTAAGAAATTGCCATTTTCTTAGCAATTATTTTAGATTTTTTTGACATATAAAAACTCTCTATTTTTATGGGGTACAGTGTGATATAGTCATACATATTCATATATGTATGAATATTAGTGTTTTAATTTCTTTAAACCTTTGTTGTTTCTTTGTATTTGTGAGCATTTGAGCTGCTCACTTTCAATTCTTTATAAAATAAAAAAATTGATATGAACTATAAACACATTTATGTACTGGTGAACACTAGAACTTGTTCTAATCTAACTGTATTTTGGTACCCATAGCACACCATTTCTTTCTTCCTTGCTAGCATTTGATGATCACTACTTTGTACTTTGCTTTCTCCTTTCCTGTTTGCCTCTCTTCCCCTCCTTCCCTTCTTCCTTCCTTCTTTCTCTCTCTCTCTTCCCCTTGCCTCCTTCCTTCCTTCCTTCCTTCTTTCCTTCCTTCCTTTCTCCCTCCCCTCCCTTCCTCACTCTCTCCCTCTTTCCCTCCTTCTCTCCCTCTCTCCCTCCCTTCCTCCCTCCCTCCCTCCCTCCTTTCCTCCCTCCCTCCCTCCCTCCTTCCCTCCCCTTCCCTCCCTCCCTCCCTCCCTCCCTCCTTTCCTTCTTCTTCCCTCCCTTCCTTCCTTCTCTTTGCTTTGAATTTAGAGACTCTGTGCTTTCTAGGCAAATGCTCTACCATTTGTACTATCCCCCCAGTCACTTCTGCTTTGGTTAGTTTTTTTGGATAGAGTCTGATATTTTTGTCTGGGTTCATCAGTCATGAACATATTTATACCTCCATTGTAGCTGGATGGTAAGTGGGAATCATCTGACCAATTTATTGGTTGAGATGGATTTTTGCTAGCTTTTTGACTGAGTTGGCCTTGTACCACAATATTCCTGATCTTTGCTTCTTATGTAGCTGGGACACCAGTTTGGGGCTTATTGCTAAATATTTATTTTTCTCTTCTAAGCTTCCATCAAGCATGTATCTTGTTTTGCTTACCCTCCTAATGTCCAGTACAGGGTTAGCACCTAATAACCAATCCATAAATATCTTTTGAATGAGTAAATCGATCAATAAAAATGGTATTTTATGTCTAGTTTATAAGTGAGGAAACAGGGCTCAATAAAAGTAAATAAGTCCAGGTCCCTTAGTAAGCAGGGCAGCTGGTGACCAGGTGTCACCTATTGATTCACACTGCAATCAAGTATTAACCAGACCTCTTGGTATTGAACACCATAGAGCAAGGGAAAGTGATGGAGTTCTTGAGACAGAATGGCTTTAAGTCGAACAAGTATGTGAGTCACATTAGGAAGTCATTATTCCATCATTCATTTCTTTATTCAGCAAATGTTTATTATACATGTAATTGGCTTTTTCTCTTTTTTATTGTGAAAATAGCATACAGAGGAGTTACAATTACATAGGCAAGATAATGAGTACATTTCTTATTAAGCATTGTTGCCTCCTCTGTTTCCCCTTCCCATGGCCCCCCACCTGAATCCTCTCCCCTCACCAAAGTTGTAAAGTTTGTTTTTTGACATAACAACTTGTATATCTCATTGTTGCAATGGGTCATTCTGTATCAATAAGTTGATGTTAGGGGAATGAACCCCAAGATAAGTATTCAAATGTTTTTTTCTCTTTCATGCAATTGTTTCTAACATATTTAGAAAATGATTTCTATGTTGCTTTGTATGTCCCTCCCCCATGGTCTAACCCCGGCTTTCACTGAATTTGATGTTGGCTTTTTCTCTTGGACAAGCTTGGTTCTACCTGACATGATTGAGTGAGGGACTCAGCCTGAGCTGAGAGGAACAACAGGCATCTCAACAGCCATAGTATCAAAGAGTGTCAGCTGACTCCCAATGCTTGTGCTCCTTATTTTCCATGAAAGTTGATGTTGACTTTTCCTCTATACTTATAAACATAACAACAGCAACAACAAAATCTCCATTATACAGCTTGCCAGGCATGTAGCATTGGCTCTAAAAGACAATTTTTGTGAGGAAGGTAGAAATGTTCTGCGAAGCTCATGGGAAGTGCCCTGAGAGGGTCAGGGGAGGGCATCCTTCTCCCTCTCCATCTGTCCTGCTCTGGATGTGGTCTTGAGCTCTGACCTCTGCCTGGGGTCTGAGAGCCAATGTCACAGTCTAATCAAGAGTGAGGTTAGCCTGAGCCAGCACAGACAACAGTACCGACCCTTACCTTTCCACTTCTTTTACCGAAGAGGAAGAAGAAAAAATCCCACAAAACAACTGCTGATGTCTTGTAGAAGCCCTTGTTTCCTGGGGCTTGTTTACATATAACTGAAGTAATAACTATTCCCATCCAGAAAGCAATAAGGATGTTAAAACATGAACAAGTCTTCTGGCTTCAGGGGACATCACAAAGAAATCAAATATGCTGATAAAACAAACCTTTCAACTGAGTGAGTTTCAGAGAAGACAAGGCATAAATAAGATATAGTTTGTAAAATAAAAAGCAGATGATGGAAATATTAGCTAAAACAAATTTGAAACATGGGGTGTCTTCCTTTCCTACTGAAACCATTTATCCCGTCTTTTAACATAGATTGAATTACATTGTGTTATGCAAATGATCTCCTAAGTAAAGATGCAAAGAGCAAAACAATCAAGATTTCCCCACAAATGAAAAAGATAGATATCCGGTTTCAATAGGTGATTCGAAGGAAATGTAGAGTGAAATATTTTTTAAAGAAATCCTAAAGAGACTATAACCTTCGATTGTGAATAACAATAGCATATGATTACAGAAGCTCTCCAAAATACAGATAAGCAAGCCTGTCTGGAAGAGATTGAACAGATTAATGGTTGGGTCATAGTTATGTTTTCTATTCTCCTTGGTTTCAAATCAAAAGATATTAATATCCAGGAGCCTCCAGTCAAAGAGGTGGCCACACCCTCACAATTGAAGGCCTCCAGGGTTTAGTGTGCCAAAATCATCTTTAAGAGCTGCTTGCCAAAAGGTGAACCAATTAAACAGTGATACTCACTAGACACTATGTTGGAAATGAACTTTATATTTTTCGGGGTGAAAGGGGGTGAAGTGGAAAAAGTGGGAGAAAAGGAGTGAGGGAATGAGACTGTTCACAAAGCAATGTACTCATTACCTGACTTATCTAACTGTAACCCCTCTGTACATCACCTTTACCATACAATTTAAATTGCAATAAAACAGAGCAGCTTGCATCAAAACGAAGCCATCAATGGTAATATTAGAAACATATCCTCCTGAATTTTGTTGATGACATGCTCCATATTTCAGAAGCCATCTCCCAGCTGTCTGCAGGGTTTCTTTCCTTGCATCTACTAATAGACTCTTCCCTTATGTAATGGTAAAGTGATTAAATCAGCATTCTCTTCACTAACTGGTCATCTGATTCTGTTCATAATTCAGATCCACTTTGAAAGCAAGGGTAGCTCTGAAGCCTACCTTGGATTATTGCTTTATCCAATTGGTATGTATATTAGGGATTTTTCTTGAAATAATTCCTAAGTTAATGAGATAGAAAATTCACCTGGGGCCAACTATGTGCCACAAACTGCCATGGCCCTGGTTAGGATTTTAAGCCAGCAAGAGATGGAATTCAATTCCTTCCTAAGAACCAGTTAACTCAGTGTTTAACCCCTTTGTTTTCTTTCTCTTTCCTGAAATTACATTTAGACCATGTAAGCTACAGTTCCACTGAGGAGATAAGGAAACATTTGCCAATGTTGCAGACATTCACAATAAATAATCTTATAGGAAGAAAAAGGAAACTCTCTTTTAAAAAATGATAACCTGAAAGGAGAATAATGGCTGGTACTAACATCAGGAAAGCCTGTGGTCATCCCACCTGTCCAGGATAGGCATGGAAGCAGAGACAAAGGCTAAGACCAGGCCTATCAATAGTGACCTTGGTATAGGTGATGTATGGTCCTCCATAAATAAGTGACTTTCTAATCTACCACCGCCAAGAACTTTGTTTTGATTATGCTACAAGTTTCAAATAATAAAACAGGACTTGAAGCCTTCTCATTTAGAACTTTTTTTTTCTGTACTTTTGTTTGTTTTTGTAGGGGTGTGATTTTTTTATGCTATTCTTGGGGCTTGAACTCACAGCCTGGCACTGTCCCTGAGTTGTTTTGCTCAAAGTTAGCCCTCTACTGCTTGAATCACAGCTCCCATTCTGGCTTGTTGGTTGTTAATTGGAGATGAGTTTCATAGGCTTTCTTGCCCTGGTTAGCTTTGAACTGTGATCTTCCTGATCAGCTAGGATTACAGGTATAAGTCACCAGCTCCCGGCTTACTTTTGTTCATTGAACTTGAGTTTTCATATTGTGTTTGGTAATTAGTGAACAAAACTGTAATGTATTGTGCATATGATTGTAGAGGTTTAAAAGAAATACTGTAGCTAGAGTAATTTTCAGCCCTGATGTACTGTTAAATAACAACATATTCTAAATGAGTGAACTTCAAGTGAGCCATTGGGACTGTTGGCCACCTGATAATTAAACTTGATCTAACATGGACATCAAAAGCAATTATTTGTACTAACCAGAAAGACAGGTCAACTCCTCAGAGAGACGATATGAACTTGGACAGATGGACAGAATGCAAATGATGACATGTTCCTTAATGAAAGAGCAATGAAATACAATTTGAAACCTTATGAAAAATTCGGGTAGCTATTCCTAGTTTGCAAATTACTAAAAAAATATGTTAAACCAAGATGGATTGGCCACATTTCCAACCACCAGGAAACCATTGCTCTAGAAAAGTTAATTTCTAGACAATAAGATTTAAGATAAGATAGCTTTTAGACAATCTTGCTAGTTGACTGGACATGCCAGAAGGAAAATGCCGCAAATCAGATGGGCTTGAACAACAGAAATTTATTTCTTCCCAGGTCTAGAGGTTAGACATCTAAGGGAAATGGTAAATCAGGTCTTGGCTTGTAGATAGCCATCCTCTTTGTATCTTCAAATGGCATCTCTCTATAGATATGCATCCCCACGTTATAGTCTTTATGAGGTTTGTTGGATTAAGAACCAATCAAGCACTTTTAATTTTTTAAAGTGTTTTTACAAAGGCGATGAATAGAGAGGCTACAGTTACAAAAATCAGGTAAAGTGGACATTCCTTGTTCGAACATTTCACTCCTTCCCTTGTTCTCTCATAGTATTTGCTCCCATCCCCACCCACTAATATAGTTCATTCTGAACATGGTGACCAGTGAGTACCACTGCTGCCTTTGTTCACTCTTTGTCCCACTTTTCTGTACCTCTTCTTACACTTCCAAAGAAAGAAAAAAGAAGCAGAGAGAAAAGAAAAGAAAAACAACAAAATAAAGGAAAAAATATCTTGTTTCCATTTCCTGGAGTTCATTTTGGCAAGCACTGTTTTGTATGATCACATGCACATAGGCATTGTGTCTCTCTCTGCCTCTCCTTAAGTGTATCCTCCTTTGGCCCAACTACCTTTTTAAACCTTAATTACCTCTTCAGAGAATCTATCTGCAAATACCATTGCATTGTTAGAAGCTGGAGATCAGACTTTGGTCCATATAAGTCTATCATAATGTTAATGGGCAGTTTATATGTGTATTTTAAAGAACAAAAGCATTGGAAAGAAGAAATTGTTATAAATTGTGGCCTTATTATAAATGAGAAGATTCCTAGATGGTTAGAGTTTCGCCAAGAGTACGAATTATGCCCAATTAAGTAGCCCTCTCAGTAAGTATTGAATAAAATCAGGAGAATCTTGTATCATTGAAAATGTAACACATCCTCAGTTTGCTATAGCAATGGCACAATTTTAGTTGCCAACAAATTTCACTCAATATTCTTGACAGAGTTTTTGACACCCCAATGTAATGGCCCTTCCTACCTTCCTTCCTACTTTCCCCAGTTAACCAGGCAGAGGAACAGGGATTCTTTGCCTTCCTGGTGACTCTCCTCTTTACTGTTGACATAGAATAATGAGAATAGAACTGACAAAGTTTGTTTTAAACTCTGAACTTGCTCAGATATGAAATCTTGTATATGAAAGAGGAAGCACTGATTTTTATTACCAAAGAATAGGGTATAGGAGCTTATAGTTTAAACACTTGTAAATTAGAGACTTTTAAAGCAGTGTAAATGAGATATATGACAATTTTTTTTGTCAGTCCTAGTGCTTGAACTCTGGGCCTGGGCACAGTCCCTCAGCAATTCAGCTCAAGGTGAGCACTCTACTGCTTGAGCCACAGTGCCACTTCCGTTTTTCTGGTGGTTTATTGGAGATAAGAGTCTCACGGACTTTTCTGTCCAGGCTGGCTTTGAACCGCGATCCTCAGATCTCAGCCTCCCGAGTAGCTAGAATTACAGATGTGAGCCACTGGTGCCCTGCGTGACAAATATTTTTAATAATCAAGGAGTCTCCCAAGACATTAGCAGTTATCAAGTTGAATATCATCCTTTGGCCCAGGGATAACCCTGGGACAAAAGAAGTGATTTATCATGGCGTGTAATTCGATCCACTTAAAGGCTGATTCTCGACTGCTGCTCAGTTAGATAGTAGGATTAGGTTTTTTACCATTGGAGAAGAGCATGATCGCAGGATCACAGTTTCTGTAGCACATCTTTCCTGGGCTTCTTTGTTTCTTAAAATAACATATTTGTTTTCCCAAACGTGAAACAATTTTGAACATCTTAGAAAGAGTGCAAATAGATATAAGCAAAAGTTTGTTTTTTTTCCCCCCAAAAAATGTGTTGGTCTGCTTCCCTGAAATGATCAGAGTTAATTCTTTCAGGTAGAAAATCACTACCCAATTTAATAATGTAATATAAAAAGTGATACAAATATTAATCATAAAAAATGAGCATGAAACAAAATGAAGAATGCAGTTTGGTGCTTGTGTTCATGTGTATACATACATAAAAATAGATGTGGGAGGTATGTTATGTGTATGCATGTATTTGCACACCTTGAGAATACCTACTTCAAAACAGAAATCTTTATAATAGTGATTGTGTTCTATTATTTATATCTGGGACATTTCTTACCTGAAGTGAAGGAATGCTAATCACAAAATCTGAACAGTCCTAGTCTGTCAAAATGTCCTGAATATGGCCATAGAAGTTTATCTCAGTTACACACAGGTAGAGTGGAGGTTCATCCTCTTCCAACCCTTCACAACAGTAATAGCTTTGAATCTTTATTTAGTCTTGGCCAGCTTGATAGAAAAACTGGTGTGTTGTAGTGGTACTTTGTATTTACTCTATGTATTTTTTCATGAAGTACTTCTTTTTAGTTTGGAAACTTCAAATTTTTTCTAATGTTTTTCTTACCACTCAGCAATTGATTTTTACAATATTATAACATAATCACTTCTTCATATATACTGTAAATATGTTTAATGTTTTCCATTATTTCAAATATACATTTTTCCATGTATATTTTTATTGTAAAAATACTGTACAGAGGGGTAACAGTTACATGATTAAGATAATGAGTACATTTCCTATGGAGCATTGTTACCTCCTCCATTGTTTTTCCCCTACCATCCCTTCCCTCCCCACCTCCTCAGCTCCTCCTTGTCCCCCCACCCCCGAAATTGTAAAGTTTGTTTTCAACATAAAGAGCTCCAAAAAGTATAGTTGTGGAAATGCTCATCCTTATATAGATAAATGCATTGATTCATATATAGAGAGATATAAGCCATATATTATATAATATATGTTATATGTAATTCTAGATGCAAACATTCATATGAATATACTGTGAGGAAAAAGTTTTTATCTCTTTTTAATGTTGCTGTTGTTGGTTATGGGACTTGAGCTCTGGGCCTGGGTGCTGTCCCTGAGTCTTGTTGCTCAAGGCTGTGAGCCACAGCACCATGTCCTGTTTTCTGGTGGTTAATTGGAGATAAGAGTCTCAAGGACTTTTCTGCCCAGTCTGGTTTCAAACCTCAACCCTCTGATCTCAGCTACTCAGTGAGGATTACAGGCATGTCTGGCTTACAGTTTTTTTTGCCAAAAATAGATATTTATGCCAATGGTGATCACTAAACACTAGGCCCTTTCTTCTGATTTTTATTGAAATCACTGTGTATTAGTTCTAATATTAAAACACTACAATTTATTTAACACATGCATAACAAACTTTACTATCTTATGTTCTATTTGCATTATTTCTAAGTATTAAACTGGGTCTTTAAATGATTGTATTGTTATTTCCCTGTCATATCCTACCCTGAAAAGTTTACAGTGGAAACAGGAGTATCATTGCCTTACTGTGGACTTAGTGTATATGAACGCTTCTGTCAAGCTACTGGCATGAAGTCAATTACAAATTCGTTATCTGCCACATTATAGTAAGAGGTTTCAAATTTTTTGATAAGAATTTTGTGTTTTTAAATGCATTTATTATTTTCTTTAACATGATGGTATAGTTCTTCTCACTAAAAATATAATCTTTATGCTCAAAACAGCTTTTGTACAGTTGTGGGTTATCATTCCTAACCTTTTGTTTATGAAATCACATCTACAATATATTTGTTTATTCCTATGTTAAGGGATTAGTTGTTTGAAAAAAGTTTATGGGCACATACTAGTCAGACTTCTGTATCTCTGAAAATTGATTGGAATAGACTCCCTAAACTTCAGTATTTCAACTATTATTTGGATTCGTCTGTTTATTAGACTCATAGTTGAACTTATTTATCATTATCAGTCAGATATAATATATTTGTGTCATAAACTATGTCCATTTGATGGGTAGTGTTTATACATATTTTCTATTTCCATCAAGACAAATTAATGTACTCATGCAGCTTAATGCTATATAATTTGATCATTCAAATCTCTACTCAACACATCATGTCAGGGTAGGGATTCTGCTCCAGTAAGTCGTTCAGAGTCTTGTGTCTTCCATATAGTGAACTTACCTCATATATGTTCTCAGGGTCTATTATACTTGGTTAGCATATGGGATAATTCAGACAGTTGCATCTTAGCAGGTATTAAGGAGCACATTATGAGTGATTCCGTTTATGTTTGTCTGTATTTATGCAATTAGAATAAAAAAGATAAACGGACATCTCTCAGCACTGAGGTTCCATTAAATGAATTAATAAATCATTTATATTTTTTTCAAAGAAATAATATAATTCTTTAACAATTTTAGATTTGCCAGGCACTGATGGCTCACGCCTATAATCTAGCTACTCAGAAAACTGAGATCTGAGGATTGAAGTTAAAAGAAAAGTCTGCTAGACTCTTATCTATAGTAAACTACTCAGAAAAAGTCAGAAGTGGTGCTGTGGCTCAAGTGGTAGAGCTAGAAAGCTCTACCAACTCCAGCTAGCAAGCCTGGAGTTCAAAGAGGCTCAGGTACAGTGCTCAGGCCCTGAGTTTAAGTCCTAGGACTGGCCAAAAGTAAAGTTCTAAATGTATAGTTGTATGTATAAGTTTCATTTTCTAATTCTCTGTCTGTGGACAAATCTTTTTCTTGCCTTCCTAATCTTCTTGTTTCTTTCTACCTTGTTTTTCTTCCTCTTCTTTCCTTCTGGCCTTTTTTCTTTCTTTGCTCTCCCTAATTTTACTAAGTATTTATTTGTCCACATATCTGCCTAGAGCAATAATTTTTATACCTATACCACTTTCTCTGTACCACCAAGATCTTCTCAATTTAGATACTCATTAAATTGTGCAGTTAGACTTAAATTGAATCAACCAGCCCTTGTATTGTTCTAATAGGTACACATTTTTTTACCCTACTCCCCCCTCCCCCATAACATTCTTAGTACCCGGCAAAGACAGCCAGATTCATTTTCTGGAAACGCAGCCACAATAATATCTTTCTTTCTGCCCACAAATATTCAACTACTCACAGCTTTTGGTCAAATTAAATCATGCCGTTCATTTGCCTGAGGATACTGCATTGGCGGGTGACAAGTCTTACTTTTCTCAGCCCTCGTGTATCCTTGCTTTTCATTTTTAACAAACTCATATGCACTCGTAATACTTTATTTATATATTTGTGGTCTTTTAGACATGTGCAGTGTACTCTCACCTTCCTTTGGGAATTGCTTGTTATTTCTTCACCTGAAAAAGTCATCATCCTATTCCTCATTCTGTATCTGATTGCCTGATTTCCTATACCCTTCCCTACAACCACAGCCTCTCTCTTATACAAAAATATATGGCATAATAGAGACTATTCCAATCAGAAAGGAAATTCATAATAACATCCTCTGTATTCCCTGACTATTTGGAGAAGAAACAAGTATTTTGCCAGTGTTCTGTACCATTCATCTGTCTTAAAAAAAGTTTAAAATAAGCTTAGAGACTGCACCTAAGTGTTCATCTGGAGAACTCTAATATGAGACCCAGTAATGGATGTGTGGTTTTATCAATCTCCAAATCATAGCAGAGTCTTCTGAAGAAGTATTAAGAATAGAAGTGGTGGCTTAAATTATTCTTTCTACAGTATTTGATGCTTAATTCCCAATTTTAAAGAAGAGTTTAAACTAATTTTTGATAAAAGGTGTCTATTTAACTCAGAAAAATATTAAGGTGAGCAAGCACATGTGGCCATAGAGTTACTGACTACATTAAATGGTGATGGTTCATTTCTATAAAAAAGTTTATATTTTATTTATACTTGATATTTTAGTAGATCTAACATAATTTCCAATTTAGATATAGAAAACTGAAAATGTGCAGACATTATAGCTTAATGCCCCAGGTAACAAGGGAAGAGATTCACCTTTTTACAATTCAATCAAATACAGAATGGGAGCAGTTAATAATTGCAGAAAAAGAATAATCAGCTAAGACATTTCCTAGAGAAAAACTCATAAATTTTATTTTTGGAGTGCATTAAAATTCAGTTAAAATTTTAAAATCATAGCCTATCTTGAGCCCCTGAATAGTTGCTGCATCTATAGAAATCTATTTTAGAGGTATGCAAGTACAAATGATAGAATGTCAGCATGAAATCTGATTTTATGTGCTTTTCCACTAATATAAATAATGAAGCGTGCTGAGAGGCTTCAGATACATTTGGCTGAGTATAATTAAAACACTGAGGTGTAACATATTTTTTCAAAAAAAGAAACAAATTGAGTAGTAAAATGAAAGAAGTAGAATCCCAGCAATTCAAAACTATAACTATGTTGTGATTGCAGTATTGTGAGTAGGCTCTATCGAATATTTTGATTTAAATGATATCAATGATCACTAGAAAGTTAATAGAAGCAATGCCTTTATATTTTCTGTGAATAATGGAGAGGTTTCATTTTAGGAACACTTTTCTTTTCTATCTCTAGAAATAAGTCTCCACGGTACTCTGAAGAAGCATTCTTGCCCAAATGGAACAAACTCTTGGATGAAATTAGCCTCTGGGGCCTAAAATGAATAATTAAAATGGAATTTGAGAATCAGTGGATTTGTGTGTGTTGGGGGGGGTCCCACATTTTCTATTGGGTTAGCTGACTGAAGGCAAATCAGCTTCTTTAGATATGAAAGTCACAATTGAACTTCTTGCAGGTCATCACTAATTGCATAGCGGTGATGGGGGTGGGTTATTGACAGCCTACTCTGGGTTGAAGGCAAATTTCCCTTTAATTTCACTGCTGAGACCCACCAAATGACCAGCTGTTCATTCATGCTTGACAGAGCCAGTTTCCAGTAGGAGGGACTGGTTTTGTGATAACAAGTATTGGTTTGACATTGTTGCATTCTTTCCTGTGAATCATGTTATAATCTTACTGTATTAATAGGACATCTATGGATTCCTTTCAAGCTACCTTTGTGTTCTCTAACTTTTGGCTTCATTTGTGTGTTTTGTGTGTGTGTGTGTGTGTGTGTGATGCGTGCGTGTGTGTGCATGCTGGTATCAAAGCTTGAACTCAAAGTTTCATTGTCATTCTCATTCTTTTTGTTCACAGCTTGTAGTCTACTAGCTCAGCTCTGCCTTCAGCCAGGCATTTTGATGATTAATTGGAGATGGAGACTATCCAGTCCCCACTGGCTTTGAGTCTTGATCCTCTAGGTCTGAGTCTTCTTGGTATCTAGAATTAAACACATATAAGGATGGGTGCCTGTCCTTAGTTTCATTAAAAGAAGATGACTTCATTACACATCTGCTACCAACATAGAAAATGTTCATCATTTGCAGAAGTGATAGCAATAAGCAGAGTAATTCTTAATATAGGAACAGAATCTACACTGTATTACGTACTTTTTTTCTTTTTTAACATGTTTTTTTATTGTGAAAATACTGTACAGAGGAGGGGTTACAGTTACATGAGCGAGGTAATGAGTACATTTCTTTCTTTTTTATTGTGAAAATAACATAGAGAGGGGTTACAATTACACGAGCAAGGTACTGAGTACGTTTCTTATCAAGCATTGTTGCCTCCTCCTTTTTTCCCCTTACCATTCCTTCCTATCTCCCCCTCACCCCCACTCCCTCTCCTCCCCCCCCATTCAAATTTTTTTCTGGATATTGTTTCTAACATATTTATAAGATATTTCTTTGTTTTGTATGTCCCTCCCCCATGGTATAACCCCTGTTTTCACTGTATTTGATGTTGGTATAATTTGTGGAGGGGAAGGGAAAAACAAATTGTTTAAATAGGGATACAGGTGGACCCATTGCAACAATGAGATGTACAATATGTTATGTCGAAAATGAATATTATGTACTTTTTATATGTACATATGTAACCAGGTAAATTGAGGGTATGGATGGGATTGGGCAGATGGGAATGATGGAGGTGGTAACTTTGATGGAGATTCCTTACACTCATAAACTAATAAACTGCTATGCTGACATGAAATCTCTTTGTTCAACTATTTAAAGATAACATAGTTAAATAAATACTAAAACAAGAAAGCAAGAAGTGAAGCAAGCAAACAAACAAACAAGAAAGAAATTTAAAACTAGTTTTCCTTCACCAAAAGTTTGGAAAACATTGAATATTAAGGACCCTTGAAATAACATTGTTTAACTTTGTCCAGTGCTTCTCAACTATTTGACAGAGGAACACTTCTCTGTGTGTGTGTGTGTGTGTGTGTGTGTGTTTGTGCTATATCTATCAGCAAATTACATATAAAATAATAAATATAAAATCATTATAGCTCATGTAATGCATGCCTAATAAAATTTAAACCTGAAGGATTGGAGTTTGTTTTTCTTTTAACAAAAATACTTGGGTGTAGATGTAGAATAGCTCTAACCAAGGTGCTATCCAAATATTACCTATTGTCCTTCCCAGAATAAGTGCTATACATATTCACAATTAATTTCTCCTCCTCTGAATTGTAGAATATGGTATTGATTAGCTGCTAATTAGTATTTTGTTATATCTGGTCTTGAATTATTCTGTAGGCATCATGTGAATAAGTCTTGAAAATGGTAGCAGCACCGTGGAACAGATGAGCATCTTTGTCTTTGCTTTATTTTGTCCCATGCTAACAAACCCTGGCATGGACTGGAAGAAACACACCACAGTGGATTTGCACCTTTTATCTTTTCCTTCTGTCAGCACGGTGCTTTCCTCTTAGCATCTAGGGACTTATTACCCAAAATAATGCTTGAGACCCCTGGCATCAGCAGGAGAAGAACAAAACAGAGAGTAAAATTACCCAATTTCTGCAGAACTCATAAACATCCTGAATGTAGGTCACACTCATTGTCTGATGTGCTGTGCTTGTCATGTTCCAACAAAGCAGCTGCCACAAGTGGCTGGACTCCCGAAAAGCAGCACAACCTCCCCCCCCCTCCAAAAGAGCAGCCCATTTGGAAACAGACTTTCATTGACAATTTGGGAAAGTTGGGCATTCATTTAAGAAAAAGCCATAATTCTGTAAGAAATGAGCAATTTATGCACATTATAATCAAATTTATTTTTATATCCAGCTACTCCTACATGTGGGATAATTCAGTCTGGGAAATCATGCTAATTAGTTAGAAATCCATTACATAGGAAATCTTGCAGCAGATGTAAATGCTGTTTCAAGAATTCTCACCTCCATAATGCATGCACTTTTATTAGGCTGCATTCCCAGGGTGGGCAGTTTGTCGATGAACCAGGCTCTGAAGTGCATTTGAGGGAAAACACTCTCACAAACACCACTGATAGCATTTCTTTTCATGCTTATTGCAAACATGTATTCCACTTTAAAACACAAGGAAATCCCATTTATCAAAAGACTGGTCAGAACAGGGAACTTTTCAAGTCCAAATAATAATGCTGACACTGGTGCTGCTGCGGTGTAACGAACAATAAAATAGGCATCTCTGCTGAACTCGACATCTGAGAATGCACTTGGCAGACATGGGCGGAATACTATAAAGCCCCAAACTAGGACTGGAGAGACTGAGTGGGTAAGTAACTCTAAGCAAATCATAATCTGACCTTTTAAATGCCGGGCTTCTGTGGCATTTATACTCATACGGCCATGCTCGCAGAACTGTTGTGAATTTTAACTATGATTAATATGTAGCTTTAATTTTTTAAAGCAAAGCAAATAAAACCCTCAAATGGCCCAGCCTTTTTGGGATTATTGAACACATTCTAATTCTGTTAAAAGCAAAGCGTGGTTCTAATCCTGTAACCCGTGTAAAGATATGGCATATGCACATTCATTGCATTTCTAGATAAATAATAAATTCTAAGATGTAACTAAGGGAACAAACAAATCTGGTATCCAGGGGTTAATCTGCTTGAAGGATGAATTGGTGTAATTAAATCCTATGTTTAAAAGAAACACAGTAGAAATTAACATGCATATGCCCCTCTTCCATCACTTACTACCGCCACAAGGTACTAACCAATTCCTCTTCCTCACCATGTCCAGTCCAGTGCATGACACTTCTGACACCTATAGTTACAAGTCAAAAGCTTAGATAGGTTTTCATTCTCTCCTTTTGTCTTTTGGTCTGGTCTAGCAGAAACCTAATTGATTCTAGATAAAGAATCCTCTCACTTTTACCATGTGCCTCCTGCCTCTCGCACACACTCCAGTAATTTTTTCCCCCTCAAAACTTCTCCTTCTAACTGCTAGTTCTATATCTCTCACACATCCACTTCAGAGAGCCAGGACCAGGCTTATGAGATAAAATTTTATTTTAATTGTTTTTTAATGCTTTTTTATTGTAAAAATGCTATACAGAGTGGTTACAGGTACATGAGCAAGGTAACGAGTACATTTCCTACCAAGCATTGTTACCTCTTCCTTTGTTTTTCACCTACCATCCCTTCCCTCCCACCTCCACAACTACCTCCCCCGCGGCCCCCACCTAAATTGTAAAGTTTGTTTTTCAACGTAGTGTCTTGTACATCTCATTGTTACAATGGGTCAACCTGTATCCTTATTTAAACATTTTGTTTTTTCCCTTCCCCTCCCCAAGTTAGAGAAGTGTATATACAAGATGCAGGGCACTGACATCAAACATAATGAAAACAGGGGTTATACCGTGGGGGAGGAGCATACAAAGAAAGAAAAAATCACATGGTACATTATAAATACGTTAGAATCAATAGCAAGAAAGAAAATAAAAACACTTGTGTCTTTATCTTGGGGCTCATTTCACTTAACATCATCTTATCCGGTCATCTGTACATAGCTTTTGACTTTTTCTACTTGTCCCAGACATATACTAGTTATTGCAAATAAGGGAAACCATGGGACCTATGTTTCTTTGGGCCTGGCTTACTTCACTTCATATATTTTTTTTGGCCTCATTCGTTAGGAAATGGAAGGATGGAAAAACTTATATTTTAATTGTTAACTTTAAAATTTCTAAGTATTTAAATAGCTCACAGGAGCCTCAAGCTATAAGGCGAGAGCCCTTCTGAAGGGTCTGAGTTTGCTTTCCCAGAATTCACCCTTTGCCTCAGGCAAAGCGGCTTTCTAGAGTTCACAGGGTGGCTTCTGTTCCCTCTCACTTCAGGACTTTTGTGAAACTTCATCCTGACTAAAACGATTTCAAACTTCCACACTGTCCCAGCCTTTCCTTTCCTTTCCTTTCCTTTTTAGCTGAGAAGGCTGTCCTTCTAGAAGGCATGGCATTTCTTACCAGCATGAGGTTGAATTGTGCTTTCCATTTGCCTCCATGGACCTGCTGAATTCCCTAATCACAGATGGTATGTTTCCATTCACTAGCCTTGGTTGTATAGGAAACAGGAGTCTTCTCATACAGCATCTTCTTGAGTTCCCTCTCCTGCAGAGCTTGCAATGTGTAGACATTTAATGATCTTGAAGAAAGTCGATTTTCTCCAAATACAAAAAATGAATGACTCACACAAAAGCTCTCAATAATACACATTTAAATCCGTCTTAGACCACCTCTTCAGCCTGCTCAGAAAGCGTCGAGTGTCAATTGCAATCTTGAAAATAAGACAATAGTACCCATTCTTCTACAAATTGTGAATTTACATGTGCTTTGGCACAGACCACTCATGAAATCTATGGTCAGATGTTGCTTGTGCTGTTCCCTGGATCTCTAAAGGTCTTACCTCAGGAAACACTGGGTTATGGGTTTGTATGTAGGAAGATTAAACCATTATCTTCAAAAAGAAGCAGAAAGACCCGCCACTTGGAAGGTATGCTTCAAACAAAATCTTCTAACAACAATCAGCCAATTCTAGGATTTTAATAAGAAAGCAAAAGCTGAAATTTAAGATGTTAGAAGTGTCTCCTGATCTAGTTAAGGCAGAAATAGTAAGCCATTATTCCTTTCCATCTTTATCATCTTTGACCTGTGAAATGTGTGCAATCTGAGCATCACAAAGTACTCCTCCTGTGGGAGTTCATTAAGCCTTGCCAAACTCATTAGCCATTTAGTGTTCACTGGCCTCATGGCTCTGTCTCTCTGTTGAGCCTGAAAGCTTGTGTATTCTTGCTGTCAGACACTCAGGATGGTTCCTGGCTTGGATGAAGGAAACAAAACAAAATAAATGAAAACATCTTGTCAGTGTATATCTGCTCTTTTTAATTCAGGCCAATGCTGAGCCATAGCATTTGTTTCTTTCAGTTAATCCAGTAAAGAAAAAGTTGTGTATGGGTGGTTGTAGCTGGTAGCCTATGATTTGTGCAATGTAAGTGGTGCATGGAGTTACAGACCAGAGACACTGTTTTGATTAGGAAATAACCATGATGTACATACGATAAACACTGCACAAGATGACAGATACCTTTTTGTTTATTAGTAGCTCATATTCCTTACAGTTTTTACTGTAAATGTGATTTACAGAGTAGCTATAGTTACATAGGTTAGGTAATCAGTACATTTCCTTTTGAACAATGTCACCTTCTCCCTCATTTTCTCCCAGATCCTCAGATACTATTCCCACCAAGTCCTATAGTTCAATTCCAATATAGTGTCTAGTGAGTATCACTGCTGAATTCGTTTACCCTTTGTCCCAACATTTCTGTGCTTCCCTTTCTCCTCCCCAAATCAGATAAACTTATGTAAGTTACAGAAATCAAAAGCAGGAACAAAAGAGATAAAAAAAACAGAAAAGGAGAAAAACAAAGAACCACAAACAGTGCAACTCCCTTTCTTAGAGTTCATTTTGTATTAGATTCCCTTTTATAAGAGACTGTGTGCATGAGACATTGTAATGTATCCTGTTTCATGAGTATAGGAAGGGTTCACTTAACATCTCTGGAAAATTCTCTTGGTTTCTGAATAAATTCTAAAATCTCCTCTTACAGGAGAGAAGAGAGAGACCCTCACTTTGATGTAGCTTTTAAGCGAACCAATGACTACACTGACTTAACTCATTCCACTACCAATGATTCTATGAAAGAGTAGTGCTTGGAAGTAGTACTGGCCACCTCTGAGTGTGCTCAATGAGGTGTTTTGGCTGTAGAATTTGCTTAGCTGCCAGCATGCCTCTCACTTGTCTATAAAACAAATGACACTTCAGCAACTTACTGTGCCTAGTTCTGAGCTAGGGACTGTGAGGGATTTTAAAAGATGCTCTAGACCCCATGAGGCTTGTTCTCCTTGCATATATTTTTACTTACTGCAAAACCCACAGTAGCTGGGCGCTGGTGGCTCACTCCTGTAATCCTAGCTACTCAGGAGGCTGAGATCTCAGAATCATGGTTCAAAGCCAGCCCGGGCAGGAAAGTCCATGAAACTCTTATCTCCAATTAACCACTAGAAAACCGGAAGTGGCCCTGTGGCTCAAGTGGTAGAGCACTTGCCTTGAGCTGAAGAGCTGAGGGACAGCATCCAAGCCCAGAGTTCAAGCCCCAGGACAGACAAAACAAACAAACAAACAACAACAACACAAACAACAACAAAAACACAACAGCATGGAAAGACGGGAGAATTATCTAATCCATTTTCTGTTTGTATGTTTGGCTTATAGTCTACTGAGTAGAAAACAGAAAGGAAGAAAGCAGACACATGCAAATAAAGCACTGTGAGGAGAGAAAACTGTATCCTAAACTATATCTTCAGGATGTGGTGGGTTATTTGGATACATTTCTTGGGTAAGGAAAGGACGACTTGGATAAGAATAAAGTTTAGTAAGTGGAGAAGACACCTGTTTATTCCTCATTCACTTCCCACTGACGTTTGGTTTAGAAAAATTTGTGGAATGATATTAAGGAAGAAAACTATTATTTTTTCCTAGATGATGAACCAACAGCATGTCTATTTTATATGTCCCAAAATAACACATGTAAATTTTTTGAATATTATTTTTATTTTAATATTTTTGTTATCTTTAGTTGTACATACAACTTGCCATTAAACAAAGTAAATATTGTTTTTTGTGGCATCTTTGCATAATTGCTGAACAGTATGCTTATCATTCTTTCATTCAACTATTGACTTCTATTTTCTGTCTTTCTTTTTCAGCTTAGTAATCCCAAGGGGTTTGCTGCACCTGCATTTAAAACATGCTTTGTTTTTTAGTTGTAAAAACGTGGACAGGTAAATCCTCAGCATCATAGATTATTTCTCTATTTCTCTGAAAGTGATGAAAGAAAGGAATGAAAGAGGAAGGAATGAAGGAAGAAATAAAGAATGCAGGAAAAGAAGAAAGAAAGGAAGGAAGGAACGAAGGAAGGAAGGAAGGAAGGAAGCTAGCCTATTTTCAGGGTTTGTGAACATTAAATGAACTAATGCATTGTTTAAAACACAATGTTTTAATGATGTTCTTGGTGTATAATTGTGGCTCTGTAAATTGTAGGCATATCTACATCTTACCATCGAAGGCATTGTAATCTACTTGGGACAACAAGATGATTACTTAAAAAGGCGGGAATTGGATGATAGGCTAGAGAATAGGGCTCATTATCAAGAGTGATGATTACAGATGATTAGTGCAATATTGCTGCAAATGGATTGGACTCTGTTAAGAAAATTGGGAAAAGAAAGCGAGGGAAAACTTTATAGCTCTATGTTCATACAGGCAGATTTTATATTGGTAGAAAGGAATGTGTTTTCATCACATCTCTCATTCATTCATTGATTCATTCAGCTTGTAAGGCTCAGATTTTAGCTAAATTCGTGTTAGTTGAGACAAAGTTCCTAAGCATTTCTTTGCACAGCTTGTATATGTCAGCAATTGCCCTAGTCACATGGGTTGCTTCAAAAACTTGCCTTGGAAGTTATCAGGCTGACAAAGGTACTCATAGCCTGCACAAAGATGCACGCATAGGAATGAAATGAAGGTGCTGGCTACTTTAAAACTCAACATATAGACAGAATGTTCTATCATATCCTCTTTCTCTTTCTCTCTCTCTGTTTCATTCTCTCAACTTGTTTTCTTCCTCTCTTTTTTCTGTGCCTCCTTTCATATCTCTTTAGTAAAGATTTGTTTTTCTGAAACCTAAGTGGGCACACTTAAACCAAAGCCTAACACACAAAAATACTATTTTATAAAACAAGAAAATGAAGGGTAGTCATTTAAACAACAGAGATTATTCTTTTTTCTTTCTAAAGCAAGTAAATTTATTATCATTTCTCACGAAACAAATGAAGAACATGTAGAAAATAGCTAGAACACAGAAGAGCCGTGGCTCGCGGCCCGGTGGACTGGCACAGCCTGGGCGAAGGCCCGCACGGCCACGCGCCAAGGAAGGTTGGCAGAGGAGGGCCGCGCACCCACCAAGAACCAGAGCAAGACTTCGCCCACACCGCAGGTAGAGGTGCTTGGTGATGCTCTGGAGGAACTGGGGTTCCACTAGGGCTCCCGTGAGTCTGGGCCTAGTCCATCCCTCCTGTGCGCTCAGGCGAGGAACAGGGCTGAGAAGTCAGGAGGAGGCAGGTTGCTCCTTGCAGGGAAGCTGGGTGTGGCAGAGCTGTGCCACCCTCCCGGGTACAGGACATCCACATATGGTGGCAGGTGGCAGGCTTGGGCTCACTAGGGCCCAGGCACTTCTCGACCCCACTGCCCTTCCTGCCATTGAAGAAGAAGAAGTTGTTGTGCATTGGGATCCTCTGAGGGACCCGCTTTCAGGATCTCCTGTGCCAAGATTCTGCCAACTACCGCACACACAGGGGCCATCTCAGAGAAGCAGGACCTGACAAGTCATGGGGCAGCAGGTCAGGATGGATGCCAGGGAGTAGAGCACACGTCCTTGTGGATCTGGAGCAGCAGCTCAGAATCCTCCCTGCAGGTACCGGAACCAGGGTCTCTTCCTTCATCTGTGCAGAACTTTAGAAGAGCTTGTAGGAGGAAGTAATCGGGGGCTGTACGCTTAGGGCGGCCTGGGCCTTCTCGCTGCTCCAGTCTACTGCCAGGGCCTCTTTGATGGGGCAGAAAACCATCTTCTTCTTCACCATTGTTGTCTCAGATGAGTCAAGTTTTGCCTTTTTGGTGTCAGGCCCATCTTCCACTCCTTGGCTAACTTTGACAATTTTGGTTTTCTCCTCAACAAACTCATGCTCTCCAAGATTGGCAAATGTGTAACCATGATAGCCAAAGACCTCTCCGGTGAAGCACTTGATGCTGTTTTTGTGGCAGATCTGGTCAACATTAATGATGACATCCCTTGAGCAACCAGCCAGGCACATAGCACCAAACTGAGTGAAAAGTGACTCTGTTTTCTTCTCTATGTCCTCTGTGTCCACCTTCATATTCACCATGGGGTTAAGATTCTGAGCTCGCTCCAAAGAGGCTTCGGCTCTATTTCGTCCAACAGACCCAGTACGAACCAGAAACTGCGCTCCAGGATGTTCCGCAGACACCAATTTGTGGTCCAGCTTGGTCGGCCCTTTCATTCCAGCCAGGATGAGGTTCTTGGTGATTTCGGCTCCCAGTCCCATCATTCCAACCACCAGCACCCGGGAGGTCCGCAGCTTTTTTCTGTGTCTCCAATCCCCACAAGCAGATCTGCCCATCATACTGCGCGCCTCCTCTTCACCAACGCCGCCGCCAGCCTCCAACTTCTCCACCACCACGCGGGTTGCCGCTCGCTGGCCCGCGTGCCGACAACCTGCAGAGATTATTCTTGCATTCCTACAAGAGAGTCCAGAAAAAATTAGTTTCATGGAAAGTTTTCATCATGCATACAGAATGTAAGTTCCTTTTCAGTAATTTCTGTATATGTTTCAGAAAGACATCTGTTATGTGAATTACGATACACCTGCATATCCAAATTCAAATGTCAATGTAGTAAACACTTACGAGTTACTGATGACAAAAGGAAATGTATTCTGTGCCATTATAGTCAAATATTCTTTTCTAGCTATACACAGTATTTGGAAATAAAATGCCATACCTTCAGGATCACTGCTCAAGGGCTGTCCCATTATTTGGATGCATGGGTTAGCTTCCTGGGGTTCAGCTCATGAGAAGTGATTCAATACGACTTGTCCTTACCACATCTGCACATGATATTGTAAGACTGTTCTTCAAATGCTCTGAACAAAGCTACCTAATCTTTAACAAGAGGCATACCCTTAATTGTCATTTTTTATATCTTAAGGAATTAATAAAGATTGCCTAAGTCACAAAGGATGCATAGGTAGAGTGGCTTTTCAAAGTTTCTTTTTTTTCATCCCTGAAGTAATATGCTGACTCCTCACTTTTAACTTCCAAGAAATTTGCAAACTGAACAGTTAGTACGTGTCTTAAAGTCTAAAGACTTATCTTGGAATATGAAATAGTTGCAAAAAAATAGAAAGTAATTACTTCATGCAGATAACTCCATGGAATAATGCTAGGTGGTTGATCTGGAGTTATGCTAAGATAGGAGAATTGGGCTCTGTTAGGGAAAATTATAAAATGAGTTTAAAAAGGAATAATAAGAAAGGCAATTTAAGAGTTTAAAAATAATGAGTTTGATCTGAATATGAAGTTTTAGAAGTTAGAACTTGAATCCTTGAGGGATGGATCACGTCAGTTCAAATCTGCATGTGATGGAGTGGTCTTGGGGAAAATGGCGAGATAACCCCTTTCCTATGGGATCTACTAAGCTGCATGGAAACAGTCCATTTTCCTTGTCCGCTAAGCTTTCAAAAGTGCTGTTTCTAGATGCCAGGCATAGCATCCCTCTTCACTTGTGTTTGAATGCCTAGGACTAGATTTCTGCCACCCATTGTCATTAGGACAGAACATTCTATGTTTGTCTTTCTTAGCACTTCGTGTACTTGAAATAACCTAAAAGTGTATTGTGGCTGATGCCGTTATTCTAGATATCTTTTTACTGCAAATGAGCATATGAACAAGAGCATAAAAGTAAGTAGAACAGGGCAAGGGGATGTAGGAAAACTTTGTTCTTCAGCTAATTGGAAAAATATTTCAGATTTGATGGTAAATTTCTAGCAATGCATATGCATGTATGCACACCCATGAGTGTGTACACCTGCACACCTCACTCATACTTTTTGGGAACGTGTATCTTTCAACGTCTAATAAGTGATCTCTTGGCTTGTGCTCATTGCCATGGGGACATGTTTGTATCAGCAGCCATTCAGGCATTGTAGACAAAGGTCACTGCTATTGAAGTTTGGTGTTCTGGTTAAGAAGTCAAATCACTTAGTGTCACAGCCAAACTTCATTCTGAGCCTTTCTGAGGTAGACAAAAAAAGAGGAACCTTGGTCAAGACTATTGTGTTTCTGGAAGGAGCTATCATTGGAAAACCTCCAGAAGGCTCTGTAGGCAGCTGACACAGTGAACGAAAAAGGCACTTAAGTATCTTCTCTTATCCTTATGGCTTTCTTTTAGCTATGCATGTGGCTGCATTTCAAACTTAACACTCAGAGGTAAAGTTTGGTAAGTAGCAGCATGATTTGGGGATCACGTTATCCTAATGGTGCTCTTTAAAATGACCTTCAGTCCATTATGATCAAATTTCCTTGGTTGCTACACTATTGCTTTCTGTACTAGAGTTATTGACTAAAGCAAAAACAGTTCTTTGACCCATTCTTAGTTCTGATCTGTGTTGGAAGTGATTTTTTTTTCTTAGCAGTTACCTTTCATGTCCTTATTAATCAATTTGAGCTTTCTCCTCCTCTGAACTAAGCTGCTAATGCCTTGCTTTGTGAATGGCTCTATTTGAGAGTGTAGAAATAAATACATGGTCTATTTCATGAATAATTCTACAGTGTGTCATGCTTTTCTTTTACTTCAGTACCGTTTAATACTTAAAGTTTTATTCAGAGATTTCTTTGATACTGTTTCTGTTTACAGGCCATGATAGATTTAGTAGGCAAATACTTAAGAGACAACTAATACAAATAAAATTAAAATTATAAATATGATATATAATATCATAAGCTAAAAAGGGAAGAAAGATATTTCTTATTTTGGATGGAAAAAATGAAAAACAATTTAAGCAGTACATGGAAATATTATACATATTTCCAAATTAATGATACTCAATCAAAAAATAGTACCAGAGAAAAATTCACAGAAGAATGACAGCCAAGCCATGACATTGGCAACATATAAAAATGACTAGGTAGTTAGGCATGGTGGCTCATGTCTGTAACTCTAGCTACTTGATTGCTTTGATAGCCTTCAAAAGTTAGCAGTGTGAAATGGGGAGAATGTGGTTGCTGACAAGCCTGGGCATTTATGAGAGGCCACTTTCTCAACCAATAGCTGGGTATGGTACCATGCACCTGTAATCTCTGCTTTGTGGGAAACTGAGATCAGAAGGATTGCTGTTTCAGACTAGTTCAGCCAGAAAAACTCAGGTGGTTTCACCTTAATCAATGAAGCTGGGCAACTGGCATCTCAGCTACAATGGGAAATATAAAAAAGGTGGATTGTAGCCCAAGCATGAATCTGAGCAGAAGGCAGAGCTTATCTTAAGAAGCACCAGTTTACAAAAGAGCCTGAGGTATAGCTCAGAGGTAAAATGTCTATCAAGTGTGAGGTCTTGAGTTCAAACCCCAATACTGTCTAACATAAATAAATGAACAAAAACAATAAGGTCTGATGGCCCAGAGAACACAAAGATCTGCAGCCAGTAAGCAAGAGAAAGGGGGAAACCTCAAGTTGAAAATCTTAGCCAGGAGTCTGAAAAAGTAATTTGAAAGAAGAAACATTCAAATAGCTAATGTAACTGTGGAATGCTGTCTCTCTTCTTAGGAAGCAGGTAAATGTAAATGCGAGCATTGAGGCATCCATGTGTTTTCCTCTTTGGTAGTGGTGAAGTTTGAACTCACAGCTTCTTGTTCTCTACACAAGTGATGTGTAGCCTCTCTGTGCACCAGGTTCTAATTATTCCTTTGATATTTCAAAAATTCCAAAACTCAAAAGCCCCAGTTTTGGTTCCCTGGTGAGAGTATCAACTGGCAAGTCCTCTGAGGAAGAGTTGTTGCAATTGTTTGCATGTGTTCCTGGAAGACCCGCAAGACCTCAGGGAAAGTCATATTCAAAGGAAGACAGTCTATAAAACAAGGTGAAAGCAGAATCATTGATATCTATTTATGCCCCACAATGTAATGTTTCAATCTGATGTGACATAACTACGTTACAAATTGCATGGATCATTTCCAAAAAACATAAAAGATAATTAAACAAAGTAAAATAAATATTGGCAAAAATTGCAGCATGAAACCATTTTATAATAATTGCTTCAGATGTGTTTTATGGCTAAGAAATAGCAGTTTCAAACTTTTCAAGGAAATGTGTGTATCTGAGCAAATGTATAGAAAGCAGCCATGAAAAACACAATGTTCTAGAGAATGAAATTGGTAATGGCACACATAAATGGTAAAAATAATAAAAATAAGCAGAGAGGACATACTTGGACTGACACCTAAGTATGCTATTGACTTGTGAGTAGGAATATCTCAGCTTTACATCCCCAAGTTTCAGAATGATAAACAACTACACAAAGAAGGTGTGTGTGTGTGTGTGTGTGTGTGTGTGTGCATGTGCATGCAAGGACACTTGTATTGATTTTACTTCTGGTCATTTTTATGCTCACATAGCCCTCTTTTGAAATATTTCTAAGTTTTCCTCCTCTTACTAATCTTCAAGGTTTAGGATCAGACTCTTCAGTTAACATCTGGAAAAGCATGGCCTCATACCCAGGGACTTAGCTTTCTCGTTGATATCTTGCCTGAAAACTCAAGTTGTTCAAATGTTTCTTCTTCCAACTGACAGGGCTATGTTTGCATTGAGTTAATTCACTGAATTGAATTAAAAAATATATATCATTACTGTGCTAAAATTTATTTGATTCCTTATCAAAGCAATCCTCTTCCTATTCATGTATTTGTCTAAATACTCTACTTTCAAATTTGGGGAAATTTTCCACTTGTATCCACTGTAAGTTATTTAGTGAGTTCTTACGATAGTGATATCTCCTTTGTAGAATTTATCTCTATTATATATAAAGTAATATCGACTAATGACAGTGTTCGCATTGAAAAAAGTAAATTTTCTATTATTTCCACTCATTATACTGAGTGACTTATTTATTACATAATAAATGACTTATTTATTACATAATAACATATAACTTCAAATTGGCTTATTACTTGCATACAGTGATATTCTTTTGCTGATAAGCATAACACATTTTTCATAGGCCAATCAAATATCAAAATGTTTCAAATCTTGTCTATATTTGGAGTTTTACTTGTACCCTCTATTTTTTCCTCCATGCATAATATGTAGTAGAGCTTACCATTCCTTTAGTACTTTGGCAGAAATTTTTAGTGTAGTTTAGAAGAAAGCATAGAAAATCATGATCACCCTTGTAGTATGTTGAAGTAAAGAATACATAAACAAAATTTAAATATACATATTTGCTGTTTTAGTGTTGACAGAAACAGAACTAGGTTTTCTGGATAAGGGTAATTCACACACACACACTCACACACACACACACACGCACACAAGCACGCACGCACGCACGCACGCACACATACATTTATCTAGTCCCTCCTCTGTCACCTGCTCGCTTAACAAACATGAGTCCTCCTGACTTGTACTGGTTATAAAACCTAGAACCACAAAATACATTCTTGTCTTGTGTCCCTAATTTTGTTTGTTCTCTGTTTCTTTGTTTATTGCTGTACCAATGAATTGATGCCTGAAAGATGTGCAGTGATTTAATATAATGAAACATGCTGAAATAAACATGCAGAGATGAAACGAACTACTTTGAGAAGCAACGTGAGCAAGACAAAAGCTTGAGGATGATCCATGAGCACCAGCCTGAGAATGCAAGCCATCTTCTTCAATGAGAGCATGATGGTCTAGGACTTCCAGTAAACAAATGCTATTTCTATGCTCAGTAAGAGGAATGAATTGGAATAAGCAATTGACAAAGAAATGCTCCTTTTGCTAACTCATTGTCTCCTGTGAAAATCCTAAGACAATGCCTTTTAAGCCCTAGAATAGAAATACATTATCTCTAGGAGAAAAATAATGGGCTAAGAAGTAGGCATATCCAAACTAGAGTCTTCTTTTTAACTTAACAATGCCAAGGATGCCAGTGGAATAAAATTCAACAGATACAACACAGACATTGTAATATCTTTGTGGATAATGTAGAGATTCACTGGGTGGATACAAAGAAAATAGGGTATTAGCTGGTGGAAGGTATGTTTGAAAAGAGCTTAGGAAAGCATGAGCTACAGAGATTGCTAAAGGCTATCAAAATGCTAGCCAATGTATTTTCCATTTTAGCATTTTTTATCAGAAATTTTAATGGTAAAAGTAACTTGAAAGTTAACAAAATTTAAAACTTGGGTATTTTTATCAGTTGGGTGATATGTTGATGATTGAATTATTTACCAGAAAGGTTCCAAATAGCCTGGAGAGATCCAAATGTAATGATGCAAATGTGTTAAGAATTAATGTTCAAGTCTAGGTCTGGATCTTAAAACATAGTTGCATGGATGGAGGAATTAGAGAGGCATGATATATCAGTTATCTGTTACTGTATATGAAATTATCCTAAACTAACAGCTTAAAATGATGAAAGTTGATTTTCTTCCAGGGTTTTATAGAAGAGACTTAGCCAGGGTGATTCTAGCTTAGGGTGTCTCCTGAGGCAGTTGTAAAGGCTGAAGTAGAGATTGTGCTTCTAATAATGCAGAAAAGAAATGAACCTCACTGCTTATGTTGAGAATGGTGAATCCTTGTAACATACCATCGGACTTCGTTAGAGTACAAGAGTAACCAGAGAGCACAGGAGACATCCAGAATCTCTTGCCACTATCACTAACGCCATGTTCTGTGAGTCATCTGAATCAAGTCTAACGCTACTGGGCAGGGCCATAACGCTATGGTAGGGTCAACTGGGCCCATCTTCTAGGTTGACTATTGCAGATGATTTTTTTCTGAAGTTCTGTCAAAGTGGTTTAGGATATTTTACATTTCATAAACAAGGTAAGTCATTAATGTGACCTAGCTATCCAAAATGTTCCCATAACATTAATCGGCCAAAGATAAGCACACAGGCAATCACACTATACAAGTATCCTTTGTGTGCTAATAAAAACATAACTGACTTGTAATTCAGAGCTCCATGCTTTATATGTATGTATACAATACTTATATATGCATATATACATGTATATGTTTATATAATATAAATTATATGTATATATTTATACATACATATGTGTATATGCACATAAATATGTATATTTCTATATGCATACATTTAAATATGTACACATATAGGTGTATATGTAGTTACATACACATGAGTGCATGTATTCTAGCTCTCATATAAGTATATACAATATATACTGGAATACACTTGAAAGATAAAGGGAAATTAACAGAAATAAAATACATGAAATAGCATTCTTAGCCTATATAAAAGTAGCTTACAGGGGATGAGAAGGCAAAAATCAAAGAACTGTGGATAAAGAACAAGACTTGCTTAGTGTGTTTAGGTGTTGTGGGAATGTCCATCAGTAGTGAGAACACTTCAGAAAATTAGGGAAAGCCAGTGTAATGCTTAAGTTGTACAAAGCTGGAGAACTGAGTTTCTTATACCACTTCTCCTCAAGGCAAAATAAGAAAAGTGTAACAAGTAAGTCTGAGTGGGATGTGAGTATTGAATGGAATGAGTCTTTCCCTTCAGAAAGTCTTTTCCACTAGAGGCTGAGTGTTGTTTTTAAATTCAGCTGGAGAATGGTGCCTGTGGAACAGGCAGAATCCTGTTTTCCCCAGATCTTTGCCTGATTATAGTTATCCATAGCGCACAAGAAAACAAACACAAATTAAGTATATCTGTTAAATATTTACAATAAATGACGAAGCAGGATATATCAAAGAGGCTCATATCTTATAAGCAATTAGTAGCAATAAATATAGACTTCATTTTAGCATGTTTAGGTGCCAATCAGCAGTTGGAGATAAAGTCTGATTTATTCACATTTGGTAAAAATCATACTTCTTATTCATAAAAGGGTGACTAAGGTGAAAGGTAGGAAAAATATTAAAAGGCAGTTGTACCAATTTGAGTGTGACGAGATGCTGTCAAATTATTTATTGACATGTCTTTTGTATTAGAGTAGTTCCTATGAATAGAAAGTCAACGAATAAAACTTGAAGGAGCAAGGGCTGCCCCTGAAAGGGTTAGGTGTGCTGATCTGTGGTACAGCCCTGGGAGCTGATGGTGAGACAGAGATAAATGTTGTCAGAGCAGGCGTGAAGATAGAGAGAATAAGAGGGTGCAACATAGAACACAATGGCCCAAAAGTGACACAGATAACCTTTGAGATCCTTTCCAAATATTGCATTCTGGGGTTGCACTAAAGCTCTAGAAAGATTTTCCTCTTCTGACTTTGAGAGCTGAGAGTTTTGGGACCTACTTGTGTTTTGTCCAGGTATGTAGAATGGGAAGTGTGATATTTTTGGATGCTTATAGCAATGTTTTTTTTTTGTCTGTCTGTCTCTCTCTGATAACTTGATAACTGAGCTCTGAAGCTGACAGAGGCAGAGTAAGAACACAGGCATGGTATCTAAGGCTAGTAATCCTGTATTTACCTCTTACCTTCTTTAATTTCCCCTATTTTAAAATTGATAATGCATATTATTTATGTAAAGAGTCTTCACTGAAATTTCCCACATTTTTATATAATATTCTTTTCTCTTTCTTTCTCCCCCCCCCCTCCCAATCCTGGGGCTCGAGCTCTGGGCTTGATTGATAGCCTTGGGTCCTTTTGCTCAAGGTTAGCACTCTACCACTTGAGCCATGAGCCACTTCCAGCTTTTTCTGTGATTAATTGGAGATAAGAGTTTCACAAACTTTCTTGCCTGGGCTGGCTTTGAACTGTGTCTTCAGCTCTCAGCCTCGTGAGTAGCTAGGATTATAGGCGCGCCCACCGCATCCTCCCACATATAATGTATTTTGATCATGTTCATTCCCTCCATTACTCTTTCTTATCTTTCCCTCCATGCATTTTTTAAATCTATTTTTCTTTTTTATGGTATTGGGGATTGAATTTAGGGTTTCATGCTTACTAGGCATAAATGCTCTACCACTTGAGCCACAACTACAGTGCCTTTTGCGTTTAGGTTTTATTTATTTTTATTTTTCGGTGGGTCGTGGGGCCTGAACTCTGGGCCTGGGCACTGTCCCTCAGGTCTTCAGCTCAAGGCTAGCCCTCTACCACTTGCACCACAGCACCACTTCCTAGGTTTTATATTTTTTAAACATAGGGTTTTATACTTTTGTCAAAGTTATAGTGGACCAGGAACCTCCTACATCTGTATCCAAACTAGTGGGTACTATAGGAGTAAACTATGATGACCATTTTTTTTGAGGATTCCTTTCAACATTTTGCTCAGGCTGGTTATAAATTATAGTCCTCCTGAATAGCTGTGTTCACAAACACCATAGTAAGTTTCTCTCTCTCTCTCTCCCTCCCTCCCTCCCCCTTCCTCCTTCCTTCCTTCCTTCCTTCCTTCTTTCCCCCTTTTCATTCTTCCTTTCCTTCCTTCCTTCTTTCCTTTCCTTTCTCTCCTTTCCTTCCTTCCTTTTTTCTCTCTTTCAATCCTTCCTTCCTTTCTCTCTCTTTCACTGTCTCCCCCTTCACTCTCTCCCTCCTTCTTTTCTTTCCTTTCATTTTCTTTTTCTCTCCCTCCCTCCTCACCCTTCTTCCCTCCCTCCCTCTCAACCTCTCTCCCTCCTTTCCTTTTCCTTCCTTTCTCTCTATTATTCTTTCCCTCCCTCCCATCCTTCCTTCCTTTCTCTTTCACTGATTCCCTCCTTCAATCACTCCCTCCTCCCCCTCTTTCTTTTCATTCTCTTTCTTTCTCTCCTTCCTTCATCCTCCTTCTTCTCTCCCTCCCTCTCTCCCTCCTTCCCTCCTTTCCTTCCTCCTTCCTTTCTTTCTTTCATTCTTCCCTTCCCTCCCTTCCTCTGTCCACTTCCTTTCTTCCTCCTTCCTTCCTTTCCTCCTTTTACAATATTTAATGGGTTACATTATACTATTTCCATACATACACAATGAAACATGTTTATTTTCACACCTCTCTTTTTTCTTTAATCCCTCCTGCTTCCCTTCCACTCAGAGGTTACCCTTTTATATTCATGTCATTTTTCCACTTACATGAGAAACTTGTGATATTTGTCTTTCTGGGTCTAGCGTGAAGATCTCCAGTTCCATTAATTTCCCTGCAAATGACATATTTATGGCAGAGTAATACTTGTGTGTGTGTGTATGCATGTGTGTGTGTGTGTGTGTGTGTGTGCTGTGCATCTAAATTTAAAAAAATCAATTCATTGGGATTGTATCTCAGCCCTTTCAAAATGTTTTCCATCAAGTCACCAAATATCAAGAAGTGCTGACAAGTTTGGAGATTCTTATAAATGGTGGCTAAGAATATAAATTAGAGCAGTTACTATCTAAATCAGAATGAAAGTTCCTGAAAGAACTAAAAATAGAACAACCATATGATCATATATTTCTACTCCTGGACATATATGCAAAGGAATATAAAACATAACCATAATCCCTGTACATATACATTTATAGCATCATTATTCCCAACAGTCCAACCATGGAATCAAAAATAGCTTTTCTTATTTAATAAATAAGGTCTGAAACCCTCAGAAAGATATTGAGATGACAAAGTTGTTATAATTACATCTCTGAAACCCACTTGAGAGCTACAGAATAGTGAATCTGTCTCTGAAAGACCTTGCTTTTGCCTAATGACCAATTAGACTGGTCTAGAGTTTTGGCTGGATATCACATTTGACTGGCCACACACAAAAGAAAGCACGACCTCTTCAGTGAGGTGAAGTTTTTCCTTAGTGCCCTTGGACAAGCATAAGTCTCCCTGAGGGAGTGGGAAAGAGAAATGGAGCATGAAGTCAGAGTTAGCCTTTTTTAGTACAGATCACTAGTATTTAATTTTGCAAAGAGCAGGAAATCATTTATGCTAATTCCCTCCCCATGCCTCTGATGGGTGGGTGCTTCTAACCTCATTTAAATATCAGAAAATCAAAGATACAGTAAAATGGAAGAACTTACACTTGGCTTCATTCTGTGAATCAAAGAATTCTGGAGGTCAGACAATATTTATGAAACCTGGGACCTAGCAGCACCTGAAGAGTTGGACCAAATATTCTCTCATTCAATCATCAGTGAGATATTAAAAAAATGTAAGGCTTTCTAGCCTTAATAAATTCTATTGTTAAATGTATTCCTTTTCCCTTTTTTCTTGGCATTATTTTTTTTCCATTGTCTTATTCAGATTGCCTAAGTAGGTAGCTGGATTTCTTCCTGCAACTGTCCTTACCTTAGGTCACATTTTAATTCATAAAACTACGTATGGATCCAGGTGCCGGTAGTTCACACATGTAATCTTAGCTAGTCATCCAGCTGACATCTAGTAAAGAGAAAGTTGAAGCTATTGTAGGCAGAAAAATTCATGAGACTCCATATCCAAAGTGACCAGCAAAAGCCAGGTTGGGGTTGTGGTTCAAGTGGTAGAATGTTAGAGAACACCACCCTAGCAAGCTCATGCTCCTGAGGTCCAATCTCAGTACTGTCCACCACATTTTGAGCAATCTAGGTATAGCAAACAGAGGAAGGATTCATAAAGATACATATTCAGATGGACAGATTCCAGCTTGTACATTGACATTACACAGAGACCAAGAAACAGTAACACACTGACTCTAAGAATGCATAGATAATATTGTTACCTATAGTATGTCCTGTGGAAGCCAGATTGATGTTGATAAAAGCAAAGTATAGATCCTCAAGAAAAAATAAGTTGGGATATTTCTAATCATTCAAGTTTGACCTTTACTACAGGTCTTCTGGGAATTTTTAAAAATAATAATTCTAATGTACTCACTACCTTGATTATGTAAATGTAACCCCTCTGCACATCACCTTGACAATAAAATTAAAAAATAAATAGAAAATACAAAAGTAATTCCAGATAAGAGTGTAAGAAGAGAAGATAGTATGTAACATTTTCCAGCTCATTTGGACACTATCTCTTCTCCTTTCTCCTTTCTTCTTTCTCCTTCCTTCCCCTTCCACTCCCCACCCCCGCTGTCTTCTCTCCCTTTCTCCCTCTTTTTCTCTCCCATTCTCCTCTCTTTTTCTTTCAATCACCATGAAACAGGACTGTTTTGTGATCATTCAAGAACTATTGGAATGCAATTTCTTGTGTCATGTCTCTTTATTGATTTTACCAGCATCAATTTCTGATTTTAACAAAAAATTGGGACTTCAGGTTTTATCTAGATAATTCATCCTTTGCTGTGTGAATCTGTACTTTGTCTCTCCTTCACCAAGTCCAAGTCTAAATTTGTGCTGTGGTGTTTGTCTATGCATCTCAGTTGTCAGTTTGCACCTATTTATATAGACTTTCCTTTCCTTTTCTTTCTCTAGCTAGAACTTCTATGACTTCCTGGCTAAGGGATAGAAGGTGATTTTCCCAGACATTAGAGCATGCTGATGTATGTATGCAAGGCCTCTAATCTGATGGAATTGCAAAATGTCCTAAGGAAGGCACAGAGAAGAGACATAGCACACAATGTAGGAAGGGGATTTGCAGAAAGAAGTTTCTTACAAGAATGGGTTGATTTAGCAAAAATAATGGAGGTTGGGGAGATGAATGGCAGTTGAGGAGAGAAGAATACAACAAAATTCATTTCAGTTTATTCCAGAGGTAGCAGAGGATTGATTCCTGGGGACAAAATGTGTGTGGGAAAAACATGACAGTACCAGGTGAGGGTGTCTACTGTATGCTATAGGATATCATGACCACTCTCTGCTACAGGTTTATCATGGGCATAATTCTACTTGGCATCGCTAAATTATCTGAAACCCTCTAGAGCTCTCCAGGATTATTCCTTTTGCTTCATGAAACTGAGAATTTTGTAAATTTCCATGATATTTTTTGGTTTAAAATTTTACCAAAGCCTTTTCCACATTGTCCCTTCTTCTGAAATCCCAAAAGAGCCAAAATAATCTGAAAACAAATTTCAGCAACATATAGAGCAGTCACAGTCCATCTTGATGTACCGTCCTCATCTAGAGGCAATGCATTCAGCGCAGATCCATACAAGCCCTCCCCCAACAGAAGTTGCTCTTGAATCCATTCTTTATACCAGAGAAGGCTTGTTGGATTAAACAAGTCCATCTACTGAAAAAGAGGAATGAACTCTATGTTCTATGCCTACATTACACTGTAATAGATATAAAGTAAACCAGGGGAGTGATCTTTGTGATTTTTTTTTTACAAATCTTAACAGGTGTGGCGATTTTGTGAAAAGGTATCTCTAAGTCTACCACTGAAACAAAAATAGTATTAATATTTTTTCTTCCATTAACTTCTGTAATAAGCAGCTTTCTCCCCGAAACCAGAGTGTATTAAATTCCACACTGCCTTAGAATTTTAAAAAGCTAAATATGACTTCATTTATACTAAAAGTCTTTAATTTTCACTGGTGATAAAAACAGAATCAATGAACTTAAGTACTAAAAAAATACTTTTCTCTTTCTAGCCATTGTAATTCCTATTCACAACAATAATAGCTTTGAACTCTGCCAGGTAATGAAAAAAATTAATTCTGCTTTCTCTAGTTTCTAGTAAGATGTAGATTTCTTGTTTATTTAAAAGTATTTCTTGCTTAGGTATTTGCATAAAATATGAGGTATGACTAGCTGGGATAGGCTGCCATATATTTTTTCTAGCATTCCAACAGTTTGCTGAGCTTTTCATTAATGCCTCATTACAAATCTCATCAAGACTAATTTATTGGGTGTCTTGACGGATTTATGTTTGTAAATATGACGGATTATAAAAACATTTGTATATTTTAGTTATT
This sequence comes from Dipodomys ordii, assembly GCF_000151885.1. Taxonomy (NCBI): domain Eukaryota; kingdom Metazoa; phylum Chordata; class Mammalia; order Rodentia; family Heteromyidae; genus Dipodomys; species Dipodomys ordii. The sequence continues at coordinate 11,982,193 of NW_012267236.1, forward strand.
TTCAATTTTGTTTAATATGTTAACATTCAAAATGTAAACCTAGTGGCAATATGAATAACATGAGCATGGAGGAAGTTCTCCTGTGCAGATATGATACCAAAATTAATTTGGTTGGAGGACCAAGGTAGTTTTTCATCAGATTTCCTATGTATTTTTCCTTTGTTTTCTTTCATTGGAGTAAGGCATCCGTGAATAGTTGCCTCTTGGATAAAATGCAGATTGTAGGGGCCTTGACTGAAGCAAACTGTTCTGTGAGGGAGAAGTATCTTTATGCACTCATTTATAATGGAGACTTGATACAAATAACCCTTCTATGGAGGGAGTTTCATCTACTATCTACTTTAGTCAGTCAATTTTGATGTGCCAAACAGCTCACACTTTCAAATCCAGTTCACAGCTCTGATGTGCACGTTCATCTTTGAGGAAATGTGAAACTACCCAATGGATATGGAAGAATGGTTTGGTGTATACCTCTTCTCCATAAGAAGTAATAGGACGTTGCACAGTACAGTATTTTTTTTTGCCAGTATCATGTATCTGGCAGTATTACCCAAAGAATCAAGAATACTGAACAATAATTTCCTAGAAACTGCAATCTTTTTCTCACAAATGTTGCATGGTAAAGCTAAAGAAATTGAAGTCCTGAATAAAAACAATTGTTTTCAACTATGGGAGTGCTAGTTTTTGAGAGAGATGACATTTATGATACTTTACCAACATTACAAAACCTTTAAACTCCAAATCCAAACTATGACCTTTGAGCAATGTTCTGTTTCCTTAATACTATGTTTAAATGCCAGGTTAATCATTCTGATGGTAAATCTTTGGGAAACTATCATAATAATCAAATTGTCAAGTAATCCTAACTAGGAAAGAAAAATGGAATGGGGGAAAAAGTAAAAAGGGAGGGATAAAGAGAGAAATCACAGGAAGGAAAGGAAAAGGTAATTGCTAAGCATCTCATGTTTGAACATGCAGGTATGTAAAAAAGGCTAGAAATCTTCATTAATGTAAAGTAGAGCATTTGAAATAGGAGCACATTAATGAGGAGCCAGGTGCCAGTGATTCATGACTGTAATCTTAGCTACTCAGAAGTCCGAGTTCTGAAGATCTTGAAGCTTGAAGCCAGCCCAGGAAGGAAAGACTTTGGGTCCTCTAACCTCTAGTTAACCAGCAATAAGTCAGAAGTGGAGGCGTGGCTCAAGTGGTAGAGTGACAGCCTTGAGCAAAACAGCTGAGGGACAGGAGATATCTGTGCTTGGATGATGAAGCCAGTTGTCAGAAGCCAGTGGGAAAAGAATCCTTGGGTCCTCGGGTCATCAAAATTTCAAGCCATGGATTATTTTAAGGATCTAGTTTTTAAAGAAAACATGAGGGGAACGAGTCCATACTAGTTATCAGGTTTAAAGCAGAATTTGCTATTCTGGTATTCTTTTTCATATTTGTCACTTGGTTTGTGTCATGTCATTCTCTTCCAAACTTATATAATTACATGGTCACAATACTCTATAAACTGCTATTCCTGATGATCCTTAGGCAAAGAAAAGGCGTGAAGAGCTCCAGGTTTATTCTCTTGCATCTTGCATCTGAACCACACATCTGATATTGTACACTAGAACATTCTCTCTGTGCACATGCCCTAATAACCCAGGCTCTCTAAGTCCATTGATCTAACCTTTAAAGGGCATTTCATGACTCATTCCTAAGTCAATTTTTTTGTGTGCCTCTGAAGACAGATGAGAAACAATTCTTACACAAGGTGAAAATCACATGGAGGATGGGAATACTGCTTTCTCACATTATAAAATAGGAAGCAGAAGAGACATTTTTTCTCATTTAAGAAGTGATATAGATATTCAAAATATATGAAGCTTAAGAGTAGGTGTAGTATGTGGGTCTAGGTACAGGCTATTGCTCCACAGTACTGAATGAAGGAGAGACAAAAATCTGTCAGCCAGAGAGGAAATGCTAATATTTCCTAATGTTTCTCAGGAAATAATTGTCTCAACATAGAGCTATGAGTATCATTGAGATGGGCAAAGATGCTGTAAGAAGCTTTAAATACTTCTGCAAGAATTAGGCTTAGAACATGCTAGGTATACATACTTAATGGAATGAGAAGAGATGGTGAAAGCTAGAGACTATTTTTAGCATTTTTCAACCATAGTTGTTGTTTAGTACAATTTGAATTGGGTTGTGACTTCTTTCTTTATTGCTATATTTTCTTGAACTGAAAAATCTGACATCAGTTCATTTTGGTACCTAGTTATCTCTTTCCATTTTCACCTTTCTATTCATCCCCACCTGATACACTAGGGATTTATAATGCAACCTTTCTGAAGGCAGGCATTACTGGAATAGAAGAATCCAATTTGACTATCAGTGACTTGAGAGGCATAGACAGGTAGAGCAGTTAAGGGCTTGGACAAGTGAAATTGAGTTTATATGAATCAAAGCAAGTGTGACTGGAAAGTAAAAAAGTAAAAAAGAAGTGCAAAATAAGATAAGACCTGGAAACAGAAGCCTGGGTAGACTGAATCCCGGGCAAGCCTACCATTGAATGCGTACTGCTCCAGAACACAGCACTCAGTAGCATTGGGATTGGGGCCAATGAAACTTTAAAAGTTGAAGTAGGAAAGTAGTGGTACTTACTGGAATGGCCTAGTCTAGTATCAGAGGATGGGCCATTTCCTAATAGGGCTGGTAAGAGCTGAAAGGCAGAATGTGTAGAAAGAATGGTAGGGATGAGAAGTATCAAAGTAAAGTACTGAAGCAAATAGACCCACATATTATTTGAACCTCAAAGAGATGAGACTTGGTCCGCAATGAATCGAAATAGAAAAAGATCTCTCATTGTGGGATTAAGATTTGAAGTAGGTCTAAAATTGCCATCAAGCTGACTCAAAAATAGGCTGTCCAACCTAGACGGGGAATCATCCGTCCTCTCAATCGTGGGAGGAGGTTGACTTTCAGGCTGAGAATAGTGTTTAGCATGTATGTGGGAGCTTAGGGATACCAGGAGGTGAGGAAAATGTCAGATGGTAAGGATGGTGCTATTGACTTTAATACAATGACAGTCACATCCAATTCCATCTATGCGTGCCCTGTGCACTATGATAGGAAACTTTATCCCCAATGCAACCATACGGAGGCTTGGGGATATAGTCAGAGGGGGAATAGGTTATAAGGTCTCTGCTCTCATGAATGGTTTAATATCACTATTGAATGTGTGGTTTCAATTTTGTGAGAGTAGGTTAAGAAATAATTTCAGCTTACACTTCTATAATCTATCTTGCTCTTTCTTACCTCTTTGCTTCTACCCTGGGATGATATAACAGGAAGGCTTTTGCCAGATGCTGATACCATGCCCTTGAATATACCCTCTTCAGATCATGGGCCAAATAAAATGGGGTTTTGTTTTGTTTTGCCAGTCCTGGGGTTTGAATTCAGGGGCCTTGGCACTGTCCCTGAGCTTCTTTGCTCAAGGCTAGTACTCTACCACTTGAGCCACAGCACCACTTCCAGCTTTTTCTGTTTGTATGGTACTGAGGAATGGAACCCGTTGCTTCATGCATGTTAGGCAAGCACTCTACCACTAAGCTATATTCCCAGCCATTTTCTTTTTTTTAAACATCATTTTCCCCCTTGTATACAGTGTTTAATCTCAGGAATTCTGTTATAGCAACAGGAAGTATACCAAGAGGCAAGAAATCTAGCAAGTCAGTTTTCTGCTTCACCTCTAAATGAAGATAATGTCAAACTTTGGTACTACATTCAGGTAGAGATGAGCAGTCTATGGGTCCCTGGGAAGTTTACCACTGAAGACTTAGTCTCACTTTGAACAACTACACACGAAAGCCATTTCCCCCCTATACTGTCAGTTCCCTATAAATTCCAGTTTCCTTTTAATTAGCAGCTGTTTAGCAGAAGGTTTCTTTCTTTCTCCTTGTGTTATTTTATTTTAAAATGAAAAATTGCTGTCTGGTCAAAGTTAGTCTTGGATTAAATCCTAGAATTCTCGGCACTTCACACTCAGAGGTGTATTGGCACTAGCTCCCCTGGTTTTTTTTTTCTTTTTTTTTTTAAGAGTACCTGACTCTGCTGACAAAAATATTCGGGGAAACTTCCCTGGCTGCTTGAGAAAAGCATAATTAGCTAATATATTCTAGAGCTCTATTAAATACATGTTACATAATCAAGGTGTTGCCTCTTCCTGTGATTCCCTGAAGCTTGGTACTTTCACCTTACATCAGATTCAGCAAAGTATGAGACTTGGGAAAAAAAAGCAAAGCAAAACAACAACAACAAAAAACCAATTATCTTCTCTATTCTCTGTAGAGAAAAGAATGTTCTAACTCTTAGTACCCCTACTCTGGCCTGACCTACTATCCATATTCTTCTCCTGGAACAATAGGCCTGGCCTCTAATTTTTACTCTGCTTTTAATGCAAAATGGGTTTAGAAGCAAACCATGACCCCCTCATCAACAAAAGGGCAAGTTTTGTCCCTGGGGTCCTTTTTAATTCTCTATGTGGAAGACCAGAGGGAGGTCAAAAGCAGTAAGGGGATCAAAAGTGATTCAAACATAATGCTATTATTGGAAAGATGTTTTGTTATTTGTAAACTAAATGTGAGGTCAGATTTTAGTTTATTTCTACCTACTGTATTTACTTGATAGCAGGTACTATAATACATTGCAATACAACAAATACATTATCTCGTTTAAGCTTTACAGAATCTATTTGAAGTAGCTATTTGTATTCTTGAGTTAGACTTGAACATTAAGAACAATGAGTGGTAGTCCAAGGTCATACAGATTATATGGAAAAGAACTTGGCATGTAAGTGCAGTCTAATTGCTTGATTTCATACTTCATGACTTCTGTGATATATCTCTAGTTGGCTGAGAGATTAAACTGCTCTTTGTTTTCTATGTTCTTGTAGAGAACAAAAGAGACATTATACTACTGTATAGGTGATACTATAAGGTTTTAATGATAGACCTATAGAAAGGAAATTCAGATAAGAAAGCAAAGGGGTGGACAATAATCGGATTGGAAATTTTTTTAAGAAGAAGAATCTAGGACTGGGAAGGTGGTTTAGTAGTAGAGTGCTTGCCTCACATGTATGAGGCCCTGGGTTTGATTCTTCAGCACCGCATAAATAGAAAAAATCAGAAGTGGCGCTGTGGCTCAAGTGGTAGAGTGCTAGCCTTGAGCTGAAGAGCTGAAGGACAACAGCCAGACCCACAATGGACAAAAGAAAAAAAAGAAAAAAAAAGAAGAATCCAGAAAACACATTGCTTAATATGTTTGGTATTGTGTTGGCTGGATTAATTACTTCTGGAAAGAAGATGAAGATGAGCAGACCAACACAGCTGTTGGAGTGAGGCTAAGGATGGTATCTTGGGTCTTGTCCATAGATCTATTTATGACAGTGCCTTCATCAATAGCTATTGGTATGGACAGCATAGTCTCGCTCATGAGAGGATGAGGAGTAGAAAAATCAAGGATTAGTTAAATAATTCTGAATCCTCTATAGTAGAAAATATACTCTGCCAACTCTTAGGATTTTCAGGTAGTGGGCTGAAGATGGCAATATACTATATGGTTCATCCAGTCTGGTTAAAGAGTGCTGAGCCTGTGTGAATATAGGTGGCTGTGTATTTCAAGCCATTGGTTTATTTTATTTAAGTTAATAATCAGTTTAGATGTGTTTATTGTATTTAATAATATAATATTAAATATTATATTACTATTTAATGTTAATATAATTAACAATATAATTAATATAAATAATTATAATTATATGATATACAATTTTATGTAATATATTGTATATCATATAATTATATATAATTGTACATTATATAATTATATATAATTGTATATTATGTAATTATAATTAACAATATATACTAAATAATATATAATTAATATTGCTATATTATATTAAGTAATATAATGAATAATTGATAATTAAATGCTATATAAATAATATAATTAATAATATAATATGTTAATATTAGCAATATTGCTAACTCCCTCTTTGATTCCTGATAGTAATGTAGTGTTTTCACTGTTCTACCTGTAAAAAGTGGATGCAAGTCAACAATAGGCTTTTTCTTGGGTATGTTTTTGTCATATGCTAAGGACATTGTGGTTTCACACTCATCTGATCGGTATATTACTATAGAGCAGATATGGTAGGCAAGTTGAAGCTAGAGTAGAAGAAATAACACAGTCTTGGTGGACAAAGAGGATATGTGAGGTTAGAAAGCATAATGGTGGCACTAAAGTTTTATCCAGGATGCTGTCACCACCAGTCCAACCCCCATTTAGAGAAAATGCTAAGAAATAGGAAAGATAACTAAAACTTTTCATTTTTCTTTCCTGGGAGTTGTATAAGACACTCCCTATGTTGAGAGCTCTAGTTTTTGGTTGCATTTCCAAAGTGTTTAGCAGAAGCACACTTGGAGATAAGCATTATGTTGAATTTACAGTTTATATGTTGCAAAGTCCGGCAAAGGCTCACCTGTCACAAACAAGGAGTAATTTATTCTAAGTTTTTTTGTGTTTCTTCTTTAGAGAGATCTAACTCTTGAGGTATATTTAATAATAGAGTATAGGGTTGCAAGAGAAACTTACTAATACATCTTTTTCTTTTACAGATAATGGGATGACATCCAGAAGGTGCAAGGGAAATACTTGGAAAATCAGAGATGAAAATTCAAATCTTACAAACTCAATCCAGCATTTCTACCACAGCAAGCACACAGTTTGTCCTCAAATTTGCATTCTGGAACACATGTTTTTGCTTCCATCAAATACACATCCATGAAATCCCCAACCATCCAATTATCTAATCTACTCCCTTTACTCGGGATAAAGGCATGCTGGCAGAGGCTATGAGGGGCTGCTCAATGTTCATGTCAGTCACACGAGAGTAACTCCAGATGCCTCACACCTCCAAGTGACAATCTCTAATACAGCACCTTTCAAAGCCACCAGGGAAATGATGCATTAAGGATGCAAACCTGAATGACAACCCCGAATTAAGGTTAATGTTCAGTGACTATATATGTATCTATATATAGATACATATATATTACAATAACTCAGGACTTTACAAGTATGTATTTATCTGCCATTCCTGTCATGTTAATAACCTGTGGTGCCCAAATGATTTCTATTTACCTTTTTAACAAACACTTCTGAATTTTTGTGGTGTACGTTCCCTCTCAATATCACATGTATTACACAAAATTGCAATATTTATAACCCGCTAACTGATTTTATAAACAAAATGAGTTAAAATTCAAATGATACACACATGTTGAGTATATAATATATAATCCCTGCATGTGTATATATGTACATATGTTGTCTTATTATTTATTAATAATTTTTACTGAGCCTTTTTTATATATAAAGCATTATTTCTGATACTAGCAATAGAACCAACAATAGGACCCAACCAAATCTTGGTTTTAGAGGGGCAAACAAATAAAAATACTAAGAAGATAATTACATATGCCCTTGTAGAAATTATGTACTTATGCTGTAGTATGAAGTTTAATTACATAAGAAAGCATATTCTAGTAAGTCACAATTAAGTTTATGTTTTTGAATGGATTATTGAGTAGATAGAGCAGTAAAGAAATGTTTCACAGGTCGTGAGTATATAAGAAATCCCAAACCAGATGGAGCAAGCATGAATTGACACTGCTGAGGTGGTTTCTGCTGTCTGATGATTTAATGCATACAAAGTTGAAACAACAATATATAGGTAGGTATAATAAAAGCCAAACTTTCATTAAGCAAGAAGAAAGCATAAATACACTATAGTAGAATATATGTGGATTTGTATTTCTGTTGGCCTTGTTTAAACATGATAAAAATGAAAAATAAATCCAAGCAAAACCTCTTGCTTGGAGTTATGAGGTTTAAAATTCATACATTTCATGTGTTGTAGTTCCCTTCTCTCACAAAAACATAGGCATTTAAAGTGACTCTAAATTGGTTGTGTTTCATTTATTAGTCAGAAGGAAGTGAGTATTCTCCTTAGAGTTGCATACTTTAAATCTAGACCTGTATCAATAACTCCCACAGAAAAGAATATCAAGGGACAGTCTTCACAGCATGAAATATCAAATAAGTCATGAAATTAACTACTGTGAAATAAAAACAATTTATAGAGTTGGGATATTAATGATTAATAAATTTGGAATATCTGTGTATTTGATATGTTTAAGAGTATAAGGGAGACTATTAAGATATGATAAATAGGAATTATTACAACCCACTGTGGTAAAAGAACCAGTTAAAATTGTCAAACACAATTATTAAAGGTATAAATTCAGTGGAGATACTAAATATTGAATTAGACACAGCTGAAGAGAGAATTAGCAAGGTGGATGATAGACCAGAGAAAGCACAATGATAATAGATTGCACATAGAGAAAGATGAGATGACAGAAACTTTGAAGGAAAAGTTGAAAGATGAAGTTTGAGTAACTTCTTATTACGTTTAGTGGTTATGGTTTAGACCAATGTACTATAAATCAAGAAATCACAAAATATTGGGGCTTAAATAGACTTTATATCCCCCTCCAAGAATACCTGAGACTAGACTAGCCGTAAGTGTTTTGAAAATAGTCGGCAGCTTCTATCATTCTTGCTATTTTTTTTTCTCCAAGTTATTTAAGTCTTTATTCTTTGTTAACATTTAGAATATTTGAGAATGAGAAACATCAGAGCAAGCATGTGGTCTTTAGGAAAGTGACTTAGAAGTTCCTTTTTTCTCTACTCATGTGAGACTAAGTTCCCTAACATGTATTCAACTGTTTTTTTTCTTTCATGCAATTGTTTTTAACACATTTATGATTATTTCTTTGTTGCTTTGTAGGTCCCTAACCCACAGTATAACCCCTGCTTTCACTGTATTTGATGTGGGTATAATTTGTGGAGGGGAAGGGGAAAAACAAATCATTTAAATAGGAATACAGGTGGACCCATTGCAACAATGACATGCACAAGTCATTATGTCGAAAACGAACTTTACAACTTTGGTGGGGTGGGTGGGGAGGATTGGGTTGGAGGGCGGGTGGGGGGGAGGATGGGAAGGGATGGGAAGGGGAAACAAAGAAGGAGGCTACAATGCTTGATAAGAAATGTACTCATTATCTTGCCCATGTAATTGTAACCCCTCTGTACAGTATTTTCACAATAAAAAAAATTGAGAAAAAAAATAAAAGTTCAATTTTATACTAATGTTACTCACAGGGAGTCACTTAGCTATAATTTTCAATATAGCTATAATTTTCAGTTACAAGTAAGTCATCAATAGCACATCAAATCTCTATCTCTCCAATTTCAAACTATCTGTTCTACAAATCACAGACCTTTTGAAAGGGCTCATAAGATTACATTAAACATGTTCAAATAATCTATCGAATCATATTCAAATATGCCACATAGCACAACATCATTACACAAAGACAGCTCATCATATTCATCAGTTCTGGAGGCGGGAACATGTAAGTTTGGGGGCCATTTTTAAATTCTATCTACCAAATAAGTAAGTCTGAACCTCAGCAGGAAATTCTTTTAGAAAAATTGGTAATACATAAAATTAATTAATGGACACCAAAATATAGAGTGGTAGATGAATATAAAAGTTTATTGTTTGAGGCAGCAAACAAAATGAATAATTCAATTTATCATATAAAATTTTAGATACAAATCAAACAAATTATGGACAAAAATGACTGTTTATATAGATATGGCACAGATAAATATAATAAATTTGAATAAATTCATAATTCAAATCATTTATGTAGGCAATGAATGCCTAGAAAAGCGTGAAAACCATACAGATTTATATCAAAATAGAACATTTCAATGATCCCACATTTATTAAGAAAAAACATATTAAATCATTATGTTAAAGAAAACTAATGGTTTTATAGACAACCCAACCAAATGTTCATGGATTACATAATTCCAATTTTACAATGTCATAAAAGACTATCACTAGGAAGAGGGGGGAAGAATGTTATTCTAAAATTCAATGCATTTTCTATGAAACTAGGGAAATTGAGGGGGGAGTAAGATTGGAAGGGAGGGGGTAGAATGATAAAAGGGATGACATCAATCAGGATGTGTTGTACTCTTAAAATGATTCGTTGAATGGTTATCCCTTTGTACAACTATGTGACGATAATGAAAATGTAATTTGAAAGAAGCTATGCTGAAGGGCCATTGATTTGGGTAAAGGTTCAGTAATTTAGGGTACAGATGGAACAAAGATTGGAGGTAAGAAGAGGGCCGGGGGTCAGGAAAGAAGGATTGAAGCAAGTAATGAAGATGCTGAGGAGAAATGCCCATCTGCTTTCTGACCATCTACAAGGGATATTACATGGACTTTAAAACAGCCCTGAAAGGCACAATAAACAACAGGTGCTAAAAAGTTATATGTAGATTAGATTCTAGGAAGAAAGCCAGACCCAGAGAAACAAAGGATAAATATTTCCTTTTATATATGGAAGCTTATAAATTGATATGTAAATGTATTAAGTGGTATGCAAGTGTATGCAAATATATAAACGAGTATGGTAGAAAAAATAATGTAATTCCTTAGAAAGGTAAAGTCACTATTCAACAAAATAAATACTAGGAAGCTGGTACTTGAAAGAGAGAGTATGAAGTCAAAGTGACAGGGGAAAATAAATAAAAAAAGAAAAGAAGGGGAGAATGCAGTCAAGAATTCAATATATAGTCTGCAAAATTAAGAATAAGGGAAGAAGTGGGGAAGAGAGGGATGGGTGAAAATGTTGGTTAAAATGTATTATATTCATAAACTTTTTGTTGAATGGCAACTCTTTTGTACAACTGCTTTAAGATAATAAGAAATTTGAAAACACAATATACAATTAATCATATATATATGTATTTGTAATTTATGTGTGTAGATTTTTTATCTGAAATAAATAATCAAGGCTGTACTCAGAAAAAAAAATATGGGTAAAGAAATCTACTATCCTTTTCACTTTGTCCTGTTAGGAAATTTGAATTAAGTTTTATAACAGATTTTAACTAAGGATTTCTGAATTTATTTGTATGTTGTTTTATTAATTTCCCTGTTTGTTTTTCTTATTTTACTAACTTTAGTAAAGATAATTTCTTATGAGCTAGCAGTGTTCCTATATAATTGTCCCTCTTTTTCAGGCCATAATCTTCCAAAGTATAGTGGTAGTATTTCATAGGTTATAAAGATAATTAACTCCAGGCAGTAAACAACATCAAATCCATGACTTTAGCTTACTCTTATCAAGTAAATTATAGCTACATAATGGTATGTGGTGGCCTGTAATTGCTCATGTGTTATTTCGTCATCACAGACACACATGTCTCCTTTCATTTCATGGCACAGTGCATTTCATGCACAGTTTTGAGTGGAAGATATAGTTTGAGCGAGACAGTCGGCACATGTTTTCTCTCATACATGGAAGCTAGATCTAAGTATAACTGGACATGATAACTTTTCCAGTACTCTGGGCATTCACATACACAGTCAGACTGAAGGATGACTCCCTGACGAAAGGAGCCCAAAGAGCCACTACTCTGAACATTTAAAATACTATTTATTTCAACAAGTTCCAGAAAATGGAAATATGTGTTTTCTATGTTGGTGGTGGTGTCTTTTTGTTTTCTTTTTTTTGGGGGGGAATGGGCCGGGAGGGGGTGGAGAAAGAGAGGGAGGAAAGCTAAACAAATGCAATCATCATATTCAAGGTACACTATGTGGAAAATGAACTATATAACTTGTGGAAGGAGATGGGAGGGTAAACTGGGGAAAGCAAAAGAAGAGATGACATTGTCCAAAAAATACATATACACATTACTTATGTAATGGTGACTCCTCAGTATACCACCTTAATAATAATAAAAAAGGATACAGTTTGAATTCTACCTTGTACGAAATACATGATCAAATTGTCACGGGACGGAAGTGAGGTTTAGTGAGGTTTCCTTTTAAATGTAGTAATTCTTCTCTTAGGGTCATTGACTTCAATGGCAAAATCAGCATTTCTGGACAGGTCACCATGGTAAAAAGACTTGCAGAGCTCTATTGAGTAAGTAAACAAGCAGGCAAGCAGATAAACAAAAAGCAGAGGAACAGAAGGGCAGGGACACACTCTAGCAGAGTGTGGGTGCTCTCATAAGGAGATAGACAAAGTGGAGAGCTCCTTGGGGTGTTGGGGGCATTTATAGGGTAAAGCCAGGAGGTCTGGCTTCAGTGTTATGCAAAGATAGGCTTTTGTCTTTGTTTTTGTCTAATCACACCTGGGGTTACTTTCTGAGTTTCCTAATGAGAATGTATCCTGCCATAAAGAGATGTTATTCTGAGACAAGGAAGCACCCTGATATCTGCATTTTGGGGCTGGAGGTGGCTTAAGTTTGGGAATGTAGTTTTTCTCAGGAAGGCATACATCCTGTCAGACAAGTGTTAATTCTTGGGGTGAGGAATGCATCCCTCAGGAAGGAATGTATCCTGTTGTCTCTCATTGAAGCAAAGATACCATATTTCTGAGTTGCCTTCAACAGGCCTCAGTTTCCTTAAGTTATCTTGCTTCACTTCTCCTGAAATGACTTTGTTCCCTTAATCTTAAGGGAAGTATATGAAAGAATATCTCTTATATTTGCTGTAAGCTGACCATCTTGCTTCAAAATCAGAAATCTTGGCAAGCTTCAAAGGCATAATTAACTAAACCAACCTAAAAACTATCAAGTCATGATAGTTTTGCCAGATATACTGGGTCAGATCAGTTCAGAAAATACATCATCTTCATATCATTGGGAGAAAACAAGATCAGGAAAAGGGTAATTTGAAAAAAAAAACCTCTAATAGTGAAGACAACTACTGAAAGCTCCTATATGCAACCCAGAATGGTGAGGGTATGTGTTAAAGTGTAGAGCCAAAGTTCTATGAATTTTACCACATGGTGTGTTTCTTGTTCAGGACTATATGAAACTTGTCATTACATTCAAGTTCTAAAGTACTTTCATCAACTGAATCTTTTATTTTATTATCTTTAAGTAGTTGTACAAAAGAGGTGCCATTTAACAAAATTGTTTATGAATACAATGTAGCTTGATCATTGTCACCCACTTCAACATACTCACACATCTCTCCCCTACCTACATTTCTCCCCCATATGCATTTCTTCCCTCTTCTCTTCTTAATTCATCTATCCCTTTCCCCTTAATCCCTCATCACCCCTTTTGAGTACCCATTTCCTTGTGTATTATTTTGCTTAACATTGATTTTGACTTTCTAAGGAATTACACTACCTGAGATCTCCTTTGAGTCTACCATTTTTCAGTTAATATGTTTTTATATACTTGCATACCACTTAATGTGTTTAGTTACGAATTTGTAAATTAAATCTAGCTTCCATGTGTAAGGGAAGGACTTAATAAATGGGACTGTATTGAGCTAAAAAGTTTCTGCATGGCAAAGGACATAGCCAACAAGGTAAAAAGACAGCTTACAATATACCATGGGATTCTATGCCTCCATCAGAAAGAATGACACCACCCCACCCATTTGTTAGGAATTTGAAAGACTTGGAAAAAATTATATTAAGGTCCCAAGTAAAACTCTAGGATAATCTTACCAGACAAGCAGAAAAAGTCAAAAGCTATGTACATATGATCATATAAAATGATGCTAAACAAAATGAACCCTAAGATAGGGATACAAGAGGTTTTTTCTTTGTTGCTATTGTTTTTAATATACTATGTGAGTTTTCTGTTTCTTTTGTATGTTCTTCCCAAATGGTATAACCCCTGTTTTCACTGTATTTGATTCCCATGCCTTGCATCTTGTATATACATTTTTCTAATTTGGGGAAGAGAAAAGAAATAATAAAATGTTAAAACAAGGATACAGATTGATCCATTATATCAAAGAGATTTACAAGACACTATGTTGAAAATGAACTTTACAATTTGGGTGGGAGGAGTTGGGGAGATGAAGAGGGAAGGGATGGTAGGGGAAAAACAAAGGAGGGGGTAACAATGCTTGATAGGAAATGTATTAATTACCTTACTTCTGTAACAGTATCTTTACAATTAAAAAAAAGAATGGTGGAAGATTTTTTGCCAGCTATATATCATACAATGGTCTAATATCAAGACTATATAAGAAATTAAAAAATTAAAACCTCAAAAAACCAACACTGTTATAAATGGACTAATAAGCTAGCAAGAGAATCTTCTCAGAAGAAGGAAAAATGTCCACAAACATATGAACAGATGCTCAATATATCTTGTCTTTAAGGAAATGCAACTCAAAATAATGTCGAGATTCCACTACACCTAGTTAGAATGACTATTTATTACCAAGAAAACAAAGAATAATAGATGCTGGTAAGAATGGTGCCAAAAGCAAACCCTAATACACTGTTAGTGGGAATGTAAACTTGTTCAGCCACTCTGGAAAGCAATGTGGAAGTTCCTCCAAAAAAGTAAACATTGAAGTCCTCTATGATCTAGCAAGTCCACCCTGGGTGTTTATTCAGAAGATTATATACCAGGATACAGTAAAGCCATCAGTATAACCATGTTATTTCCAGCTCTATTTACCACAGCCAAAGTGTAGAATCAGCTCAGATGCTCCTCAATAGACAAATAGATTGAGAAAATGTGGCACATAGGCACAATGGAGTTTTACTCATCCACTAAAAAGAATGATATCATTCCATAAGAAAAAAATGGAAAGACTTAGAAAAAATTATGCCAAGTGAAATCAGGCCCAGAGAGACAGAGGATCCATGCTTTTCGTTATGTGTGGATGCTTACCTTAGCCTACAGAATCTTAACAATATCAGGATGGATGTTGAGAGAAAACAAGTCAAACTGGTCCATTCCCATTCTGTTATTTTATGTGAGTTTTGGAGCTAGAACAAATCATGTTGAATGAGATAAGCCAAGATCAGAGAGACAAATGGTATATGGTCTCCCTGATACAAGAATCTTAGATTCAAAATGCAATGAGATATAATGAAGTAAACAGGACTCAAGATACCCATATACAGTGAAACCAACGAGTTCAGTCTTGGGAGAAAATTCCAAATTATAATACCCAAGTACTTCTTCATATGTACATAAAATAATATACAGACTTAAAAGAACCCCAAGACAAGGAAACAAAGGACCTCTTCTTAATTTCACTTATCATTTTAGATGACTCTATATTCTTTAAACAAAAGGAAAGAAATGTACTATCACTAGATCTGGAAGAAATAGTTTTATTGTTAATGTTCACAGAGTTCATAAGCTTTGTGGATTAGAATGATGATAATTATCATTGTGAAGTTGAAAATGTGTTCCACAGTACTGTGAAAATTATGTTGTTACTTAATCTCAATAAAAAAAAATCTTTGGGGATGAACAATCTACAAGTACCCAGACAAACGCAAATCCTGATTGTGTGTAAAGGGAACTGTCTAGATGAACCTGTAAAGGGCCAGATTCATTTTTTGGGGGGGAAATCAATCTTTCCTACTGAACATTAAAAATGAAATCTTACTAATGATACCTCAAAGTTCCACTTTGTCCCCACAGCCTGAAGATTAGAAGGAAGGTAATTTTTTACTTTTATATGCATGACTGGAGGCAATTCCTCCATCTCCTTTCTCTCAACTTCAGTTTCCTCCTGTGTAGAGAATGTGCTAATTCTCTTTCATAGCTGTTCCATATAAATTAATTATTAAATATACAATGTCTACTAAGTTTGCCAGCAAGTTATAAATGTAATTTAAATGGTATTATTTTTAAACATTATCATGATCATTATTCTCAGTAATAGTCATTCCATAAATCTGTTAAATGAATTAACAAACATTTATTGATGCCTAGAAAGACTCTGAAGTAGTTGTTAGGTTGGCAGGAGAAAAATTTCACACAAGGCCTATACCTCAATTTGTTTGCAATCTAAATGAAGTGACAAGTAAAATATGCATGTGTTAGCAGTTCTAAAGAAAATAGGGGTCAAAGAGTACTTCAAATGTCCAAGGTCCATCTAATACAGTGATCTCAGATGATAGGGAAAGAGAGAGTTTCCTGGAGTCAGAGTTTCCTGAGTCTAAGATGAAGCTGGTTTTGAATATATTTATACATACAGTAACATATTCTGTTGGTCTATTTCTATACCTATTAACTTACTAGATATTGATCAGACTTTCTGTAGAAATTAGGAAATACATATTTTTGTTTCTTTTTATTTCTTCGTTTAGGGCATAGAGCTCCTAAAACCCTTGGCATCTCTTGAGTTAAAAGTACCTTGCTCATGTAATTGTAACCCCTCTGTATGGTATTTTCACAATAAAAAATAAATTAAAAAAGAGTGTCTTTTGTACTCTAATTGCCCGAGGTATCTTCAATATGGAAGCTACTCAGCAGGAAGATCAAAGTACAGTAACAAAGGTAGGAACTTTCAGCTTCATCCATTGACTTCCACGATAAGGAGAGTAGAATTGAAATTAATTGCAAATGGCCAATGATTCCCTCAACTGTGCCAATGTAATGAGACCTTCGGACAAACTCTAAAAGGTGGCTTTGCATGCTAAAAGTTGGTAGACACATTAAGGCATTGATAGAATAAGCATACAGAAAGATTGGAAGTGGCATGCAAAACCCCTGTCCTCATCCATTGAGTCATCTGGCTCTTCCACTTGGCCATTCCTTTTATTTTATCTTTATTTTTATTTTTTAATTCAATTCTGTTGTCAAAGTGATGTACAGAGGGGTTATAGTTACACATGTAAACTACTGAACACATTTCTTGTTGAACTTGTTACCTGGTCCCTCATTTTTCTCCTACTTCCCTTCCCCTAATTTGTACCCCCTCCAAATTGTACAGTTCATTTCCAATGTACTGTCTTTCTTTATACAAGAGGTTTTTCTTTGTTGTTGTTTTTCGGTATGATGTGATTTTTTTCTCCCTTTGGTTTAACCCCTGTTGTCACTGTATTTGATTTTGGTACCCTAGTTATTGTATATATGTTTATCTGAATTAGGGAAGGGAAGGAGAACAACAAAATGGTAAGACAAAGGACAAAGGGTGAAGAACAGAAAGAGGTATAATCTTATTAGAAACCACTTTCCTGAGTTCTGTAACTAATTGTTACAGCTGAAGAGGGGATTCCTGGAATGCTTGGATTTATAGCCAGCTTGTCAGAGGTACAGGGATAAATGAGGTCATGTAACTGAAATCAGAAAGGGAGACAAAACTGTGACTTGAACTCACAGTTTCTGACACAAGACTTCAGGTAGAGGTTGTCAGAATTGAACTGAATTGTAGGGCATTTAGTGGGCATCTGAAGAGCTGAAGAATTGGTTCTTGTCAGAAATCAGTACAGGCTGTTTCATTATTATTGCAGACAGCACTCTTAAAGGTAGTGCTCTTTCCCTTGTGGGAAGGAAGTTTACAACAGTAATTCCCAGATAAAGGTGTGTACCACTGTAATTTTAAGCATGTGAGAGAGAACAGGGTTTACAGAAGACTGGATTGTAGATCTGTGTGGCTGAAAAGATAGCTATTCAAAGAGATGCAGTACAAGTTTCACAGAGGAGAATTCCAGTTAGAGATGGCTTGATTGCACAGTCAATATCCAGTATATGTGAAAATGGAACCAAGTAACTTGAGGAGAAGGGTGCAAAGAATGATGAAAAAGATGCTTTAGAGTCATGAATTGACATGTTGAATTGAAACCCCTTTGTACAAAGTCTTAAAGATAATTAATAAGATGAAAAGTAAAAACGCCAGCTAAAAAAAGATACACACAAAATAGTAATATTTGAAAGTAAAAGGATTATACTCTCTATATGATTCAACTTGTTGCTTACTATGAAAGATACATTTATATATTGGGGAATGTTATATGGTAGGAGAAATAAATACTAAGAAAAGACTTTAAAAAGTGGGGGGAAAAAGAAGCACATTGTGGCAACAAAGTTAACAGCTTCATTCACTAGAGGGTCTGAAACTTGAACTACCTCTTCTATAGGGAATTAAGTTTTACTGTGATGAGTTTCAGAGTCCTGCTTTCCTTGAAAAATAAACCAGGTCATCTGGTCATTGATAGGCAGTGACTCACCATGTTCTGATTAATATGTAAAAAGATGAAGATGGACAAGTTTTCCACTTAGACTCGGTCTCCCTTGCAAACTGGAATGCTGAGTGCAGCATCTTGAGTTCAGAAAATAATTGTATATGTGTTTTTGAACTTTGTCAGGAGATCTACCTGTCTGAAAGAGAGAAGGGAGGGGGAGTACTAGCAACCAAAAAAGGAAAAGGAGTGGAGCAGTGGGAGGGAGCACAATTATTCCAAAAGCAATTTACCCAGCCAGTCATTTTCAGTATTCCTCTATTACTGAGGCGCAGAATGAAATATGATGGCAGAAAAGAATTCTCTTTATCTCTCTCACTCAAGCAAGCCTCCTGCTTATGCACTCTGTCCAGAGAACATTTTTCTTCAGCCACAGCTTGTTCAGTGCTAGTTGAGGGGATGACCACAGTACTGAATGCTCCAGCGTTGTCCACATCCTCATTCTCTCGTGCACCTGCAGGAGTTATCAGATGGTTGTGGGAAGGGCAGGCCACCTCCATCGAACTGCCATACAAGCTTGATAAGGGACATGTGTGCCCATAGAATGGCTGGCATCCAGAGCCACAATCTCACAGGGCTTTGTGAAGTTTCATTAGTAGTAGTGCTCTTATTTACCCAGGCTCTGCTCTCAGAGGATTTCAAATATTGAACAAATATTTTAAGGTAAACATCCTTACTTTGCTCATACATTCTCTCAATCCCATGTTTTTGTAGCATGTGGCAAGATGAGCGTTAGGTTGTTGTTTGCTTGTTTGTTTTGATTCTTGTTTATATACCTGATTTATTAAAAAACAAAGGTGGAAATGGTGTAGGAGGGTAAATTCTAAAGGACCAGTCTCCTCACCCATGTGCAGAGAAGGTTATTTTTCACTTTTTTAAAAAAATCTTTAAGTAGTTGTACAAAAGGTTCTCAATTCAACATATCTATTTGTAAGTGTAATGTTTCTTGATCAATATACTTCTTCCATTATTCTCCTTCTTCTCTCCCAACCTGACTCAACCTCTCAATTTGCTTTCTTCCATTTTCAAAGATGTACATTGACTATTATGACTATATTCAACCACTGTATCCTCGGTTTATTTACACCACAATTTTCACCCTCATACCCTAATTTCTGGCTCTTGTGACTTTTTACCTAAAAGCCTTATTCTCTGTCTGTCTATCTGTCTGTCTGTCTGCCTATCTCTCTCTGTTATTCCTGAAAACACAGAAAAGTATATCTTTTTTATTGTGAAAATACTGTACAGAGGGGTGACAATTACATGGACAAGATAAGGAGTACATTTCTTATTAAGCATTGTAGCCTCCTCCTTTGTTTCCCCTTCCCATCTCTTCCCATCCTCCCCCCCACTCAATTCTCCTCCCCCCTGCCCCCCACCAAAGTTGTAAAGTTCATTTTTTGACATAACAATTTGTACATCTCATTGTTGCAATGGGTCCACCTGTATCCCTGTTTTAGTGATTTGTTTTTTTCCCTTCCCCTCCACAAATTATACCAACATCATATAAAGTGAAAGCAGGGATTATACTGTGAGGAAGGGACATACAAAGCAACAAAGAAATAATCTTATAAATATAATTATAAAAACGATTCATGAACGAAAAAATATTTGAATACATATTTTAGAGTTCATTTCCCTAACATCAACTTATCTGAACTTTTCTGCTTGACTCAGATGTGTACTAGTTGTTGCAAATAAGGGAAACCATGGGACCTATGTTTCTTTGGGCCTGGCTTACTTCACTTAATATAATTTTTTCCAAGTTTTTCCATT
>NW_012267236.1:12002584-12085724 GCF_000151885.1 Dipodomys ordii
TTAGCCCACTTATTTATTGGGCAGTTGTTTCTTTGAGGATTTGTTGTTGGGGGATTTAATTTTTTGAGTTCCAGGTATATTTTAGATATGAGACCCTTGTTTGTTGTATGGCTAGTGAAGATCTTCTCCCAATCCATGGGCTTTCTATTGATCTTGCTAGCTATGTCCTTTGCCATGCAGAAGCTCTGCAACCTCAGGCAATCCCATTTGTCCAACCTTTCTTTGATTTGTTGTGTTTCCGGGTCTCTATTAAGAAAATTTTCGGCCTGTGCCAAGGAGACCTAGGGTTTCTCCTATTCCATCCTGTAATGTTTTCAGAGTGTCTGCTTTGACTCTGAGGTCCTTGATCCATTCGGAGTTGATTCTGGTGCAGAGTGATATATAAGGATCTAGCTTTAGTTTTCTACAAGTAGTTAACCAATTTTGCCAGCACCATTTCCTGAAGAGGCTGTCTTTCTTCCATTCTATTTTGTTTAGCTCCCTTATCAAAGATTAGAGGTCTATAGGTCTGTAGGTTCATTTCTGGGTTTTCAGTTCTATTCCATTGGTCCTGAGGTCTGTTCTTGTGCCAGTACCAAACTAAGTAAATCTTTTTAAAAATTGGCTTATATGCAATTTAAAAACAAAGGAAAAGAAGAAGGATAGGATGGGGATGAAGAATAAAAATTTGATCGCATATTTCTCAGTCACGTTGGCTGACAGTTTGAGAAATGAATAGTTTTCCAAGGTAATTTAGGAGATATGGGAATAAAGAGAATGGATATAATTGTGAAGTTTGACTTGGCTTGAATTACGAAATTGTAAAACCCATTAAGAAATTCAGGGCGCTAATATATGAGAATAATATTCATTAAGTTCTGTCCCAGGAGTAGAGATTCTACAGGAAATGGTGGCTGAAGACATGGAAATTATTGTCCAGTGAATACGCATTTGACTTCTACTTTCATAGTTGATAGTTTAGTTTAATTATTTTTTATAATGAGCTGGCATATTTTGTTTCTGTTAAAAAGTGTTCTATTATTAGAAGCATAAAATAAACATGTTAGCATTTAGCAACTATTCTTTTTTTAAGAATAATTACCAGTATTTTATAAAAACGTAGTAACTAGCTCTCTTCAGGATTTATTAGGGATATCTGGTATATCACAGATTTTAAGTAAATATTTACAGGAGGAATTGTGTATGAAAGCATGACCGTACATGCAATGACACTCGACAACCCATACACTTTCATCCTAAAACCAGAAGATTTTGATCCAAGTCAGTGTTCTCCCACAGTCCTTCTGTACTAGATTAAATAGCTCTTCCACACGAGGCTTTACTCCAGTTTGTTTGTAATGATCCTCTCTGTGTTTTGTTGTGTTTATAAACCCGACAGTAGTAGTTGTTTTTTCTTTTTGTTGTAATCAGACTTTGTTTTATAGATTTTCTTTTTGTGAAAAAATATCTACTCACTACTTCTGTATTCTGTGTAAGTTGATACCAAAACTGGCAAAATGCCAAGAATGATTCACAAAAATGCCAATACAGGGTATTCTTCAACAGAAGAAATACATCTTTAGAAGATTCCCTGTCTCAGTTAATTAGTGTTCTTTCTGAATCTTTCACAGAAATACCTTAGAGCTGGTTTTATTAGTAGTTTTATTTGCATAGTCTCGATGTCCTGACCAGGCTTTTAGTTTGGTGTGAATATAATACTAACTGCTCTGACAATCCCTATCCTTTGATTGGAAAAGAAATTTCAAGAAGAATCCTTTGCTAGAATTAGAAGAAATTGACTTCTTAGCATGGGGTCTAATGTTGATTTTCCCCCCTCCCCCGGTTCTAGAACATGGATGACATTGAATAAACAAGGAATCCTTTTTTATTACCTGAAGTCAAAAGGGATGTCAAAAAGAATTCCAAACTTAAAAAGTAGTATGTTTATTTATCTCTCTACGTAATGATCTTCCAAACCTAGCCTATACAGAGAGATCTTTTCAATCAGGGTCAATTTTCTTCCCTGTCAAAATGTATTACCTGATACCCATGAAGGTTGAATGAGGTCAACTGATTCTGTAAACAAATGTTGGCATCTACAGAGACTCTTCTGTGACTGTCAATCTCTTTCTGCTTTGGGGTCTCACAATCCTTCTGAAGGTCCCCAATCCCAAGTTCCTTGGTGTGAGTCATGGTGGAGATAAGATGGTAGGCACTTTGAAGAGATCTACTCATTCTGCATTTTATCTAAGCAGGGTGAACTAAAAGCCACTTCTCTATATTTTATATTTCTGCTCCCTTTCCCTGAAAAATACAAGTAATATTTACTTCTTAAATATTAGCTTTTGCATATACTACATTTATGGCTGGGTACTGGTGGCTCATATTTGTGATCCTAGCTACTCAGGAGGCTGAGATCTAAGGATCTTGGTTCAAAGCTAGCCTGAGAGGACAAATCTGAGAGACACTTCTCTGTAATTAACCATCAAAAAGCTGAAAGTAGACCTGTAGCTTACGTGATAGAGCAGTAGCTTTGAGAGAAAGAGCTCAGCCACAGCACCGGGCTCTAAGTTCAAACCCCAGCGCAAAAAGAATATTAATTTCAGAGTATGTTATATGACTATATTATTTGAATAATATACTTTTAAAGCTTTTTGAACATATTTTTTCATTGCTAGGAAGGGAAGGAAAGCCAAATGTTAAAACCCATTTGCATTGGAAAAAAACAGGATAAGAGGCACAAACTTCTTTAGTATGTTCCATAATGACAAAAAATTCAGAATTATGGTCTACTAGTTTTTATTTCCTTGTGTATGTACTATCTCTGACAAAAATTCAAGGAAATCATCATCTGCCATGTAGAGATAATGGTGTCTTTACACATGATTTATTGGCTCCATATTTCACTCCATCTCTGAGAAGGCTTTACATAACTAGAGAATATATAGTGTGAACAAAGCAGAACCAAACTTCTAGGCCAGAGATGGCTGGAGGTGAAATATAGTAGGTTTTGGTGCAGAATTTAAGTTTTATTATCATGAAGTGTTTGACTAGAGAAGAACTATGTCACAAATTTAGTGAGCTAATAGGGTGAATGTGTATTGAGCATATAGCATTTATGTATGACACTTCCAGAAGTAGTATTAGGATATAGGATGATACATAGATTTTGGGGGGAAAAGCATTAAGTAAACAAATATATTACAGAAAGCAACACACATATAAGTCTTTTGATTTAATGTGGAAGTTTGGACTCTGTGACTTTAGTTCTCTCTTTCATCCATTTTACATGATCCTATCCTGAAATACATATATATGTTACATGTATATATATATATATATATATATATATCTGCAGTAAAATAGACACAGACATAGATAGGTATATAGGTATCAGATGTGTGTGTGCACATACACATATAATCGCACAAGAATGAGAAGACATCTGAATCTGCATTGATAAGTAAAAGAAAAATGTCCGCAGCATGTCAGACTGACAGTGTTTGGAAGTGAGGCTGACTAATCTGGGATCGAATAACCTTAAAGCTATGTTACAAAGGGTGTAAATGTATATTCTGTTGTAACTGTGAGAGAGGACAAAATGGGATGAGTAATCAAGTCTATCTTACACGGCCAACTCATAAAGATAACTGATCTGCATTTTCTGTGTCCAAGATCAGTGATAAGGTGAGGATCTCAGCCTATTACTAACCCTTCCACGTCGACTTGATGTGTGTCTATTTACCGTGTGTCATATACCTTATTTTAGGTGGACCTAAAGACAGGAATTGTGACTAAAGGAGAATGTAGCAGCTTTCAGTTTAAGACCTTAGAAGTATTCCTTCTGTGTTCCAGCTTACTAAGAGAAGCACCTACCTCAGGTGTTCATGACTCAAAAAGAAAAAGGGGACTGGAGGCCTGGCTCAGTAGCAGTGTAGCTGCCTAGCAATAGCAAGTGCAACACCCTGTACTTAAACTCCAGTGTGTGTGTGTGTGTGTGTGTGTGTGTGTGTGTGTGTGTGTGTGTGTGTGTGTAGGAGAGAGCACATGAGAGAAAGAGAAAAGGAAAGAGAAAGTAAGAGAAAGGATGATGAGAGATGATGATGATGATGATGATGATGATGATGATGATGATGATGATGATGATGATGGTTGAAACAAATGGAATCTGACCTGCAGCCATTCCTGTTATATCCTAGCACAGCTGTAACTGATGTAAACAAGAAAAAATAAGGGCTGGACCTTACTTTTGTATCCCATTAAGATTGGGAGATTGTTCCTTACACAAGATACTATGACTAATCATTTAAAAATTTTATTTATTCTATCTTTTTATGTTGGTACTAAGGCTTGAACTCAGTGTCTCAAAATCTCACTTAGTGTTTTGTTGCTCAAGGCTGTGGATCTACTGCTTTAACCACACCTCTACTTATGGATTTTTGGTGACTGAAGATTTGAGACTCTCAGGTTTGTCTTTTTCAGTGGCTTCTAAACTTAGCCTTCTGAGTAGATAGGATTATAGGCATGAGCCACTGGCTCCCAACTAATATGACAATTATTGAGTGATACACCATAGCATGTTATTTAAAATAGAGGCTTTGTGGCTGGGTGTCAAGCTTAGAAACAGAGCATTTGCCTAAGACATTGGATTTAGTCATTAGTATTACACCCATTAAAAGAAAGATACAAAGACACAGCCAGAGCTGAGGAGGAAAGAGAAAAGTAGGATAAAAGGAAAGAAGGAAGGGGAAGGGAAAGAAAGTAAAAGGGATGAAAGAAAAAAAAGTAAATAAGTAAAAACCTTTTTACCAAAGAAGTTACGAAGGGAAAATTAATGAATATCTTTGTTCATTTGGGACACAAATGAACTACTGAGATACCCCAAGTGAAGTAGGTAGACTAAATTTATTTCCCACTGTCTGTATGCTGGCAAAGCCTAAAATCAGCAAATTCACTGATGTGGAGTATTGGCTTTCTAATTCAAAAATAGCTTAGATAGGTTTGACTATACGATGGACGAGACAAAGCAGATTTCCAGGGTTCTATTTTATAAGAGTATGGATCCCATTCTTTAGGCTTGCCCTCATGATATTATCACCTCCCCAATACCCTAATTCCTAATCGCCATTTTGTTGGCATTTGCATTTCAGCTTCTTAATGTGGGGTTTAGAGGTAGAGAATGGGCAGAGCATTTCTATCACAGCAATGAGCAAAGCCATTTCAAGGAGGAAAAGCCAACAATAAGCCTCCCTTTCAGTCGTCCCCCTTTTACATTCAGTGTGAGAAAACTAACTTAAGGAAAGAATAAATAAGGAAGTATATGAATAATGAGCTACATCCTATTTTCTTTGTGTGAGTTATTTCACTTAACATGATGAACTCTAGTTCCATCCATTTATCAGCAAGTTACCGAATTATATTCTTGTTAATGACTGAGTAACAATCCATTCTGTATATATGTATACCTCAGTTTATCAATTTAAATTCATCAATTGATCAATTTTAATAGTCTTAGGCTGTAATTTATGTGTTCTAAGTAGCATTATGATAAATACGGGTTGGCAGCTGTGTAATAAAGTACCTTAGATTCTCTTGGACATATCTACAAAAGTGTTTTGGCTGGGTAATGTTGGATTTCCATTTTTTTCATGTGTCTCCATAATAAATTTCATATTGACTCGATTTATATATACTCCCACCAGTAGTGAATGAGAATTCTTTTTTTCGATGTTCTTCCCAGCATTTGCTATTGTTTTTTAAATTTGGTTTTTATTATTCTTAAGTCATTGTGCAAAGGGGTTTAGATTCGATATGTCAGTTGGTGAGTACAGCCATTTGATCAGTGTTACCTCTCTCATCATTCTCTATAATCTCTCATCATCCCACCCATCATCCCAGATTCATTCCTGTACATGTACATTCAATATTATGACTGCATTTTCCCACCATTCCTCTCTCTCCATTTCTCCACACCAGCCATGCTGACTGAATGAGGTCAAATTTCAATGCAGTTTTAAGTTGCTTTCCCATATAGCTAAGGATGTTGAAATTTTTGTATGGTTATTGGTCATCTTTACTTCTTCATTTGAAAAGTGAAATAGCAAATGTGGTCCTAAAATTTATTTGGAAACACAAAGATTTCTAATAGGCAAATCAATCTTAAGCATAAAAGAACATTCTTGACAGTATTATAATACTTATAATTACATAACAGAGCCATAGCAATAAAAGCAGCGTGGTACAAAAACAGACACACGGAACAATGGATTTGAATAAGCAATCCTGAAATCAGCCCAAGCAGGTACTGTCAATCTGATTCTTGATAAAGGCATCACAATATGTATATAAATATATATTTATATATAAATATATAAATATGTAATATATGTTGTATAGCATATTATATTATAAATATATTATGTATAAATATATACATATATATGTTAAGAAAAAGTCTGTGGTGTTGAAAAATGGATATATACGTGTAGATGACTAAAACAATCACAGTGTGTAAGACTCAGCTGAAATATGGAGAATACCAGGGGAAAACCTAGGGAGAAGCTTCAATATACAGTCATGGAAAAGGACTTTCTGAATATGATAGGACCACAATGGCTCAAGATGGATCAACTGGATTAGATCCAATTAAAATCTTCTGCACAGCAAAAGAAATAAACAGCAGAATGAAGATACAGATTACAAAATAGTGCCGGGCGCAGTGGTGCACGCCTGTAATCCCAGCTCCTCGGAAGGCTGAGCCGGGAGGATCGCTTGAATCTGGAGTTCTGGGCTGCAGTGCGCTATGCCGATCGGGTGTCCGCACTAAGTTCGGCATCAATATGGTGACCTCCCGGGAGCTGGGGAACGCCAGGTTGCTTAAGGAGGGGTGAACCGGCCCAGGTCCGAAACGGAGCAGGTCAAACTCCCGTGCTGATCAGATTACAAAATAGTATAAAGTCTTTGTCAGATATTCATTTGGCATGGAGCTAGCACTTAGTACACATAAAGAAGGAAAACTTAAACATCAAAACAACCAACAGTCCAACCAATAAAAAGCATTGGGGTTCTTGGTAGGTCAGATGATCTCTATCCCTTAATACCTACCACTGAGGTTTGGTTGCATCGAATCTTAGGTATGTAAGCAGTTTCCCATCTAGAAATTTAAGCCCTATATTATTAAGAGCTTCAGTTTTATATTATAAAATTCTATCTTTTTATTGTATTTTAATTTTTTGGGGGAGAGTGCAAGTGCAGTCCCCCACTAGCACAAATAAAGCAGTCAAGTTCCCCACATTTGGGGAAATCGGGGGAATCAGCACATCTGGAGAGCATTGGATGAGCCTCGTCCTGCAAAAACCACCTTCGCGATCTTGGTATCTCCCCTGCCCGGTAAGTATATAAAATTCTATATTAACTTTGTAAGATATTAAAGCATTATTATGGTGCTGAACTTGTGTTTGTCAAATCGGATCCAGCATTCATATAGAAGTAATATAGAGGTGTATATATACATATATTTGTTAGCTGTAATACAAAAGTAAATGTGCATAGATATGCAGATAGGTTAAATATATATCATCTGTATCATTATGAATATAAATGGGAATTTACTATGACACCCTTCAATCAATGAGTAGTGTTTACCACCTTGAGTGCAAAGTTGGTGGTATTCCCAAAGTCTCTGGGGGCAGAAGAAATGACAATGGGAATGACTTTGGAGCCTCTGTTTTATGTGGGAGTCTGAAAGATGTTAATTATATTGGGAGGGCACATATGAAGAAAAACAGAGAAAATCCTACAAAGCCTTAGCAAAGTCTTAGGGGCCAACCAATGGAACAGACATACAGAAGGAATTTTTAAGATTTTTAAGGAGAAAAGGATAGACAGAACACACCCTGACACCCGTTGAAAGACATAGCTGGGGAAATTAGTGACTGACACAAAGTAGAGTTGAAAAATAGCATGGTGGAGAATGAACTGGTCATCCTCACACCCAAAATTTGCACTGATATCCAAGTGATCCAGGAAGATGATCATCATCAGAGCTCTGGTTTGGACTGCAGGGCTGGAGAGTTAATTAGGAAGAAGCAGGTAGAGAAGGCAAAAGCAAACCACTGTGTCATTTCTGGAATCTATTGCACTGGCCTTTCTGTATATTCTGGTTGTTTGCTTGACCTTCTTCCCTCTAGTAATACCTTGAGGTCAAGCACTGTATCTTTAGTCTTCATGTTACTAGCATCTGATAGAGGCAGGGCCAGAGTAAATACTCACAAACTACTCAATGAATGAGCGGTCAGCTGTCCTGGATGGTTAGTGCCATATTAATGGACACCTATTTCATTTTTCATAGGGGTGTAGGGAAACAGTGATCTCCCCATGGAGGGTTCTCAGAAAGCCTTAGCAAAACTTTTCTGTGCAATCTAGGATAGAGACACTGCCAAAGCTCCGAGCTAAAGAGACTGAAAGGGTAATTTTAGGTCATTGGGATGTCATTTCCCTAAATGGAATAACTAGTCTCTTGCTGGTTGGAAATCAAGTGTATTCTTGTCAGAGAGCTTTCAGTGCAGATACTAGTAGGGCCCTTACTGGTTTGAACAGAAGCTTTTAGCCTTCATTCTATAAGCATGGGATTCGGATTCACATTTCAAATGAAAAAAAAAGCTATTTAAAAATATCTGATAGCCCATTAAAGTTTATGGTTCTGTCATCTCACCATCTCCTCTCAAAAGCAAGTGCTGGCTGCATTCCTCTCTGCTGGAAGTGGCTTTTACACTGACATAGCTCACAAAAGCTGATTGTCTCTTCTTGAAGGGGTATGATCTTCCCATCTCAGAATAGGTCACTTTTTAGAAAGCATTGTTCCAGTCCAGCTAATTTCAGTCTGATCATTTTCTTCTGTTCAATCTTCTTAAAAAGCATCCATTTTTGCAGCTTTAAATTCCATTCTGATTTTTTTAGATTTCATCTCTCAAGTTATATTTCCACTTCTTCTTTTCTAAGCAAAATCACTGCAGTCTATATCATGTAAGTGCAATCGCACACATGTATGCACGTGTGTATGTATATTTAAACATTTTTTCCATGAAATAATAACATCTTATAAGTAAGGGTATTAAAGAAGTGGATTCATTTGATCATACAGAGTGATAGTATTGGTCAAGTGCCAGGGGTAGGTAGATTTGGTTGTCTCTTCTCTTCCTTTCTCTATCAAATATTGTTTACTATTTTGAAATAAAACAAATGTGTTCTTTAGCCAGGTCCTAAGAAAACAATCATGAATTTGAAGCCTAAGACAGGCGTTGAATAAGAATAGAAGCATCCTTCTTTTCCTTCTTCTTTATCCTTTCCTTCTTCTTTCCTCTCATTCTCCTCTGATCCTCTCCTCTCCTCTGATCTCTCCTCTTCTCTCCTCACCTCCCCTTTGAACTCTTCTCTCCTCTTCTCCTCTCTTTTCTCTATTCTCTTCATCTTCCCTTCTCTTTCTCTTTATTTCATCCTACTAGGGTTTGAAGTTAGTACTTGTTAGCACTTTTCCACTTGAACCATATCCCTAATCTTTGATTTAGTTTTTGCCAGAAGAATTTCTTTTCTGTTTGGGAAAAAAACAGAGCATGCAGGTATTTCATCTCACAATTTTTCTCTTAGGTCTGGCTAATTTGCTGAAAGAAAAAAATCCATTGATTTATTCCAACAGGAGGATCCACGCTGATGCTGTGGGTAATCACCTTTGTGACAAATCACTTCTGACAAATCACTACATAAAATGACAGGGCCCTTCAGATCAGAATAGAAGCTCCTCCACCCAGAACATTTCAATATTCACTTTTATAGACTCGAAGTTCTTTTCCTGTACAGTTTTTAAATATTTTACTCAGATGCTTCTGTAAGCACTATATTCATAGAGATCCCACCTTATTGTGAAAACACCCTTCTCTTTTAAATTCATGCCTCTGTATTCTTCACAAGCTACCTTGAGATTTCCTTTACTTTTTAGTAGTGTAGGGTCAGGGAAACTGATTTCTTTTCCCCTGTAATCTTACAGAACACTTACATATAGTTAGTGTTCAACAGATATGTTTGTTCACTGACTAGATTACCTTTCTGTGTGTATGTGACAATATTGGGGTTTGAATTCAGAGCCTGGGCACTTAGTTTTTTCAGTCACAGCTCCATTTCCGGTTCTCCTGGGCTTTCTTGTCCAGACTGGTTTCAAACCAGGATCCTCATATTTCAACCTCCTCCCTAGGAAGGTTTATGGCCATAAGTCACTGGCATCCAACTTAGGTCACTTTTTTAACCCAACTTTTGAATATTTGTTTGTTGTTTTCAATATAAGTCAACTTCTGTTTACTCTCTCTCTTCAAATGTGGGCTCATTTTCTTAGGATCTGGCAAAAGAACACATCTGTTTTATCTCAAAATGGTAAACAATATTTTATTGCAACTTTGATGATAATTAGGATAACATACTTTTGTTTGCCTGAGTGTATTGAAAACATCATATACATATATATTCATGGAGTGACTAACAATTTCTCACATTTTACTTACATGATCTCATTTGCCCAATGCAATTGTTTACAATGTGTTATAAAAATATTTATTAGTCTGTATTATAGAAAGTATAACTCTCTTCACTTGCTATATAACATAAAGCCAACAAATAACAAACTGGAGCTGGAATATAAGTTTTCTACCCAAAGACTAGTCAGGCTTTTTTCTTGGTTATTTACTTGCTTCCTTTCTGCCTAAGCATTCTGGATGTTTAAAGTTTTATAACCATGTTCATTTCTTTCTCCGACTTTCCAGAGAATTTATATAGTATTTATTTAATATCTATACTCTTATGTGGTGTCTCTGTCTTCTGTAGCCATATAAAAGGTTGTCCTAGAGTGAATGATTTTTTTAGCAAATTTGTGGCATGGTATTTTAAACATAGTCCTTCAAATGAAATTTTAAAAGGTTGGCATGTTAGGGCTGACCTTTACACAGAGTGAATCCAACTTGACATTTCCCATGCTTTAAGATGAGACTTCTCCATGATTGTTTTCTCTCCCAACCTTCCCTCCCTTAATTATTCCTGATCTCATATATTAAAGCTTGGCTTAAATGAACCCTATTGTACCTACCAGTGGCCTAGAGAAGAACAGGTCAAAAGCAATTACCATAACAAAGTGATTGATTTTCTCTTAGTAGAATCAAAAGTAAGGGTACTTTCATTGCCTTTATATGTCATGGTTGGTGCAGAAAGGGACCCCTGCAGAGGTCAGTATCTCATCTCCTCTTACAGAAAGCAAGCTCTGCAAAATAGATAATCATCATTAGCATTTGAGTCCTTAAATTGTCCTCTAATGAAGACTGAATATCAAACGCAGGAAGACAGGAGTATAGCTTTGCAGTGAGTTCAACAGTATCTTCTTCTCAAATTCATGTTTATTCAGAGACTGAAAATATGATCTTGTGTGGGAAAGGAGATTCTGCAGATGCCATTAGTTAAGGTAAGAAGAACTCACACAGTACAGGGAATCCAGCATGCCTAGGAACTGGTTAAGGGTAGGAGAGAAATCACAAAGATAAGGACATAGAGGAATGCTGACTCTGTGAGGATGGAGGCAAAATCTGGGGGCGATGCAGCTATAAAGACAGAACACCCAAGGCCACAAACACCAGAAGACAAGAGGAGAATATATGGACTTTTCCATAAAACTTCAGAAAGAACCTGGCTTTGCTTATTCCATCACCTTGGATTTCTAGCTTCCAAAACTTCAAGAAAATAAAACCTGCATTCTCTGACATTACCTGGTCTGTAGTCACTGGTTACAGCACTCCTGAGAATGAGTATCAGCGTACAATGCTTGATAAGAAACACACTCATTACCTTGCTGATGTGAGTATAACCCCTCTATGCAGTATTTTCACAGTAAAAAACTTATTTAAGAAAAAGAAATCTCATGGTTTCTTTGGGGGAACAGTATACCTACAGAGCCTGGTGCTGGACAATGAGTATCCTGATGGTTTTGAGCTCTCAGGATTCTACAGTGGTCAATAAGTGATCATGGATAGATGGGATATGAGATGAGATTTGAACATTAAATAGAATATAGACCTCATAAAGAAGGGATTGATGGACTGTGGGCTTCATACTGAATCTAGGAAAGTGGGTAACAAATTTAGCAAGCCTTGGACCAAAGGCAGGTACAGGCTTTTTTGACTGTGCCAGTTAGATACTTGTGTGAATGGAGCAGGGTGGGGGGTGGACATGGAAGCCCTCTAAGCCCTGAGGGAAGACATCCATCATCCTTTCATTGATTATTGACAAGGTTACTTTTCCTGCCATTTGTAATATATTCAAAATTATAGGGATGGCTCTATAGCTTAGAGGGAGGAAAAGAAGCCCCAGTTATGATTTCTTCTTCTTTGTTTTACTGACACTTTATTATAAATGATTTCCTGTCAGTTCTGATAGGCCTGTTTCAATTGGACAGAATCAATGAGATACACATCTGAAAACAGCCTCTTTGAATGTAGCATGGTGGGCGATAAGTTTAGGAGAGACTAGTTTCTCAGGAGGCTGGCTCATGACCATTTCCAACAGTAGGCGATAAGTTTAGGAGAGACTAGTTTCTCAGGAGGCTGGCTCATGACCATTTCCAACAGTAGGTTAGGTTCAGGGAGAGTTTTGCTGCTGGGCCTTCATTTGGTTGGAGTGAAGGCATGACCTGTGTGCTTGAACTTGTCTCCCTTCTTCTAGCAAAGGATCTGGACTGACACACAAGAACACTTGTATCATGGTTGGTGCTTTTATCCATCATGATCCAAGGGTTCTACCTATGGTGATAATGTAAGAAATTGCCATGACAGTATCTTCTGAATAGGACAGGCTTGGTTTATGAGCTGGGACTATTTCAGTGATAATCACTTCGTGATGCCCTGAGTCTAGTTGAGATCTGGTGCATTACACCTGAAATCCTCCCTACCAAGGAGGCTGAAATCCAGTGAATGATGGTTCAATGACAGTCCATGCAGAAAAGGTTCTGAGATTTCTTCTCCAATTATCCAGTGAAAACTGGGCTAGAGGCATGGCTTAAGTGGTAGAGTACCATTTGAGAACAAGAAAGAGAGTGAGAGTATGAATCTTGGAGTTCAAACCCCAGTGCTAGGATAAAAGACCCTAATCAAATAGGACATGATAGATTTTCTCAGAAAAAAGGCAGATGCCAAGTTATTGCTGTTTTTTAATACCTAGATTTTAATAGCAAATTGACAGATTAGACATTATACTAGGTTTCTTACAAAAATTAAAAATGCTTTTTATTGGCATATCACTTGCACAAAATAATGCTTTTACTGACATTTACACACATAAAATACTGTGATGATGTGTTACTCTTTTGTTGATCCTCTCTCATTTTCCCTTTTCCAATTCTGTTCCTCATCTTTAACAAATCTTCTTTTAATTTCAAGTCTTATTTTCTTCCTCTAGATTTTCTAGATGAGAAAAAAGTAAATGATACTTGTCTTTTAGACTCTAGAGAGCCAGCATTTCAAATGTTTAAGAAGTTTTTGCCCACTTAAAATTTTAATTTACATTCAGTAAGTACCTTGTATTCTTGAAAGGTCTAGAAAGAGACAGATAAAATAAGATATATAATATGCACAATGTCTGACATACAATAGAAGCTTAATAATTACATGTGGAATGAATAAATTAAGAATACACACATTTCTAATGTTCACATTTCTGACCACACACATATATACTAAATAGATTCTAAAGTATGCACTTTCACAGGTGCTTTGATAGATGTAAGTGTAATAAATTTCATTTGGATATTATTTTGAAGAAAGAGTAATATCAAATGGACTAAAAATAATTATTTCTCTCCATTTGTTCAAAATCTGATGTGTCAGTGGGGTCAAATAATCTAAAAGTATAATATGTGTCATAAACTCTTCTGCCTGAGAAGAAATCTAAGATAGAGGAGAATTAGAACACCATTTCTTCCTTAGGGAACACATGTACCAACATTGACTAGAAAGACAAGAAAGGAAAGGGACAATCTTAAATTGAATTATACTCTATGATAAAGACAGGTGAAGATTTCAAGTGGGCCCAAATAAAGGAAACCTTATTTGTGTCTGGGCTATAAACGAGGACTCTGGCAGTAATTACTTCATGAGTTTCCAGTTAAACAACTAGTGTTCAAAGTGGAACATAGCAAGGATCCAGTCACTGGACTATAGACAAACATTAGGAGCAGACAATAAAAAGGTGGATGGTAAGGATGCTGAGTCTTAAAGTAGCTAGCTAAGAGTCTTTAATTTGTGAGACTCAAATAAACCCGACAGTTAGAACTTATATGTTATCACCACTAAGAGGTGGAAGCTAGTCTCCCATAACCATGTTATTTTCATTTTCCTTTGAATTTCACTAGAAGGGCAATGATTTTGAATCTGTCTTCAAACATGAATTATACTTTATTAATCTTCTCCTTACAGATTGCACCTACTGATACCATCAGACTAAGTTGGCAAAACAATTTGCACACACACTCTCTCTAGTAAAAAATTAATAAACAAGATAGTGGTGTTTCCATTTCGCAACCAAGAAGAAATATGAATTATCAGAAAAATCTTTTCTCTGGCAAGGAGACAGTCTACAGAGAAGAGACGGATGGTTGTTTTGACTGTCAACATCTCAGAAAGAAAATTGTCATAGTATGTGATTTTCCCACAGGGTAGAAAAGTGGCAAAAATAAATAAATAAATACTACAATAAATAAATAAACAAATAAAATTCTCTAGGCTTCTAAGCTTTGCCAACTCTCCCAAAACTCCCTGAGTTATTTCTGATTTCACTGTGTAAGATTTTGGAAATTTCTCTTGGACTTTTAGAAAATGAAGTTTCTGCATCATTTAATCCTTATTGTCAACTTGACCTTTCTTCTCATATTTCAAACAAATTGCTGACAATATGGTACACTCATTGTTGTGGAACCGGAAGGGATATAATGCCACATTGAGAGATGGTTTTGCTTAAAATGTATAAAGCATTGTTGGACCAAAATAAATGGCCAATAAGTATGTGATAGAGTTAAGTTACAGCAGACTCACTCACCACATGATTTTGTAGAAAGAAGCAAAGTTAAAGAGCTTTATAATGTGATGCTTTTGTCTGGGGTGGACAATTGTGCCCTGTGTGTCTACACACAGGAAGGGCCTGTGGTTGAGCAGCGATGGCACCCCTATAGCTTTGAGAATGACATTCAGCCTAGCACAAAGCAAACAGACAAGCAAAACCTAAGCAAACACTGTGCTTTTGCACACCAGATTTGCACTCCGGGTTCTTTCCATTCAACATCCTTCTCTATCCAGACGTTTCCAAGGTAATTTCAATCTCAGCTTCACAGTCCTTTGCAAATCGGCTTGCTAGAATTTCTGGGGAGAGTAGAACAGTGTCAGCTGTCCGCTTTGGTGCTGCCTGCCAGGAGGTCATTGGGACTCCAGGGCTGCAACAGAAGAGAGAAATGCAGGGAGAGCTGTGTGGCACCGGGCACACCTGCAGTGAAAAGGGAGGAGAGCCTGCACTGGAAGCCAGGGCTTCCACCTCTGCCTTTACTCTGAACACAATGACTTTGATTTCAAGGTTCCTCTGTGGATCATGTGACCCAGAGAGAGAGGCATTATTCCCTAAGCTTCCTCAGAAAACACCTTCCAAGGCACACATAGGACACAGCAGCACCTGGGATAGCCCTGGCTGTCTGTTTCTGCCCTGTGCTACCATGGTTCTGACCCCTCAGATATTGGGGACCGGTGTATGCAGTACTGGGTTGAATTCTTTTCACCGTACCTAAACACATTGGAGGAGCCCAGTGGGTGTGGCTCCTCATTTCTCATCTTAAAGACTCTCCTTTGGAGGTGTCACAGCTATTTTCAGCTATTAAATATTGTCCTAATGTCTGAATATATTATTTTTAATTGCACTTTAAAATTCTTTTAAATTGCACTTGGTGAGGTACAGCGGCAGACTTTTGACCTCTCCAAGTTATTACCAGTTTCTTTCAGATGGTCCCTTGACCTTTTCAAAAGATGCTATTTTACTCTTTAATCCTTCTTTCCATCATCTGAAAATGGAGCCAGAAGAGAGAGATATAATTTGAAAGTATCTGAAAAAGTAAATGCAAAAGTATTCCTTTGTTGTGCAGTACTTGAGAATAACTCGGCACTATTCTTCCCCTGAGCATGGGTGAGAGTGATATTTGAGGGCTTTTGTTGCCCCAGGTATTAGGTTCTGGCTCTACATATGTGGAGGTCAAGGTGTGATTGTGGTTACAGAGGCTTCTGAGATTAATTTCAGAAACACTTCTTATTCCCCATTAGTTCTAGGGCTCCAAAATATCAAGGAAGGACTTGCCTTGTCTTAAACTTTTCTCTCTCTAAGAAACAATGTCTGAAACTGGCTCTTAGCATGTGTGATCAAAGAGATAGGTTATACCACTCCATGCCTTCCTCTGTTTATGTCCTGCCAGTGGTGAGATTGACTGTTAAACAACACTTTTTGAGTGAATCAATGAATAAAACAATTTTGAAGATAAATAGCAGTGGTGGGAGAAAACAAAGCCCTGAGTATGTTTTAAATATTTTGAATTAGATGGTGTGTCTGCTAGAAAAAGAAGACCATTTGTTTCGTGTGTGTGTGTGTGTGTGTGTGTGTGTGTACACTCCGAAGTTTACTTAGTTGAAATTCCTGCAGAGAGCTTCAAGAAGGAAAATTACTACACTTTGATCTTCTTTGTATATCTTTTTGCTGTGGGTGTTATTTTTTATACCTGGTGATTATGACATCTTCCTATTTGTCATCAGGAAAAGTAATTTTCTTTTGCTTTCACATGTAATATGATCATTAATAAGAGTGTTAATGAAACTCAGCTGGTTACTGAGCTCTGGCACTCAATCTAAAGTTGTTCATCATCCCTGAAGCTAAGCATGGAGCAAGTCCAGATACCTCCAGATGTAGTGGATTCATATCTATAAGGAGTCATCAAATCAATTTTTGTTAATGGTGAAGCTGAAATATTCTACTTGGTAGGCAGTAGGCATAAGCATTCTATTCATCACCAACTTCTTGATTCAGACAGTCCTGAAGCTTTTTAAAATTTTTGCATTCAACACTTATTTTAATTTTAAATTTAGTCACCAGAGATAGTTAAGAATATATATATATATATGTATATATGTGTATGTGTGTGTGTATGTATATATATATATTATGTCATTGTTTTATTATATTTCAACTGCAGGCATAAGAGACAGGTATTATTATCTCTGCTTTATAAAAATCATAAAAAGAGATAAAACCACGTGGTCAAGATCAAAAGAGTATGGTACTAACAGATGAGAAAGCTTTTTCCATTTAATCTTTTTAGAATGTCTGATTCCACTTCTCCTCTCTGTTTTGTCTTTCTCTCTCTATTCTCTTTGCTTTGTGTCACATTCTATGTCTCTCTCAGGTTTAACTCTCTCTTTCTTGTCCTACGTAGTCTCTCCAGTACTACTCATTTTCAGCTCATTTTCTTATCTATACCTCCAATTATTTTTCCTTGCTCCTTCTTAATTTCCTCTCATGAAATAGCTACCAGGACAGCCCAAACCACCTGAAGAATGACTTTTTTTCCTGATGTTCTTCAATCTTAAGAGGGAATTT
Source organism: Dipodomys ordii (assembly GCF_000151885.1). NCBI lineage: Eukaryota > Metazoa > Chordata > Mammalia > Rodentia > Heteromyidae > Dipodomys > Dipodomys ordii. The sequence goes on from NW_012267236.1 coordinate 12,020,267, forward strand.
AGAGCTTTCCCTAAAACAACTTCTGCATCTACCCGTAAACAGGAGAGATTTCAGGATTAGAAAATGAGAACACCATCCTACTTAGTGGGTGTTCCTTGTCACTAATGCCAATAACAATTGCTTCCCTCTTGACTTCTGGCTTTTCTTTGGGCCTTGGAAATGGATACTTTTGGCACAAATAGAGACCAAAGTTCAGGAATCACAGAATTTAGTTTTCAGAATATTCAGATATCAAATTCTGCTAACACTAGGTCTTGTCTTGAGAATTGTTTCAGTCCCTTCTTTTAGTGTAATATCTTTAATATGTGTGATGATATTTCTTTACTTACTTGATAAATTATAAGGACTCTGGACATTCACACAGTGAGACCAAAGGGGAATATTCTTAGGAGAGGATCACAAATACCTATGGGCATATGATCACATAAAATGATGCTGATCGAAATGAACTCCAAGAAAAGGAAACAAGAAGTTCTATGTATTTTGCTTCTTGTTTTTCACCTTTGTTGTTGTTTATGATTTCTGTACTTTTTATCTTATATGTAAGTTTATCTGTTCTGGTGAGGATAAGGGGGAGCACAGAAATGGTGGGACAAAGAGGTAACAAATGCGTCTTTGAAACTCACTAGGCACTATGTTGAAAATAAAATATACAACTTGAGGAGGGAGAGGGTTGGAAGAGAAAAACTCAGAGAAAACAAGGGAAAGGGTGACGCTGTTCAAAAAGAAATGTACTCATTACCTGTAACCCTTCTGTATATCCTCTTTACAACAAACATGTAAAAAAACACAGAAAACGCTAACTATAAAAGTTTAAGTAATAAATGCATTTTGTTATGATGGATATTCCATAATACATCATTGAAAGAAACCACTAAGAAAGTGAGAGAAGTGATTCACAGTAATCTTACCCAATCCAATAAGTACTTTTGTCTAGACTATATAAGTAACTCATACCAATCAACAAGAAACAGGCTGATACAATAGCTTCTCAAAGGAAGACATCAAATAGCCAATAAGCAAATTAAAAGTTTCTTATTTTTACCATATTTGATAAAAGAGGATGTACAAGAAAGATTATTTGCAATGGGAAAGAGGAAATACCAGAAGGTAAAAAAGTGAGTGAATAGGACCAAATTTCATCATGTATTATAATTTGTATAATTAACAGATGTGGATGCTAAAATGGGTAATAAAACTGTAAAATCTGACTGTAAGGTAAATAAGAATTAATCAAAATATGATACCACAATAATGACTAAAGTTCTTAAGACAAGAACAGAGAAGGGGAAAAATAAAAGAGAAGAGGAGAGAAGAGGAGAGAAAGAGGGGAGGAGGAAGAAGGGGATGGAAATGGGAGGGGGAGAGGAGAAATGGGAAAGAAAAGGCAGAGAAGGGAAGGGAACAGAAGAGAAGAGGAGAGGAGAGGAGAGAAGAGAGGACCATACTGATTGTGTGGTGGAATATACACCTGCACACTAGGAAACTCCTGCAGTTGTCTTGAAATGCATTCTTTTTTTTTTTTTGTCAGTCATGGGGCTTGAACTCTGGGCCTGGGCGCTGTCCCTCAGCTCTTCAGCTCAAGGCTAGTGCTCTACCACTTGAGCCACAGCTCCATTTCCAGTTTTCTGAGATGTTTATTGGAGATAAGAGTTTCACAGACTTTCCTGTCCAGGCTGGCTTTGAACAGTGATCCTCAGATCTTAGCATCCTGAGTAGCTAGGATTATAGGCATGAGCCACCAGTGCCTGGCTTGAAATACATTCTTGTAATCATTTTATAATATCTATTGGCAGTATCTACTGCCATTGCATTTATGCATACCCAATATCTCAGCAATTTCACTTCTGTGATTTTTCTTACAGAAATACATTATTTGCCAGAAGCTGCACAAAATTGTTTACAACAGAAGTATAGTATCATAAAATAGTATCATAAAATAAGTATGTATTCAAATGTCCAAAAATGGAGGAATAAATGTATTTATTTATTTACATAATGGAATGCTACACAGCAATGCAAATTAATTAACTCAGTTTTGTGTAGTAAAATATTTGACTTTGAAACGTAATATTAAATTCAGGAAACTTGGAACTACAGAGTAAATATCATATGATTATTTCTTTTCTTTTTTTGCATATCCTGGGGCTTGAACTCAGAGTCTGCATGTTGTCCCTGGGCGTTTTGGCTTAAGGCTAGCTTTTTACAACCTGAATCACAGCTCCACTTCTGGTGTTTTGATGGTTAATTGTAGAGATGAGTCTCATAGGCTTTCCTGCCTGAGATGGCTTTGAATCACAATCCTCAACTCTTAGCCTCCTAAGCAGCTAGGATTAAAGGTGTGAGCTACTGGACTTTTATATGAAGTCAAGGAACAGGCAAAGCTAGGTGGATATAATAGAATACAGGGTAGTATTCTATTGCCTCTTAGAATAGAAGTAACTGTGGTGGATCTTAGGAACGTTTCAATTCTGCTAGTGATTTTCTTTCTTTGAGTTAGATGGCTAATTACCCAGGTATATTTACATTCTGAAAAACCCAACTAGCTGAATATTTTTGATTTGCATACAATGGTAGATCTATATAAAGATAAAAATGCTATAAATTGGCCATGATTCAGATACGAAGGGAAATTCTGCACTACCCATGGATAGAAATAAATTCTATTTACCAGAAAGTCTATCCTTGGAAAAACGGAATTATAACATGTTCTTTGTAATGAATAAATTCAGACTAAGAAAAACTGGTATAGATTTGAACTCAATGGAGAACAATAAAGGAATTTAAAATAGGACAGTATTTCTAACATGGGTCTAGATTTAGGGATAAACAAGGTTAGCTGGATATTAGAAGAGCAACTGGAGTGTAGCTCTGGTAAAACACCATTTGAAGAACTTTGCTCTGGATTCTTTGTACCACATACACACAGACACAGAAGGTCACCAGAAGAGTGATCATTTCACCGGGAAAGAAGAATCAGTAGGAGACAATAGGACAGAAGAACTGAATGTTAGGTTCTGCAGTTCTACATGGGATGAAGTCCAAAATAAGATGTCATAAAGAACAGGGAATAGAGTCCCTGACCATGAAGCTACTGCAGCCTATAATTTTTTTAAACCAAGCTATTGTGTATTATGACAGAAAATAAACCCAACATCTGTTCTAATATCACTTACAGATCCCAGACTTCCTTATGAGTCTACATAGCTGACCTCATGCACTGTAAATATGAAATAGTGAGGAATCTTGACTATTCTCACAGTAATATATGACAAAACTATAAGTTTTGATTTTTAAAGGATCATTTGAAAATCTGGCGATCTTATTTTCCTTCCCAGCCAAAATGGAGTCATAAATTGCACTCCATTTATGAACCAGCAGTACAGTAACTTGCAGCGTGGGTAGGATTACCATAAATTAAGACAAAACTACAACTCTAAGCAAAAGAACAGAATGTGTTTGGCAATGGGCTATCCTTGACTTTGTAATCGTTTGTTTTAGTTCTAATCTGCACACACCACTAATCTGTCAGCCAAAGAGGCTTGTGAATTAACAAGGTTCCACAGTTTATAAAATACATGCATAAATATATGTGAGAACTTCATTTGCATTCAGGGTGAGTGGGTATTTATGCATTCAATTACATCTACACAGAATGTGTATGGTTCTTACTGTCTTGGGGACAATGTGAATGTATGGGTCTATGTACTATGAGCTGAGTGGCTATCTTTGTGTGAGGGAAGCCTAGGTGTTTCTATGCATACAACTCTGTAGGCAACAATTAGCTAACAGTGGTGTTAGCTCACCAGAGGTGTGTGACCTCACTGCTGACTCTCTTTAACCTCAGTAAAGCTTAAACATGCAACAGAAAGGGAATCTTGGGGGAATTTTATGGGAGAACTCATAGAGAGACATCACTATCTTAGAGAGACATGGAAAATACAGACAAGATATACCCTCCTCTTGAAATTAATGATAAATTAAAAGATTTGTTAAGTCTATTGAGTAACACTGGTTTCTTAGAGTTATAATCAGAATCAAACATCTAAAAGGAGGAGGTAGGCAACTCTTCCAGGAAGTTCTTGGTGACTCTTCCTTAATTCACCTTCTTGGGGTGTATTGATGGCCATTGTCTAATTTGTCAGAACCACAGGAGAGCAAAGACTGACACAGATGCTGGTGTGTCAAAGCAAGGTCAAATTTTACTGGCAGATATGCAGGATCTAGCATACCTGTATGCATATACCTGCCTTTTGGTTAAAGGAAAGTAGACTATTGTCTCTATAATATGAAGTCAGTATACAGTCCTTAAGTCTATGCTTACCTTACATCTATGCATTGCACTGATTTATAGGAAGAAATAGCTTTCCATCGTGTTATGAAGAGTTAGCTATTGGACTTCTTAGGAAGCTTGGAGTCATTTAGAGGATTAGATACTTGATGTAAGAACTTCCCAAGAGCTAAAGAGTGAAGACACATGGGGTATGAAGAAGATAGGAGAAGAAGCAGCATAGGGAGGCAGGGTCTATAAGCTGTGTGTTCCTAGAGCAGTTTGCAGAGCGTTGGCTGTGTGTGATGTTGGGCATGTACACACTTGAACACATATTGAATATATAAATTATCAGCACATTTTCTCTGTTGTGAAGTCTTTAGGTGCCAAGATATAGGTGGTTCTTGGAAGTACTTTTGGAGCATATGCTATGCTATTCCACCATCTGTAGCCCAGCTCTTTGGACCAGATTCTGTTGCTTTGCTTTGGGGCAAGAAAGAAAAGAAATGAGCAGATTTCTCCCTCATTTGTGTCTCTCCCTACCCCCTCCAGTCCTGTGACTCATTCCAGTGGCTTTAGTCCACATTCTTTCTGGGGTACACTTGAAATTTGATCATTCACAATTAGAAAGCCTGGCTCTGTCACCATCTATAATTAGAAAATTCAACCCAATTCAATCAACAGCATAGAAGTGACTCTGTCCTACGCAATGTATGCAAACTCTTTCCTAATACATCGTTTATTTTGTTCTTCCTTAAGGGCCCATGAATGCCACTCCCAGCTGAAATTGCCTTCTGAGCCTGGCTGCAGTAAAAGAGCTAAAGACTAAATATGGTCAGGGCATTGCAAAAAAAATTAAAACCATTTAGTTAGAAAGATACAACTGCTCAGGACCAAACTCTGCCTACTTGGCTTCACATCTCATTATAATTACATAGCTATGTTCTTTTATTCCTACCACTTAGATGTATATGATATTACACGAATCTGCCACTCTTGGGTGCTGAATAAGTTTTGTTCTCACTCTGGAAGAATGGTAAGCTTAGAAACCCCTTCTCCAGTGTTATAGCCCATCAAACTCTATCCCTAGTGGTAGTCCTCTGCTTTTATTAACACCACAATTATTCAAGGTTTCCTGGCTGAATCATAGACAGACAGATATTGCTATTTGTCCTCTAAAAGTTAGAAGACTTAAAAATGGTGTCTATGAGAACTGTAAGGGGGAAAAAAGCAGGAAGGAAATGAAAGGGATGGGACAAAAGCTAGGATTTATTAAATTATACAAAATAGGTTCCTTATTAAAATAACTTGCCCCAAATGGACTTTGCTAGCCCAGTTCCTCCAATCCAAAACTACCTTGAGGGAATAAATAGATTTCCTAAGACCTTGGACAGCCTTCTGCTGCTGTCTCAGGAGTCTTTCTCCTGCACTCCAGGGAACATTGCTGATTCAGAGTGCTTCGTTTTGGAAGTTTGAAAAGGGCAATCAGGTGTTACACTGCATGATTTTGCATCTCCGTGCTCACAGGAGGACTGCAAGAAGGGCAGTGAGTGAGATGATCTCCAGGCTTTGTCCTCTCCCATCTCCCTCCCTCCCATCCTCTCTCCCATCCCAATTTGAATGTTCAGGCTGCGCAGCTAAAAGTGGCTTTCCCTGTGTGTTAAGCATGGTTCTGGCTCCACTGGACTTGGAGTTGGGGAGCCATATTTTGCCATGGAGTAATTAATGTACCATCTGGGGCATCTTAATGATGAGGCGTGTCACATGAGAAGAGTGATGAGATGGAAAAGTTGAAGCACCACTTGTGGGGTGATAAGATCCCATTCTACTCTTGACTGTCTCTTGGTTGCCATGACAACACTATTGCCACAGGGTTGTGTGCCTGTGCCAGGGCTTGCAGGGATGCATGTGTAGCAGCCTTTGGGAGTCACTGCTGATCCTCAAGAATTCCTCACACTGGGGTCGTGCTGTCTTGGCTCTCATGGATAAAGGAGAATATGAAATTTGCATTAGGAAGCTATTGCTTTGTGCTATTCAGAGATACACTCTCATGCTGGGTTATGAGGGGTTGGAAAGTGGAAGAGTACATGGATTCTCTGCTGCTGACCACTGGCAGTAGTGACAGTGAGGAGTGAACTTGGGCTTCAGAGAGCAATGTGTTTCTAAGCTCTAGTTAGCTTCCTCTGTGGATACAGGGTGCTGAATGGAACAGAGTGACCCCAGCTCTTTGTTAGGCTGTGCTTAGAAGTTCCCCAAATGCTCCTTGCTTGCCTCATTTTCATGTTTATATATCTGCCTGAACACTGTTCCTTATCCTAGTCCAGAGGAACTCACACAGTCTTCCAGTTCCAAACAGGGATATCAATTATTAACGATTAGTTTTGATAAATCTATAAAGAGGAGAAGGCATTTTGAGGTAGAATGACCTGCTCAGTTATGGGTGCTTTGCTTCTTACTCTTACTTACTTTTGCTCTCAAGATACTAGTAATGAGCCAGGCACTGGTGGCTCATGCCTGTAACCCTACTTACTCAGGAGGCTGAAATCTGAGTATCACAGTTCAAAGCCAGCCCAGGCAGGAAAGTCTGTGAGACTCCTATCTTCAAGTAACCACCAGAAAACTTGAAATGACTTGTGGCTCAAGTAGTAGAGCCCTCGCCTTCAGCTGAAGAGTTCAGGGATGGCACCCAGGAACAGAATTCATGGCCCACAACAGTCTAAAAAAATACAATAAATGAGAATGTGTGCAAGAGTGCCAAACATCCTCCCGAATTGATAACCAGCCAAGGAGGGAATGCTGATTACAGATTATTTAGCAAAGCCCCTGTAAGACTCCAAAAGTCCTTGGTCTAATGGTATTCCCTGAGAAAATTTTCCCTTGAAAAAGCTCTAAGCTCTTCACTAGTTTACATGAACAGGAACAGATGACATGGTAGTAGGAAAGGGAGGGCCAAGGCCATGCTTCAGTAAAGCAGGCCTTCTCTCTCTCCTTGAAATGCCAGTTTCTGGTAGTTCCACATGGCTAGAAGCATGTGCAGCACCATCTCCAAGCTGGATGATGTCAATGAAGAAGTTGACTTTACCCATCCTGAGAAGCAATAGTCAGACATTCCCTAAGAGTAAGAAAGTCTTAGCACTAGTTTATACAGGTAGCTTACATGTTCTAGTCCAACCCATGTTTCCTTAAGTTTAATCCTACATTCTCTCAATAAAGCTTGGTATGTTTCACAGTCTACCTTTTATAATCTAAGATAGCAATAATAACAATTTTAAAAAACACACACTTTCTAAATCTGAATAATGCAAAGTAGCTCCCGTACTTTATCTCAAGTATGCTAATCAGGTCAAAATGGTTTTGGCTGTTTCTAGATGAGAATATGTTGGGCATGTTTTCTGAATTAAAAAATATCAAATTTTACCCAGTATTATCTCTTGATATCGTAATACATTTTTATAGAAAGTCTCAGGCATAAAAATTACATCAAATTCATGTCTACATTTAGTCAGCAAAATATATAGTTTTTAAAAAGAATAACAGTGTTAAGCCTACCATATAGTACAAGCGATTTCGGGTTATAGGATTTCTCTAACCACTATACCTTGATTAATTTATGGTCTAATATAGAATTGGATGATTCATCCCTGCATGTTTACCTTATACTCCCAAGAACTGTAGTTTTGACCTTGTTGTCTGAGGGTGAAATTACAATATAACTTAGTTCAGAGATCTTAATTAGCTTTACTTGTGACTCTTCAATCATGTATTACTTAGTACCCTAAGAAAGCTTTTCAATGAGTTGCACAGAAGAGGTTTTAGAGAAAAGGAAAATGCTGAACAAAGTAAAGACACAGAATACAAAGAACAGACTAAGTCAGTCATTCCAAAGTTTTCAGATGGGAACTTGTAGACCAAAAAATAATAAGAAAATAACTGGCTAGTGTCAGCTTTCTTCTAGCTATTATTTTACTCTTCGATTGTTTGGCTTTTTTTTTCTTTGAGGTAAGAATTAAAGTGAAATGAAGTTCATTATCCTGCTGATTGAAATTGACCTGTTTGAAAAAGTTGTCTGTTCTCTGCCTCTGTCTCTCTCTGTCTCTGACTCTGTTTCTCTGTCCCTCTCTCTTTCTGTCTCCCTGTTTCCTCTCACTGTCTCTCTATTTCTTTTAAGATCTCTTTGAAGGTCAAATAGCAACTTAGTTTTGGCTGACTGATCTGGACGTGTAGTATAGGTGACTCAGTTTTGATCTTTAGTCTTGTCTGTTGGGGCCACAGGCAGGAACTTGGTCAAAACAATGAGTTATTTCAATATTCATTTAACATTGCTCTCTGTCAGCCCTCTCCTGAAATCCTCCTTCCTGATCTCTTCAATTCCCAGTCAGCATTTCCCTATCCTATATTAGAAGAAAATGATATGTAGATTCCAACTTCTGGGAAATAGCACAGATCCCCAATCTCATAAATTAATTTATTACCCTTTTTTCCAGCATACATATTTACATTTTAGAAAGGGACTTTGTCAAAAGTCACTTTGGAGTCAGTTTTCTGCTGAGAAAATATAAGTTAAAAGTTTAAAAGACTGCTGATTGCTTGCTCCAATCAATGATAAAACCTCTAGGTACCTCTAGGACTTCGCTTACTGATATTTCAATATGGTAGATGGCTTGGAGTTGTGGGTTCTCAAAGTCTCGTGCGAGGGCCACAAGTACCACACTGCCCTTAAGGTCCCTATAAATAACTTATAAAGGGGATGGGGGAGGCTTTAGTGAAGACCATGAAGGCTGTAGCAGACAAGAGTGGACATCAAGAATGTAAATGGGTTTTGGGGGAAGATACTGTACCACCCAAGCAAACCTGAACAACTCTATAGACCTAAATAGTCCAAGAGCCTTCAGTAAATAAAACAAAAATCTCTTAATATTACTCAGTCTCAAAAAATTAAATACAAGCTGAAAGGAAAAGTCTCAGAGAGCCACAGATGAGTAGCTCAGCTGTGTTTTTTGCAGGCAATGACTCTTATAGATGGATGTGCAGTACATCCTGCTGATGCTCATAATACTACAGAGGTCCTGGTGGGAGCCTTGAATCACACACAGTGCAGAACATAAGATCAGAAATAACTATTGGAACCCATATGTTAGTTTAGTCATATTTTAGTTTCTGAGTCTGTGGCCAATCACCCCAAAGGAGAGGTAGTCATGGATAACCAAGTTCAGTGATGAATCCATTGCTTATCCATTGATTCAGTCTATTATGAACCCAGATTTGAGGTTAGATTCCTGAAAGAATGACTTGGGGTAAAATATATTTTGTGCCTGTATACTGCTCTGGGTAAACTTTCTTTTAAATGTGTCAGTGATATATTACTTTGAGCCATTGGATTTCTCACTGATACATTTATATTCATCCCTTCAATAAGGCTCATTCGAGTTTGAACCCAACTGCTGTTGGATTCTACCTTGGGAATTCGCTAGAGTTAAGAGGTTATCCAATAAATAATTAGAATGACAAGGGAGCAGAGGTAGTATTTTTCTGGTAGCGTTGCTTCAGAGTATATGTTTGTGAGTGCTTGGCTTTGTTAAAGAGTGCACATGAAACGCGGGAGATCTTTTTAAAAGTTTAATTGCTGCGAATCTCTTGCTATTATGCCATCCTGTGAGACTTAGGCAGCCCTAAATCATTTCCAGTTTGAACACAATTTTTCCCCATATTGTTTTGCCCTGAAAAAACAGGGTGTTTTGAATAAAGAAAAATATGTGTATTATTTTTTCCATGGTTACTCTACCAAAATATTATATATGGCATCTTTACCAATGAAGTACTTCATTCTTTGTTATTCAGACTAGAAGGCCAATATCAAGGTGACAGTAATGCTGGTTTTACCAGAAGCTCCTTTCCTTGGCTTGCAAATGACCATCATATCACTGGGTCCTCATATGGTATTTTTTAATTTTTACTTTTAAGAGTATATTCATTCCTCTTGTCTCTGTGTGTCTAAATTTCCTTTTTTTAAATAAGGATATCAGCCAAAATAGAGCTCACTTTTACAGCTTCATTTTAACTTGATCATTACTTAAAGGCCTATCCTCAAATACAGTTATATTCTGAAGTATTGGAGATCAAAGCTTCAATATGTGACTTTAAATATAAAGAGATAATTCAGCTTATGAGACAGTTGAATAGCTTTCAGGGACAGTCTGAATGATATGTGTGACCCCTTTTAGATTTTGTGTGTGTGTGTGTGTGTGTGTGTGTGTGTGTGTGTGTGTGTGTGTAAAGGTTTCTCTGATTTTGGACTTTAGTTTATCCATAACTTCAATACTACATTCCTCTTGAAATTTGAATGTCCACCTGTGTGCTGTGTACTATATCATCCAAATGCAGCTAGTGCCATCTGCCCCTGAAGGATGAGATTTCAATCATGACATCCCATTTTATAAACCAAGTTTCCGTGGACAGAAGGGAACCTTACTGCATTGTTGGTGGGAGTGTAAACTTGTTCAACCACTTTGGAAAGCAGTATGGAGGTTCCTCAAAAGACTCCACATAGAGCTCCCCTATGACCCAGCAATCCCACTTTTGGGCATTTACCCAAATGATCACAAACAAGACCACACTAAAGCTACCAGCATGACTATGTTTATTGCAGCATTATGTACCATAGCTAAGATATGGAACCAACCCAGATGCCCCTCAATAGATGAATGGATCAAGAAAATGTGGTAGATATACACAATGGAATTCTATGCCTCCATCAGAAAGAATGACATTGCCCCATTTGTTAGGAAATGGAAAGACTTGGAAAAAATTATATTAAGTGAAGTAAGCCAGGCCCAAAGAAACATAGGTCCCATGGTTTGCCTTGTTTGCAGTAACTAGTATATGTCTGAGACAAGCGGAAATGGTGAGATTAGTTGATGTTAAGCGAAATGAACCCCAAGTTAAGGACTCAAATGTTTTTTCTTTCTTGCTATTGTGTCTAACATATTTATAAGATGATTTCTTTGTTGCTTTGTATGTCCCACCCCCACACGGTATAACCCCTTTTTTCACTGTATTTGATGTTGGTATACTCTGTGGAGGGGAAGGGAAAAAACAAATCATTTAAAAAGGGATACAGGTGGACCCATTGCACCAATGAGATGTACAAGATATTATGTTGAAAATGAACTATACATCTTTGGCGCGGGGTTGGGAGGTGGTGAGAGGGGATGGTGGTGGGGGGGGAGATGGGAAGGGATGGTGAAGGGAGACAAAGGAGGAGGCATCAATGCTTGATAAGAAATGCACTCATTACCTTGCCCATGTAATTGTAACCCCTCTGTACAGTATTTTCACAATAAAATACTTATTAAAGAATAAACCAAGTTTCCTCATTCTCACATCATTCCCACGCTGCACCTATTCCTGTTCTAATTCTTGCATGCTAATCAGAAAAGCATGAGACATAGGATAATAAAAATGTAAAGACAAAACAGAGGCTGCTATGTGGAATTTTCTTTAAGGGAACTTGATCCTGTTGAGTCAATTTCAGGTGAAAAATAATGGCACCACAACAAAATAGTGTTGATACAAATGTAAATGGCATTTGCTTTGATTTCTTTTTCCTTTGTTTGCTTTTCTATTCTGGTGCCAATGCTCGGAATAGGACCTTTGATCCTCTCCATACTTTTGTTTCTCATTGTTGGTGATCTTCGATTTGAGCCACAGCTCCAGGCTGGCATTGTGTTGGTAAACTTGAGAAAGAGCCTCATGGACTCTTATGTCTGAGATAGCCTTGAATGTGATTTTTAGATGTCAGCCTCCTGAGTAGCTAAGATTACAGGCTTGAAACCACAGTGGTTTCCTGGCATAGGAGATGTTTCACAATACAATTTTAATGATCTGATAACTATTTCAATAAGGTACATGAAGGAGGGAGACATCCAAAATACCATGGTTCTAGAACCATGTTTTCACCTTTGTATGGTGGAGCCATTAACAAAGCCTATTGATAAAAGAGGGAATTTTAAAAGTTATGTGCCTATACATTATTAAATATTAACTTTTGTGTGTACATACAAATTTAAACTGCTACTAAGTACAGTGTTCTAATAATAGTTACAAGGCTTGCTCTCTTGAGCGGTTAACAAAATGATAGCCTCAGGTTGAAGTGCCTGGAACATTTTGGTTTAGATAAAAATAAATAAATACTATAACTGGACCATATGTGCGCAAACAGCATTTATTTTCTAAATGAGATACCCTAGGTTAAGAAAAGTAATCTTATGGCTAAGGTTCCAAGAACAAAGTAGAAAAATAGATGTATTAAAGGCCATAGTATCAATAATGAGAAGTTATTTCTTTCTTTCATACAATTCTCATTTCTTAAAGATAATGATCACTCTTGAAAAATAATGTATGGGAAAGGTTATCAAATAAAGCATTCACAGCCAGGTTTTGTGATTAAGGCTCATGAGCTACATTAACTTCCTTACTCATGAATACATTACTAGCCATTGTTAGCACTTTGACCAGGCACATTGCCTAGAACACTACTGATACTTGTCATGAGATGTAGAAGCAGTAAAAAAGGGGGAAACATCAGGGTACTTTAGATAAAAAACCAAACCTATGCAATTCTATTAATTTAACATGACATCTATCCAAAATCCAGGTCAGTTGACTATTGTGTATTCCAATCAATGAATGGATTTTAATTTGGGGTAAGACAGTCTTATGTCACCACAATGGTAAATTCCTACATGGTAGTTAATGGAGCTCATAAATTGATGCAATTATGTCATAAAAAATCCTAAGTTAGCATTTGGAGCTATTTTATCATGGTATAGAATTTTCTATGCCTTTCTTCAGAGTTGTGGTATAAAATATTTATACATGTATTTTCATTTAGTTCAAGTGATGACCAGAGGGATGCCAGTACTGTGCAACTAACTTTCCAGGACAAGTTAGATATTCCATCTATAGTTGCGCTGAGTGCTGTCCATGGTACTCGTGTTTCATTCTCTCTCCTTGTTCCTGTGTATACCTGTTTTGGGAACAGTAAAGGTAAGTATCAGTAAGGACATTTAGTTCATTTCTCTTCATCACTCTAATTTCATAGCTCTGATAAATATTACATACATCTACGAGCCATTCAAAGCCCAGAAAATGATGTTTCAGGTGCTTTTCCTCAGAAGGTTACATGATTTAAAATTGATCATATAAGAAGTCTTTAGATATCTATAAAAGATGGGTGGAACACACTGCAAAATTGTAGGATTCTGGACTTACATGGCTCCTTCCAAATCCATGCATTCTCACCCTTATTTCAAAATATCATATCAATGAAATTGTAGAGCAAGTATCATGAATATGGCTTTTGTGATAATGAAAAATAAACATGGCATAACAATAAAAGAACTGAACAAAGGTAATGGCTTTGGATATCCATTATAAGCATAGTCAATGAATGTACATTTATATACCATAAGTGAAGTTGAAATGTTGAAGCAATTAATGTATTTTTAAATGATTCTATGCTTTGCAGCCTTTTTGATTAATTGGATGGCTATTGAATAGATGGAAGAGCACGTATAAGACTGAAAACAGTAATGTGCAATATATTTATAATTTTTGTTGTTAAAAAAGACACACATGCAAGTATGGACATCTATTTGTAGATAAAAGGTGGCGGAGAATGCGAATCTTTAATATTGGTTGTATATGGATGTCAGGACTTTAATTTCTTTTTAAAACTTTTTTATATTGAAGTTTGCTATAATCCAGTCTTCTTACTTATATAATAGTGAGGTGATAAACTAGTACATGATATTTAAATGCATTTTGTTTTCAATTCTTTTTTTTCTTGGAATCTCTTTACCTTCCTTCAGAGCCATCAGCTTCCCTGTGGACAAAATGTTTCAGATTGCCAACCAGAAAGCATTCTTCACTGGAGAGGTGGTCTAGGATTATGCCTGCATGATACCCAAGAACTTAATTCCCACTAATATTTGATTTTATTTACCAAATCTCCCCCAAATTCCAGTAACAAGTCATGAAGCTTCTGTGTTCCAAAGACAAGGGGCAGAAGGGCTTCCTGTCTTTGCTTTGGTGAGTCACAATTACATGGCCTACTTAGATTGCTGAGGCTGTGGGAAATCTATGCCTCTTCCATCTCAGCAGAATTCATAAACTTTTTAAATTAGCAATACTTTACTACCCTTCCCCCTCCCAACTCCAGCAGCCATGTTCTGAAGAAAAAAAATAAAAAGAGAATAAAAGACATCACTTGAATCTGTACTTTGTACTTTGAAATTGTGGGTGGCTTATTTTTCAGTCAGGGTTGTATAAATCCAGGAGAAATGACTTCTTTGCTTATTTCTGGAAGAGTGAAATTTATATAAGATGAACATCTATAGTTTAAGCTGAAAACTCTAAGGGAGAAACAGAATTTGGGCTTTAAAACTACAGAGATCTTAATGGTATCTAACTCTTGCTTTTGGTGTCTTGGGCCTATGACTCATACAGCCTCAAGCTCACCGGGGAGCCATAGCCCAGTGATGACAAGCAGAGCTTCCAAAATAATCTATAAATTTCTCTGTCATTGGTACCTGACAGATAGACTGATCATTTTCACAATACCTTATTATGTTTGCATATTGAGTTTATTATTTTTGGCTGCATAGACTTCAGTTTCACTTTAAATGTTCTATGCGGTATTGACATTTTCTTCTTTTTTAGGAAGCTAAGATAGACATAAGATGCTTGTCATATTTTTTTTCTCAATGTTCCAATAGGCCCATGCCTCTGCCACAGTCTTCTAATCAAAGGACAGCTTAGAGAAGTTAGGAGGCTGAGGTCACTTAGTCCATACTTCTTAATTATATACCTCCCCATACCTGTCACGGCCCCCACAACCTTTCCCATCCTCTGTGTGGCTGCTATCTTTCCTGTCGATTTAATCTGCATGAGGATGAAAGTGGTGTGAAAGTTATTGAGCACATGAGTAGTTCACATTTGTTCTCTTAGCATAAACCCCATCATAATCCTGAGAATATTGAGATTTCCTGAATTGAAAATCATGTGTATCTCTAATTACATAGCTAAGAAGAGTCATAGCCCTTGGCTTCAACCTAGTTTAATTTGGAGAGTTTGAAAATATCACTTGTACATTTGTGGGGTGTCTGTACCTGTCTGGACCCGTTCCTCCACACATAGCATATATAAAGAGAAAAGTGGACCACATCCACTGGCTGTCAACTTGGCTCTTCACTGGTCTTCATTCACGCACACTTCTTTTAGGGATTTAACTCTAAATTCTTAATCATCTTATTTGTACAATCTTATAAATACCTCTTGGACCAAGGATGGCATTGTTTCCTCTATTTGTGATTTACAAAGTCTGTCATCAAACATCTGACAAAAGAAACACATAATTCCCTTTCCCCAAATACACAAAGCTTAATGTATACTCCATTTTTTTTGAGAATGAACATCTCAGCTTGAGATATTGTAAAGCATTCTTTGAGTGTGAACACCAGAATCATTAGTTCTAATTGTTCGACTTCATATACAAAAGTGCTACAGAGTCATGCAGCAGACAGTGATGGATTATTATAACATTAGAAGTGCAAAATGCTAGCACTCCCCTGAATCCAGAAGTAGGGATGCTTATGTGTACAGCGCGCTTGCATCTGCATGAAGCATAGCTTGGTGTTGGCAATCCTGATGTCTACAGCTGCAGTCGGGCTGCCTCTATTATATAGCCCACATCTCTTTCTTGACTGATGTCTTCAATTCTTTTGTCACCGAGACTGAAGAACGCCACATTAACCTCCTGCTTCACCATGATAACTGTGTTTTGTTCAGAATTCAGTGGCACTCTATCTACAAGCATTTTTGGGGGTCATTAGTAGCCTCGACTGCCATAATTATTGGATGATCCATCATCTTGAAAACCTTATCCTCTCGATTCCCCTTATACGTAAACATTCAGTGACAAGATACATTTTTCTCAAAGTGTAGAAACAAGTTGTGTGGTGGTAGCTGCCCTGTCATCCTCAGTGGAGAACAGATATTCCAAATGAGCTGTGTGTTGAAGCAAGAGCCAATGGGTGGGGTCTGGGCATTTGTGCTACAAAAACAAATATTCATGAAAGTGGGTGAAGGTCAGGATTTGTTTCCCCTATGGTCACAGGAAGCTTAGGCCTGAAGTAATTGTCAACCACCTGGATAGACAGAATCTTGCTGATAATCCGGCTGCTTTCCCCATCTATGAAGGTACAAAGTTGGAAAGTTGTTCTGTCTAAAAACGAACTTTACAATTTTGGCCGGGGAGGGTAGGGTGGGGGCGGGGAAGGAAGGATATGGGAGGGGGAGGGGTTAGATATGAGAAGGGGTAGGAAGGGGAAACAAAGGAGGAGGCAACAATGCTTGATAAGAAATGTACTCATTATCTTGCCCATGTAATTGTAACTCCTCTGTATGATATTTTCATAATAAAAAATTTTAGAAAAAAGCCACAAAACAAATCTTCTAAGTTCCTCCTGCCAAGGCATGTGTGCTTCAAAGACAGTAGTTTCTGAAGCACAGTTCCGAAGACCATTTTAATGAAACATACATGGATGGGGGTAGGGGAAGATTAAAATATTTTAAGAGAAGGTAAAATTTATTGCCTGGATTTAATAATGTAGAATCTTAGCACTTCAGAAGTTTGACGTAAATGTCCTTGAATTCAGACTTAGTGTGCCTTCTCAAAGAAGTTAATTATGTTTCTGAGAATAAAGATTTATCTCATCAAAAACACTGTCTTTACAACTTTTAGTTATTTTGTCAGTTCTAATAGGAAGGAAATGTTATTGTAGCCTCCTTGTTAAATTAAAGCACAACTTTTAAATAATTAAGCTTCCTGGATGGAAAAAAAAGAAAACTTTTATTTTAGTCAACCAAGAACATCAAAAAATACTACCTTGGAGAATGAGTGCCAATTTGGAGAAAGGTTGCTTATTAAATCTGATTTGTTGAGATTTGATGTGGCCACATCAAGTCCTTATCTTCAGAAGGAGACTAGAGCTGATGCTGCTAAGGCCTATAATGATGCCTTGAGTGAGCAGTGGGGAAGGTGGGCAGGGGAAGCCAGTGGGCTCTGAAGTCTGTCTGGATCTAACAGGATCACACTGGTCTCTTGTCTCTTGAAGAGAAGACTGTGTCAGTCAGGTTCCCATTGCTATAACAAAATACTTGAGATAATCAACCTAAGAGACTTTTTTTTTGACTCATTCTTGGAGAAGTTTAATTCCTGGGTCACTTGTGGACCCTAAAGCTATGACTGGGTGTAGAAAGTATGAGTGGCTGGTGTGTGTACCAACAGGAAACTGTCTTGGCCTTATCTTGTGTTTGAGTAAAGACACAGAATTCTGAGTGTGTGACATTGCACCACAGTCCTGTCAAAAGACAGGATGAGCATCTATGTATACTAATTTTACTGCTTCCTGATATCCTGTTACCTGCCCCTTGGAACACGCCCTTTGGGTATGTAACCAGAACCAAGCCAACCGTAACATGTACTCTCTGACCCACTCAAAGCAGAGGATGGAGGAGACACTTCAGTTTAATCCTATCTGTCCATTGAAATCAATTCCTTGCTCTCATGGAAGTCTAAAATATATAATCATAAGAATATCATTGCACAAATAATCCTTTATCTGCCATCATGGTGACTGCTGGATGGAATCAATACAATTGGCTTCATCATTTTGGGACTGTGGGAAAGCAGAAAATTGTGGCAGCAAGCATATGATGGGATACAACTGCACCTCTCATGATGGAAAAGAATATATACGTATAGATAGATATATATGATATATAAGTATATATATATGTATATATATGTATGTATATATATGTGTGTGTATATATATATATATAGAGAGAGAGAGAGAGAGAGAGAGAGAGAGAAAGAGAAAGAGAGAGAGAAAATGGGGCTAGGATACAGTGTCTTCTGCCTTGGCACAACCCCAGTGAGCTAATTTTCTTCTACTTAGCCTCACTCCCTAATATAGCTCCACCACCTCTTAGCTGTACTACGTGATGGAAACTGGGTTTTAAGATGTAAGATGCAAACCATAGGCAGGTTATGTGTCAGCTTGTCTTAGCATATCAGAATCAGGCTACATCTGATTTTTATACTTCCGTTGAATAACATGTGTGCATATGCCAGATTCTATGTGCTAGTTATTTGAGATACAAATATAAATTAAATATGATCAAGGTAAAGGAGTTAGAACATCACCAACTATCCTTATATTTTTACTTTTATTTTTTCTGAGGTATTATTTGGAAAACTATTTTTTTCAGCGTTGATAATTATTGGAGAACGTTTTGGTAACTTTGAAAGTTATAACTTTGATGACACTGTCCCATTTGTTAAGAAATGAAAAGACTTGGAAAAAATACATTAAGTAAGGCAGGCCCAAAGAAACATAGGTCCCATGGTTTCCCTTATTTGCAATAACTAGTACATATCTAGGACAAGCAGAAAAGGTCAAAAGCTATGTACATATGACCAGAGAAAATGATGCAAAGCAAAATGAACCCCAAGATAGGGACACAAGTGGTTTTATTTTTCTTGCTGTTGTTTTTAATGTATTTATAATGTACCATGTGATTTTTTTTGTTTCTTTTGTATGTTCTTCCCCCATGGTATAACCCTTGTTGTTAACTGTATTTGATTCTGGTGCCCTGCATCTTGTACATACATTTATCTAATTTAGGGAGGGGAAGGGAAATAACAAAATGCTGAAATAAGGATTCAAGTTGACCCATTGTAGCTTGAGATGTACAAGACACTATGTTGAAAATGAACTTTACAACTTTCGGGGTGGGGAGAGGGAGGATTTGGTGAGGTGGGGCGGGAAGGGATGGTAGGGGAAAAACAAGGGAGGAAGTAACAATGCTTGGTAGGAAATGTACTCATTACCTTACTCATGTAACTGTAACCCATCTGTACAGTATCTTTACAATAAAAATATATACAAAAAGTTGTAACTTTGTAACTCTACTCTGCCTCTTGACTCCAATTTGTTGATACCAAGGTGGTGATCATAGGCTGGTAATGGTGGTAGGGTTTTCTCTTCTCTTTTAATGAGGGCAGATCATTACCTTCTTGATATTTTGCCTTGAGAGAAATAATCCTTCTCCATAATGAGGGACAAAATCTCTTCCAGAGATTAAGGTACCAGTATGATTTATGTAACTAGTTCCCATGAGGCTGTTATGAATTACCTAGTACACTCTGCTGAGCCAGACAGCAATGTACTCAAAGAGGGATCAGCATGTATATCTAAGACGTGGTTTGGAGGACAGGAATCTAGATGCTTTATGCAGAAAGAATTTAATACAGGAGATTTGCTACTTCTAAAATGAGCAGATTTGTTGAAGCTAAGAACACAGTCCGTTAATGTCACTGGCTTTGTGGGTATCAAGAAGTTCAGGAGTTAGAGGAAATTTTTGTGAACCTTATCAAAGATCCACAGCTCCTGAGTGGAGATTCACAGGAGCAGGTCCAGAATGTTCTGTGAACTCTGCCCTCAGCGGGTTTCAGACCATCTGCTTTGTCAGTGACAGATGATAATAATATGTCTTGCCTTTTCCTTTAGCCTGCTTGATTTTGTCCATATGATTTGCATTGATAGAACCTGAGTCAAAACCCAAGAGAACAAGAGATAAGTATCCTCTGGTACTTGGTAATGTGAGGATTAGTAATGTGTGTTCGTGTGTGATTTCAGTGGGTGTGGCTGATCCAATAGACAATCTCCAGCATGAGAATATCAGTATAAATAATTACATAAAGGTCAGCTTGTTCTATATTACTGTGCTGGATCCTTCAGATGACTCCCCATATTCTTGCATTGCAGATGAAACAGCTGAATCTTAGAAATACTGAATGGATTTATAAAAGCCTCACCATTAGTAAGCAGAGGGATTGGCATGTGAATTGATTCTACCTTTCCATGCTTGGATTCTATTTCTAGAGTTGTGTCTGACTTCCACGGGTTGGTCAACTGATGGTTCAGAAAGATATTTATTTCTGAATAATCAGATTTTATTTTTCTATAGTTATTCTCTTGCAATAAGTCAGCAATCAGTACTACAATGCAGAAAGTTCATCACTTTTCCAGATCTTCACATCTGGCCCTTTCATCTAGACACTTTTATTTCCTCAAAACTTTTATCTGAGCTTTGCTTAATAGAAATTCCTCTAAGGTTTTAGCGGTGCATTGAGAAACTTTAAGTTCTCGGTGCTGTTTCAACTTGGTAACATTTGTGTGTGTATGTTTTCATAAATGTTATATCAAGCCCACAGCAGAGAGGCCTCCTAGGATCTTTTCAATAAAATATAGTAAGTCCATCAATAGAGATAAGCATTAGTAATGCAGAGAAGAGGGAAGAAACATGTAATATATTCTTATTGTGATGACTGTCCTTAAAAATACCCCTACACCCTTATTGATGATTCAAGAAAATAGACACAATAAACATAAACAGTAGAGAGGCATTTTAATATCAAAAACTCAAATATTAGTGCTGCATATGTTGTTATAAATGTAACTATGATTTCTGGTGCTATCTGCACAACTAAGCTTAGTCCTTCAAAATCCAGTACAAAGCCGTATTTTCTTCCCTCTCCTTCTGAGATTATGCTTAACGAACAAATAAGATAAAATGATCATACAAGGGAAATGGCATACTTTTAAAGGCTTTAAGAGCTATAACATTTTTATTTCATTTGATCCTTAAAATCAGACTAAAAAGTTAATGGGTTGTATATTTCATGCTTATTTTCATATGAAGAATTTTCTACTCAAAAGGAGTAAATGTCAGTTAGTGTGTTTGGAGGAAAGTTGTCTACACTGTCTTCCCTTGACCTCCCATGGATTTGGCAGTCTGTGTGGATGATGCCTACTGGGGACACATAACTAACAGGCATGATTTGTGTAGGAAAAAAATCAAGAAATGATTCCATGTGTTAGGATATGAATTGTGTCTAAGCCATGAACATAGAAGCTGCTAGAAGAGCTTGTTAAAAGGAGAGAGCCTTAGAGAAATGCTTCCCCCAGAAAGTGACTATGAGGTTCTAAACCAGGGAGTGTTACAACTGGTTACACAGTGATCTCATCAGTGCAGTCCAAGGGAAGAATAAAAGGATCTTCTGTTATATTTCTCCTGTTCTTATCTGGCCATACAACATTTCTCTAGAAAAATCTACCTGCATGGTGTTAAGATATGAAATTCCTAAGTGCAACACTGACTGACACACCTCATGAGAGCCCAAAAAAGATTAAATTAGCATCTGGCTATAAGTATTTTGTGTCTTCAGACTCATTTCATGTCCATAAAAGTCACATGACCTGCATGCTCTCCAAAAGGGAACAGATTCATTAGGTAGCACATAAAAACATAAATATAAGCACCAGAGATGATGTGCCTTGTGCCTCAACTTTTGACAAGTATTTCTACTCTGTAGCTTAGGGTATTCCATTGTTTTAAACTACTTAAAATTAAACCAATGCAATATTAAAGAAGTCAGATGAAACAGGCAGAATTGTTTCACTTTGTAAAACCATGTGAGGAAATCAAGGACATAACATTGAAATGAGTATTCTGAAATCATCCAACTTTTATGCAATAAAAGTTACATTTTAATGCTATTTGTTTGCCTTTAAACTGCAAACCTGGATCATTCCTTTGAATCAAAGTAAGGAATCAGGAACATATTTTGTCATTCCAGTTGGCCACCAAGTCGTTCTGCAGATGCTTATCAACCCCCCATCTTGGATCTGGTGGGAGGTTTTAGCCTTTCATTGTGTGCTATGTCTTGGGTGTGGTTTGTTCCTCAGAAGTTCATATCCTTACAGGCTTAGTCACCAACATGATGGTGTGGAGGAGACGAAATGGAGGCTGGTGGAAGGTTATCTATGTCTTGGGACTCCACCTTTATACATGGGTAAATATAGGCAGCAGGAATAGGTCAGTTTTCCTGAAGGAGACATTGTCATAAAACTGGCAGGTCTGACCTTGCCATAGTATCTGGCTCGCTGTACTGTCATGTGACTTCTCTCTCCCCTCCCAGTGCAGTCTCTTGTGATGTAATGTCATGGAGGATCATCACCTGATGCTAATCAGATAGGGATGCTTGGTCTTGAACATTAATCCCCCCACCAAGTTGTGAGGCAAATTGACTTTGTTTCTTTAAAAACATTTTTTCTTGATGGGACTGGATTTGAGTTCAGGGCCTCATTCTTAAAAAGCAAGTGCTCTATTACTTGAGCCATGCCTCCAGCCCAACCAACTTTGTCTATTTTCTAAGTACTTTCTAGGTATGTTTCACCATAGCTGGCCTTTGAACTTTGATCCTCCAGGTATTTGGGATTCCACTACCTCCAGCTTGTTTCTTGAGTTAGTTTCTCATGGACTGATTTGCTCAGCCAGCTTTAGATTCTAGAAACTTCGATTTTTGTTTCCCAATTACTGGGGATTACAGGTATGAGCCACCATACTCAGTCTCTATTTTCTTTCTTTATAATGTACCTCATATCAAGTATTCAACTATAACATTATAAAATAGGATTATTTTTGTCAGTTGTGGGGCTTGAACTCTGGGCCTGGGTGCTGTCCCTGAGCTCTTCAGCTCAAGGCTAGCACTCTATCACTTGAACCACAGTGCCACTTCTGGTTTTCTGGTGGTTTATTGGAGATAAGAGTCTCATGGACTTTCCTCCCCAGGCTGGCTTTGAACCACAATCCTCTGACCTCAGCTTCCTGAGTAGCTAGGATTACAGGCATGAGCCACCAGTGCCCAGCAAAAATAGGATCTTAAATGCACCTTAAGACACTGAATGCTTACAGTACAATGGAAATTTAAAAGATTTAATTATTTTCATGTTGCTTTTATATCAGCATTCCATTTGGGAATTTCACATCTTAGTACTGTTGATAAAGTTCACTTGAGGAGTTTCCACCAAAATTCACCTTTTGTGTTTAGGGGTACATACCACATCATCAAAATCTATACCACCTTTCCACTCCTGTACAAAATCAAACACATTTCTGTGCACTTCATAATGTGAATAGAAGTTTTCTTTTCAGATCCAGAGTCCCAAATCATAAAGAAATAGCAGATGAAATGAGCTGGACATGAATTTCAGGTATAAAACACCATCTGTTTCCAGCAGTTAGGAAAAAGATAATGGGAGAGACAGATTCTGAGATAGATGACGGTTGGAAAACAACATTTGGTTGAGGAATTGCTGAGATATCTCCGGGCCATTTACAATTCATACAATGCCCAATGACAAATGGTTATAAAAAACATAGAGAGTGAAATGTGGGAACTAGTGTCATTGTCCCTCTCCATGGCTCTAAGGTTCAAAATGGTGCTTTTGTCCATTTTGTGGTGTAGAGATACGATAAGATGTTCATAGATTTATTCACAAGTGATCGTCAAAAAAGACTGTGAGTCAGTTAGACATGTACTCAGCTGTTTTCTGGGGCCCAGAGCTCCTCTCCTTTAGTGGCAGGAAATTAGTTTCAACAGTGCCAGGCCTGAATGAATTTAAGTCTTGAGCTTCCTCATCTTAAAGGACACATGTCCCAGTGGGACATCTGGAAAGTGACAACATAACTATGGGAACCCAGTCCCCTCCCTGGTATTGATATGAGCCGTGTTAACCACCCATCCCTCTAATTTTGTCTATTTTCATTCCACCCACTTTTACTGTTGTCTTCTTTCTCTGAATTCTCTAGCACTGGTTGGCTTCCATTTAAAACACGTTGAGAAATTCAAAGTGAAATGCCATTGCAGATCTAATGCAGCAAGGCCTGTGTGTTTTTTGGTTCTGTTCTCTCTCATTTTTGGGTAGATGAAGCCTTTGCATCCACAGCCCAAGTAATTCTTGCTTGTCTGCTCCCATCTTTTCTTGGCAATGTCTTTATGATAAAATGTCCACTTTCTCCAACGCTCTCATGGTCCCTGCTGCTCTGCTTCCCATTAACCGTGTGTGTTTCCGCTTGTTTGTCTCCAGATGTATTCGTTAGCATTTTTCCAGTTGAATCTCATCCTGTTATTTCTTGCTCATATTGCTAACCTCTCCAGGGGCCCATATGCTTCTACAGCCCTTGTGCCAAAAATCACAGAGCATCTTAATACAAGCCTTCCTTCCGTGTCCTCCAAACAGCCAAAAACACAGGCTCTGTGGTTTTAAACCAGCCTGCTTTATAACTAGTTCTGTCCCAGTGTAATAATACGATCACCAGGTCTGATGTTGAATCATAAGCATGCCATTTCCTAGTCGTATGACCTTAGTCAAGGTGGCTTAACTCCTGAGCTTCAAGTTTTCTCACCTCTGTTCTGAGAACAGTAAGCATTTTTCAGTCAGCATATGGAGTAATGATGAGTAGCTTCTTCCATGCTCCTTTACTCATTGGGATCCCTCCCTCTCCCCAAGACAACAGAAAGGACCTCAGGCTGGGCACACCCAAGGAACAGGACGCCATGCTACATTCAGGTGAGAGTAGCACATGAAAGAAATGACTGCCTCGAGGAAACCCTTAGGGGAAATTGGTGAGAAACGGTGGCTATCGAAAACTGGCATTTGAATCAATGGCTGCCTGCTATGTAATTGAGTACGTTTCCTTGCTCTTTGCTGACAAACTTTAAGTTCCTGAAATACTATGTTTGTTCGCACTGGTGTGCCTAGTAACATTATCTTTCTATGGTGCCCCGCTAACAGGATTTTCTTTAGCTTTCAGGATTCAAACCAATAATCACCTCATTTAGAAAACAGCCCTGACCGGTCCAGGCACACGAGTTTGGTGATGGGTCGTATCAATCTCTGCAAATCTCTCAGAGAACAGAGCACCATTCTCTGCTCTGAGTTTACCTGCCCATCACCTAGTTTGTCTGGGTACCTCTGTAAGTTGAGGGCTACTAGATTCCACTTATCTCTGCTTGTCCAGTGCCCAGAATTGTGCATGTGACAGTTAAAAAAATGCCCCGTGAAGACTTATGTGAGTGAAGATTATACACTCCATCAGTTAAAACTCAACATTAGCCAGAAGCTAGTTCAGAGTTTTGACTTCTTGACTGGTTCTTAGGTGCAGAGACAGATTTTAGTACCCATAAAACAACCGCAGTATTCTCCATGCTGGCTTTCTACCCTGCACCGTCATCAGAAATATCACTGTCTATGCGTGCATCCTATTCTCTGGGCAGAGGAAATCAGACACTGCTTTTCTGAAAAAAAAAATACAAAGACTAGATCAGAAATCAAATAGCCAGGGGAAACTCAGGATTGTTCTCACCATGTCAACAAGGGAGTCAAAACAGCAAAAGTGAAGATATAGGGGCAGCCAAGAATAGGCTCATGGCTCAGGAAAGGTAGAGGCTGCCTTTCATTAATACAAAACGCTAAGCTTCCGCTTATTTCCTATAACTTGATGAATTTGTATTGTGCACTGGTTTGCTTGCTTACTTGCATGCTTTTACTTAACGCTGCCACCTTCATCTGAAACCCCAGCTCCCACGAGGGCAGAGATCGCTTTTTAATTAATAAGTACTTAATAAGTGCTTGAGGTCTGAGTCACACATGTCTCACATGCTGACATTTTCTTTCTTCATTTGGTTAGTCATCTAATAATGCTTCAGTGTATGAATTTTGCCTCAGAGTTTACAGGGTTGCCCAGTGACATACAACGAGGCACAAATAGTACATATCTTCTACAAGTTGTTCTTAGTTCTTTTTTCTTTAGAGAGAGTGTTTCTAGAGATAGTGTTATGATGGGGTAAGGGAAAGACTTAGATTCTATTTCTAACATAATTTCTGGCTTGAGAAGAGTGATTATCTGCAGTCTGCACACTTCCACTCATTCAGGCTGACTTGATCACCTGGGTACACATTAAAACTGGGCAGACCAGAAGTTCATGGGAATATACAGAAATTCTAGCTGTTGATTATTAGTGCCTTAAACCTATAGTTCTTGACTTAGTGGTCATGACAAACTACTAGTCATTTATTCCCACTGATAGTTTACCGATATTTTATGTGACATAAAGCTAGCATGTAGCCATGAAGAACACTTACAATGGAACACTAATTATTTTCTCCAGATCTGAATGCTAAAATGCTTTTCAAGGTTAGGGAAAGCATGAAAAAAAAATTGAAAGTCAGTGGCTTGAGTAAGATGCAGTATTCTGTTTTCAAATGGAATCTTAAGGCAGAAGCCATAAATATGAATGAAGAATATAAAAATCAGATTGAATGCACTTGAACTTGGGTAATATTCCATTGTCAGAAGCTTCTTAAACATCTGAGAGGAGGGAAGCAGAGGGCTGACAATCAGTTGCTATCCAAATCAGTCAGTGTCACGCAGGGACCCAACCAAGGAAGAAAAAGGAAGGCATCCTTTGCTTCCTTTGGTCCCAGAGGAAAGTGCAGAGAACACAAGGCCCTTGATGTAGAAAACTCTATTACTGACAAACACCATGGAACATGTATACAAATGAAGTCTTGGAACCTTCTAGGTGTCTAGCTTTGCACCCACATACATGTACTGCACAGTCATACATATACCCACGGACAGGTATAGTTTATCATTTCTAAAGGAGGAGCATTCACATCTTAGAAAGACTGTTTTTGAAAAGACAAAACACCCAGGATTATTAGCAACTTTTGTGCGATGTTGAAAGACCAGTACTGGATCAAGGGCAACAACTTGATGAGAGACTTTCTTAGGCCAAATTATTTTTTATCTATTTACCTGCCTTGGTTTCTTCCTAGAGATTTCATTGCTACATGATGAACATGTCACCTTAGTGCCACCATGAGATCAGTATGTGGAAGGAGGTGGATGAACTCTGAGAAAGACTGCCCATCGGATGAGAGAGGAAACAACTTGTCGGTACGGAGTTTTCGCCAGATCCTAGGCTCTCAGCAGTAACAGCATCAAGCCATGTGGCTCCCAGTGACACATGGCTCCTCAGCTTTCCGCCTCTATTCAGCTCTGAACCAGAACTTTAAGAACTTCATAGAACAAATGATGGATAGTGAGTACATTTCTTATCAAGCATTGTAGCCTCCTCCTTTGTTTACCCTTCCCATCCCTTCCCATCCTCCCCCCTCCCCGTCCTCCTCCCCCCCACGTTGTAAAGTTCGTGTTTGACATGACAACTTGTACTTCTCATTGTTGCAACCGGTCCACCTGTATCCTTATTTAAACGACTTGCTTTTCCCCTTCCCCTCCACAAATTATACCGACATCAAATACAGTGAAAGCAGGGGTTATGCTGTGGGGGAGTGACATACAAAGCAACAAAGAAATAATTTTATAACTGCATTAGAAACAAATGCATGAAAGAAAAAAAAACATTTAAAATACGTATCTTAGGGTTCATTTTCCTGACATCACATTATCTGACCTTTTCCGCTTGACTCATACATATACTAGATATTGCAAATACAGGAAATCATGGAACCTATGTTTCTTTGGGCTTGGCTTACTTCACTTAATATATTTTTTTCCAAGTCTTTCCATTTCCTAACAAATGGGGCAATGTCATTCTTTCTGATGGAGGCATAGAATTCTTGTCCATGTAATTGTAACCCCTCTGTACAGTATTTTCACAATAAAAAAAAGAAAAAAAAGAATAACCAAGAAAGAAGTACGGGTTGTCATGTCAAAAACGAACTTCACAACTTTGGTGCGGTGCGGGGGGAGGCTGGGAAGGGATGGGAAGGGGAAACAAAGGAGGAGGCTACAATGCTTGATAAGAAATGTATTCATTATCTTGCCCATGTAATTGTAATCCCTCTGTACAGTATTTTCACAATAAAAAATAAATTAAAAAAAGAATAACCAAGACAACTCCAACAGGGGAATTAGGGCTATGTTGGGATTCCATGTATTCACCTATAACTATTAAACTGTCAAATTAAAAAAAAAAGAACAAATGATGGTGAAGAGAGTATCTGGAGAGTATAAGGGAAGGGCCACAAGCCTACATCTTACAGAGACTTTATTCACCTGGCCAATATCATCAACCACCTCTTGTGTTAGGGACCAGGTCTGCCCCAGGAGAGAAAAACCTGAGTCTTGACCTTCAGGGAGGTTATGTATACAATTTGTTACCTCATTATAGAGAGATCTGATTATTTTTAATTCCAAACATCTCTAAATTGGTTTCCTGCAAGGTATTTGATACACACTCGAATATCTTGGCTTCTTTCCATATGTGCTGAAAGAAAATTCCCAGAATGGGACCCAGAATCCCAAATTAAAAATGAAGAATCATTTTCAGGAGATTCTGGTGACCTCACCTATCCCTGTCTTTTAACAAGGGTTACTTCTCTCATAGATGCAGGAATGGTGGATATGAAGAAGAAAAAAGAAGTTTCTCAGCTTCTGGCTTCCTCAAAGGTTATTTCTCTCCACATCTCCCAATCTTCTAGGCCATGCGTGGCGTAGGGAAGTGATCTTACTTTTATTTGCTGTTCCATCACCTATCCCAGATTGCCTTGGAAGGATGCTTCCTTTTGTCTGGGTAATATTAGAAAAAAATTACACCACATATTGCACATCTATAGAAATGTCTCTGACTTTAATGTAGGGTGATTTCAGCTCTTGGTTTGAGCTTAATAGCAATGTGCTTTAACACCTGGTCTGTGATTTGTTCTGGAATGCATTCAGAAGCCTGCTACCTCCTATGCATAATTTAAAAATATAGGTACCATGTGTCATTTCATGGAGGAGAAAGAGCCAACTGCGACTGACCTTGCTTGCTTTACATTTAAAGGGCTCTGCTAAGTTAATTGTCACTAAGAACAAAATAACATTTCATGAGGAATTCCCCAGAAACCAACCCCAAAGTCCTGATCTCAGCCCTTGCTGATAATTGACTTGGCTAAGTATTTATGAATATATTGTGTAAAACTGTAAGGACTGTTTCTTTCTTAAGCTCTCTTTGACTCTCAGGTTGAAAGTTGCAAGAGAAAGAAGTGACTTATCTTATTCTGTGTGTATGTGTTTGTATTTCCAAAAAACATTTTATATAGAATTGTCATACCTGCATTTCTATACAGGTAAACGAAAGGTGACATCAAGTCAGCTGACTGTAACATCTCTACCACTCCTACCACCTTTGTAATCTTTCTGATTTATTTTGATTTGTGAGTCGGGCTCTGTGGGTATGGGTTGGTTTCTGCTATACCTACCATTTACCACCTTTACACCTATATGCTTTGGAGGGCAAAGATTTTGTTCTGAATGTGTTATTTGTTTAGTACATGGCTTTCACTTAATAACTCTTAGCAATATTGCTTGTATGGGTACAGTGTATGAGTCAAGGATCTGAGCTTTAAACATCGGGATTCTATAGATTATCAACTCTACCTTCATCATCTCCAGTTCTTATTCAATGATAGTAATAATAGTAATAGTAATAATAATAATAATAGCTAAAATACAGCAATAATTGTTTATACTTCTTGATTGTTTACTACACAGTGTGAATATTGAGAAGTTTTTACCAGACTTCAATTTTACCAACAAGGACCTTATATTATGATAGTAAATCAACTTGTTCAAGGTACAATTTCTAACTTAGGAAATTGGAGCCCAGATTCTCTATTCCAAATGAGTACCCACTGTGAATTGCAGATAAAACTGTCCATTCACAACCCTAGTTCTTACTAACCTCAATTTCATAGCACACTCCATCAGTTCTTATTTTTATATATTGGAATTTCATTGGATATTTCAAACAGACAAAATGTTTACTGGATAAATCACTGACATACATGATAGACACACCAGTGGTAAGTTTATTAAAACGTCTTTTATGAAGCCTATCTTGGCTTTATGTAATTACGTATCATAAAACAAATCTTTTTATGATGAAGTCATTTGAATAAAAAGCAAAGAAATCCCAATATCTGGGAGGTAATAAATTTCATCCATCAAATAGTGTAAACTAAACATGGTCTAATCTGCTTGACTTATACTGAACTTGCTTTTTCTAATTTTGTGTGTGTGTGAGTGAATGTGTGTGTACGTGTGTATGTCAGTCCTGGGGCTTGAACTCAAGGCCTTGATGCTTTCTTTGAGCCTTTTTTTTAGTCAAGGCTATTTCTCTACACCTGAGCCATAGCTTCACTTCTATATTTTATTTGGACCAGGGAGTGGGGGGCGCCTGTTGGGGGGTGGGGAGTGGTTTACAGACTTTCCTGCCTGGGCTGGCTCTGAATTATGATCCTCAGACCTCAGTATCTAGGATTACAGGCTTGAGCCACTAGTGCCAGGCTGTTTAATGTTTCTTTTGTGTTAAAGTTGTTTATTAAGTGACATTTGATGATACTCTCATGTATATTCAATATACATAAATTGGAACATATACCATGGCTTCCTGTATCTTTATGAAGTAAAAAGTAATATTATATAATGCATGTCAACAGTTTGCAAGACGAATTTAAGACATGTTAAATATAAAAAAATCTTAGAATACATTTATTTCTATTGTTAAAATAGTCTCTTAACTGTTTATCTTATTAAAAGGGGAGATTATTCAACCTCTGAGTATAGAGTATTATGAGAATATAAACAGAGTTTGCAATACTGGCTCCATCCACCTTACTTAAGCTGTATAAAAGTAGACAACTTTCTGTCTTTAGCTTAATCATTAATAGGCTTCTTTTAGTTTGTGATGGCATTGTGTTGATGACAGGGTAATTTGCATAAAATTATTTGGCAGGCAATAAGATTGCTAAATATGAAACAATGTTAACTATATTTTATAACCAAACATGAAAATAAAAAAGATTATTTTTTCTGTGACACGGGGTTTTAATTCAAAGCCTTGGAGCTTTCCCTTAACGTTTTCTGCTCAAAGCTGGTGCTCTACCATTTGAACCACAGATCCACTTCTGGCTTTTTTTCTTTTTCTGTATGTGTGTGGTTAATTGGAGATAAGAGTTTCAAGAACTTTTCTGCACATGACTGGCTTCAGACCATAATCCTAGGATCTCAGCCTCTTGAGTAACTAGGATTACAGTTATGTACTACTGGCACAAAGGATGGTTAATTTTTTTCAAGTATAGAAAATGGTAAAAAAAAAAAGTTTCAATTTTCCTCCTAACAAGTTTTTTTTTTCTTCTTTTAGTATGAGCTTACTTATTCAGTTCCTTTTGGACAATGGGAAATTAACAAACAGGATGTAAGCAAGAGCTTGCAAAGTATTTTCCACACTTTATAAAAGAATGTTCAGGAAATTAAAGATGTGATATGGAGGTATCAACGCAGACAACAGGACAAATTCAACAAAGACAAATGTATATAAACTGCTTGTCAAATACAAAACTGTATGCAACAACAACCAGCCCTACAATAGCTTGTGATCTCACTGAAATTGGGTAAATAAACTAAACTCCATGTACCCTCTCAATGGACATTCGTAGTTGAGCCCAGAACAAGTTACATATCTACATAACTTTTAACTTGTTGTTTTAAGACACTATATGGATAACAATACTTTTTTGTTATGCAGCAAAGCTAAATGATAGAACCATAGAGGAACACTATTTTGGTATGACTTTTTCTGTATGTTTTTATTTATTCAAACAAAGACTTATTGTCATAATTGGCCTCACTTTATTTTTGTTTGAACGATTTTTAACATTTAAAATTCTAATTTAATTGAGTCTTTTATACGCGGTAGCCAGTTCTGAGAACGTTTTAAGGTTTCTTTTTAATTCTGTGGTTGAAACACATTGAAATTTCTGCAGAGATGTGGCTGATTCCGGTGCCCTGCAACTTGTATATACATTTTTCTACTTTGGGGAGGGGAAGGGAAAAAAACAAAATGCTTAAATAGAGATACAAGTTGACTCATTGTAACAATGAGATGTACAAGACACTATGTTGAAACGAACTTTACAACTTGGGGTGGGGCAGGGGTAGGGTGGGGGACGGGGGGAGGGGAGGGAGGAATTTGGAAGGTGGGGAGGGAAGGGATGGTAGGGAAAAAACAAAGGAAGGGGTAACAATGCTCAATAGGAAATGTACTCATTACTTTATTCACATAATTGTGAACCCTCTCTACAGTATCTTTACAGTAAAATATGTAGATTAAAAATAAGAATATTTTCAATTGCAAAGAGATGTTTCAAATATGGATACACAGAGATATGCCTTCAGCTCTGTTTTAGAGTACTGTGTAAAACTACTTACACGATTAAACATGTAGGAGAGAATATGGTTGATCCCTAACAAATTAAAGATGTCTTGTTTGGATTTCTTTTAAAGTAATAATGGGCCATTTAAACCTTGCCCCTATTAAAAAATATAAGTCATAGGACCTTGGAATGCAAAAATGACACAATGGAACAGCTAAATGGACAGAAGCTCAGCAGTGAGCTTTCAGAAGAGACTGCCCTTTTGGCACCAGCTTCACAAGTTCAGACCCTCTTTGCCCTTGGGAAGCCAAGTCAGCCTTTTCCGGAAGGTCCTCCTGGACTACGAATGGCTGAAGAACTGGGTGGTGCCCTTTCAGGTTATGAGGCGATCATCATTAACAGCAGTATTTTTCCAAAGAACACTAGAAGTCATCGACAACTAAAAGTTGGATGAGGCTGAACACGGGAACAGAAACCCTGTTGAATGTTTATGGAGGGCTATGTATTTGTTATTTAAAAACCACCCCCATCAAGTTATTTCAGCAGCATATGTATCATATGTATTTATAACAATATATGAATCCCCCCGCTTCGAACCAGTTCCCCAAGGGTCTGCTTTGGTGTAAATATTTCGGTTTTCCTCCAGAATTGGTGGCAAGGTTCATTTCGTTTACAATGTCAAGTTTGTTTTTCTTGCATAGGATTGTCTTTATTATCCCGGAATTATCATTATTATTCTTTAGTAGCATATGGAATTATGTTGCATGCTTAGGATAAGTTTCGGTGGGGAATTGCGTCACAGGAGGTCAGGGTTTTGTTTAATGCACTTTCCTTCCACACCTCCCCCTGCCCCCACCCCTGCCTTTTGCTTGCATCCTTAGCCCAGGGCACCTACATAGCAAAGCCTAGGTGGCAGGTAGGCTTACTAATACATTTGAATATGCGGGTTATATACTGGCCAGTACTGGGGTTTGAACTCAAGGCCTTACGTTTTTCGCTGGTGAGTTGGAGATGGGGCCTTAATGGACTTTTGTTCTGGATTGTGTTCTGGACTGACTTTGCAACTTGATCCTTTGAATCTAGGCCTCCTAAGTACTCCCCAGGAGCCGCTAGCACACATGTGCATGTTCATTTTTATAGCATATTTATTTGACTTTATTTAGTATCCTTAATTATTTGTCCAAAAACAAAAGGTGGAAGAACACAGTCATAAATATTCAATCTGCATATGTGAAAATAGAACTAAGTAAACTGAGGCAATAGGTGTGTGGGGAGCGATCAGGATAATGATAAGGTGATGAGATTTATCAGGATGTATTGTTCCCACCAACTGACACGTGTATGAATTTTCTCTTCTTTTATGTTCCTGACCAGGACAGTGCTGATCTTAAAGAAGGTGCTCAAGACTTTAAATTTAAGGATAGCTCATTCTCTGGGGAGGTAAGTGTTAGCTAAAAAATGTTAATTTAGTTTAATATTCTAAATATTCTCAAGTTTTACATACAAATCAGAAAAGTACACTTGCTTTGTCACCAGAAGACTTGATTGAAAATTAATATACTCATTTAATGCAAAGCTCATTTGGAGGAATCCATAAAACCTGGGAAACAGAAATGTGATTTTTCTCTCACAATACATTTTTTTGCCTTCTCACATTGCCAAATGGTAATTAGCAAGGGGATTTTCAGACACATACTTCATGATTATTTAATAATTAAGGAAAGGACTGAGCTGGAAACCTATGGGATTATTCCAAGAAATCTCTCTAGTAGTGTGAAGGCCATCTCGCTGCTTGTTTATTTGTGTGTGCATGTGTCTTTTAATTTTTTCTCCACTGCAGAGGAAGCTATAGCTTAATATTTTGCACCAAAATCGGTTAGTAATAAGGTAGTTTCCAGCATTCCTGCACATGTGTTTGTTATATGTCATTAAATATTTATATATCCATCTCTTTAGCTAGTCACTGAGTTATTCTAGAGTACATACTGATACCTTTTATCTTTAGTGACTGGCAGAGAATCAGTTGCATAATGTTTCAATTATCTATTACTGCATAACAAAATGCCCTAAAATTTAATGGCTTGGAACAAGTTCCTTGTTTCTCACACTTATGTGAGTCAATGGACAGTCCTTCATAATCAGATATGAGCTGGGCCAGGGCTCTGACATCCAAGATGGCTTCATTGACAGGACTGTTAAAAGGTGTTGGCTCTTGTGTGACTACCTCTGTTCTCTTCTCCACTTGACCCCTGTCTTCACATTAGTTTAGAAATATATCCTTAAAGTGTGAAGGCTGGACCCCAAAAGTAGGAGCTCAAGTTAGCAGGGCCTTGAAAGTTTGGGCTCACTAGGTCACATTTGCTCCATCCTATTAGTCAAAGAAAATGACAACATCAGCTTAGATTCCAGTAGAAATGAACTTGTGGCTATATCTGGAAAAAAGTGTTCAACCAGCTTTAGAAGGGGAAGACATATTGATGGTATTCATTGACAGGAATCACTACTTATTTTCTAATCTTTATTCATTGATAGAAATAAACAATGGGAAGACCCAATGTCTAGATATAAATAATAAATAACGAGAACAAAACATTAACCATTGTTATGATTTCCACCTCTCTTTTTTTCATTCTTCTAGGACTTTTGAAATGAATACATAACCTAGAAAGTTTGAAGTGTGTGGCCTGTCAGACCCCGAGAAGCACCCTATGCAACAAGACCTAAAGCAAGGACATCATATGATGGTTTTGCAGAAGAGTGAGCAACTGAGCCTGACAGGTAGTTCAAGTTATACATAGAGGTCTGGAGAAAGAAAAAAGAGAGAAGGAGGGCAATCTCAACAGTCATAGGAAGGAGACTAGCGTTAGAGAGTTGTTGAAGGATTTGAAATAGGCAAGCATCATGATGAGAGTTTCCTGGTCTACAGTGTGTCTCAGGTGAAGTATCTGTGCTATAGTAATGACAATAGCCATGTTTGTTTCATTCATTTCTAGGTCCTCTGTCTAGGATATGTAACACCTGGTCACCTTCAATGAATGTTGAATGAGGCTCTTATGTGTCTGATATTTAAAAGACTAAGTATGATGAAGACAATACATTGACCAATAGATGGAACTTTGCAAAAAATGGGATCAAGTGAAGGAAGGGGTGGCATTGTTCAAAGGAAATATACTCATTACCTAACTTATGAAATTAACCCCTCTGCACATCATCTTTATATAATAACAATACAAATAAATAAAAGACTTTAGAAATCAGTATCGAGAGAAATTATTGGATCTTGTCTAAGTGACCCTCTCATAAGGAAGATTTCCTTATGTAATTTTTCCCCAAAAGATATATCCTAAAGAAATGTTTTCCAACTCATTTTGTTATGCCAAGGTCTCAAGAACCCCTTGAAAGAAGACCACCGAGAGTCAGACTCTACAGCTGTTTTATTTATATGGGATGCAGCTCGGGCCTTGTCCTACACTCTGACACAGCGGAGCCTAGGAAGAGAGCCCCGAGCTAAGGATTTGCAGGTCTTATATAGGCACACAATCAACCAGGTGTTTTGATTACCACCACGTGTTGCTTTGTTAGACAGAAACAAGCAACAAGTGGTGGTCACTGCCTCAAACTTTAACCTTTCATTCCCCCCACCCTTGACTTATGTTCCTGAGCCACAATCTTGTGGCTCTGGCCCAAAACTAAACTCCAACAGTTCTTGATCTTGAACGGGTATACCAATAACCATCAGTCCATTTTTCTTTTCTTGAGGCGTATGCAGAGTGGTTGGGTAGGATGCTTGGAGACTTCCAATGTTTCCCCACAGTCCAGGGCAAAGGGGTCAGCTGGTCTGATGTGGGAGCAGTGGATACAAACAGCAATGCTGTCCACCTTAAGGGCAGTAGGTGTAGTCAGTAGCACCATGTACGGTCCCTTCCACCATGGTTCCAGAGATCTCAAGTTATGCCTTCGAAGGAACACCCAGTCCCCTGGTTTAAACAAAGGGGAGGGGGTAGGAATAGAAACAGAATCATATAATGCTCTAAGCTGGGGTCACATACTCTTATGCACCAGCTGTAAATAGTCAAGCTTACACAGAAATTCAGTATCATCCAAATCAGCAAGCAATTAAAGCCAAGCCGATAGGGTGAATTTCTTATTCTAAACAAGGCAAAAGGAAGGAGCAATACCCAGTCTGCGCCAGTCCCCAAGGCCAATTTAGTTAAGGTCTCTTTTAGAGTCTGATTCATTCTTTCTACCTGCCCTGAACTCTGGGGTCTATAAGCACAGTGCAATTTCCAATCCATCCCCAGTGCCACGGCTATTCTCTGACTTACTTTTGAGATGAAGGCAGGTCCATTGTCCTACCCGATGGTGGATGGGAAGCCATACCTGGGTAGGATTTCTTCCAGGATCTTCTTAGCTATGACATTTGTGGTCTCATGTTTGTT
This sequence comes from Dipodomys ordii, assembly GCF_000151885.1. NCBI lineage: Eukaryota > Metazoa > Chordata > Mammalia > Rodentia > Heteromyidae > Dipodomys > Dipodomys ordii. Next base: position 12,057,175 of record NW_012267236.1, read on the forward strand.
GGGTAGGCTTCAACCCATCCTGAAAAGGTGTCTTACAAAAAATTTCTGTGAAGTCTACTTCCCAGTACATAGCTGGCCTATCTCCAGGGAGGTGAGCTCCTTTTGTAACGGGTTGATTGGGGGCATTGGTGAGCTGACAGGCTTTACAATTTTTAACAATGTCCTCAATGAGTTGATTTCCATGCCTAATTTTTACTTCTGAGTGTCAGAGCAAGTCCTGAGTTCCCATGTGAGAGACCTGATGGATTCTCTTAAGAATCCCCTTGCCCAATCTTTGTGGCAAGATAAGTTTCCCCTCACCAGTTTTCCACCAGTCTTTGTTTCCTTCCCTGTCCGGGGGTTTATAGGCCATGGGAATTTTCTTTATCCACTCCAAGTCTTCTTGGGAGTACTGAGGCTCAGGAGGCAAAGCTCATGGTCCTGGGTCTACTAGAGTCAGTACTTCTGCTCTGGGCTGGAGGGCCGCCTCCTTAGCTGCTTGATCGTCCAAGTTATTTCCTTTGGTTATTGAATCAGTTCCCTTTTGATGGCCAGGGCAGTGCATAATGGCAATATTTGCTGGTTCCCATAAGGCCAAGATGAGGCTTCAAATTCCCTCAGCTGTCAGCAGCCCCCTCTCTTGGTAAATGGCTCCATGGACATGCATGGTGGCAAAAGCATGTCGACTGTCCGTGTACATGTTTAGTCTCTTCCCTTTTCCCAATTGTAGGGCTTTTGTTAGTGCCATCAGTTCTGCTCTTTGTGCAGACGTTCCCTGGGGGAGTGCTTCTGCCCACACTATCTCAGTGTCTGTGGTGACTGCTGCGACCGCGTGCTTTTTCCATCTCGAATGAAACTGATGCCGTCTGTGAACCAGGTATGCTCAGCATGCAATAGTGGTGAGTCCAACAAGTCTGGCCTCTTTTCCTTGGCCCGGTCTCTCTTTTCACACTCAATTTCATGTTCTCTGTCCTTCCTTTCCTGTCTTTGCTCCTCTGTCTCTTTCTTATTGTAAACCTTTTCCACCACTGCTACTAGGCAAACATAATCATCTGAGCCGACTCCTGGGTCTCAAGATCATATGAGGTATATTGACTAAAAGCTTCCATGAGCCGCTCAAGATATGCTGCCGGACTTTCACTTCCTCCCTGTGTAACATCATAAACTTTGGCCATATTAGTAGGTTGGCGAGCCGCTGCCTTGAGACCTGACAACAGAGCCTGGTGTTAGATGAGGAGTTTCTCCCTACCTTCAACCGTATTGTAGTCCCATGTTGGTTGGATCTCAGGAAAATGGGCAGCGATCAGGGCAGGATCCTTGATGGGTGCTCCTGTGGGGCCAGGGATATGTTTCCAGGCCACATCTGGGATATGGTCTCTCTCTCTTCGGTGGTAAAAAGGACCTGTAAATGCTGACTGCAATCATCCCAAGTGGGCTGATGAGTAAAGAGAATAGCTTCAAGCAAAGGAATTAAATCCTGGGTTTCTCAGAAAAGGGGGCATTTTGGGTGCGCCAATTGTATAGATCACTGGTAGAAAATGGCCAATATTGGAGTTGTTGTTGACCATCCACATCCACAGTACCTACGGTGCGTAAGGGAAAAACAGCTGCATTTGATGGGGGGTTGATCCCACGGCTTCGTCGAGTGACTGGCCCCTCAGAAACTTTAAGGGCAGGTGCTGAGGGTTCTATAGCCCCCTCTTCCTCTTGATCATTCTCAAGTTCTGCAAAAGGAACCTGGGAAGGGGAGTATGGGGGAGGAAACATTTCTTCTTTCAAGTTATCTCCCTGAAAAACTGGGGGTGCCTTTTCTTTTCCTCTTTCTCAGCTTCTTTTTGTAAGTCTAGGGGGCTAGATGGAGTGGTGCCCATGGTTTCCAGTCCCGTCTGTCATTCAGTCCAAAAAACAATAAACAGTACAAACAAGACACACGCAGGCCTGACAGTTACCAAAAAAAGCTTATGAAGTGGAGATCTCCCGAATTGGTCTGCTGACTCCTGTAATGGGACACCCACGCTCCATAGCAGAAGGAGCAGACCCACAGTGGGCGAGTTGGGCCTTGGTTAACACCGAACCGACCTTCGCCCCACAATTCACATGGGCGAGGTTCTAAGGACCCCTGCCCCACAAGGCAGGGTTCCAAGGACCCTTGCCCCACACGGCAGGGTTCCAAGGACCCCCCCACCCCCCATGAGGATCTGGGACGTCTCCCAGTTCCTCCAGGGTTGTCGTGCAAGCACGTCTGCTTCGACAACCCTTTTAGAATCGGAGCGGCCGTCCTCACAAGGGAAAACGAAAGTAAAACAGACAAACGACAGGACAAGACAAATTAACAAAGACAGAGCTGTTTTACCTTTGTAGTCTGAGGTCTTGGGGGTCTTTGGGGAGTATCCCTGATGAGCCCCCACTAATATGTTATGCCAAGGTTGCAAGACTCCCCCACTAGAAGACCACCGAGAGTCAGACTCTACAGCTGTTTTATTTAAACAGGCTGCAGATCGGGCCTCTTCCTACAAGCTGACACAGCAGAGCCTAGGAGGAGAGCCCTGAGCTAAGGATTTGCAGGGGGCTTATATAGGCACCCAATCAACCAGGTGTTTTGATTACTACCACGTGTTGCTTTGCTAGACAGAAACAAGCAACAAGTGATGGTCACTGCCTCAAACTTTAACCTTTCAATTTATTTATGCAATTAAATGTAAGTTGCCTTCATAAACTAGTTCAATTATGTCATAAATATTTAACTTATTTAACTTTAACTATCCTATTTCCATTTTATCCCTACAAATTTGGGTCTATTTGAACTCAGTATTTCTAGTGTATATTTTACTTACGTCATTTCCATTTTATCCCTACAAATTTGGGTCTATTTGAACTCAGTATTTCTAGTGTATATTTTACTTACGTCATGCTATAGGTGGTGTGGATGAAATGATAGCTATTTCACATCTCTTCATGTTTAAAGTTTACCTTGCTGACCTCATTTCCTTATAATAGTGATCTCTTCAGCAAATGGGAAGTTTGGGTATTACAATCCTTTTAACAAGTTTAAAAGATGTGATTTCGATCAGTAAAAAAAAAATGTATGCATTGGTTTAGATTTCACAGAGCCTACGCTCAGTAGACAGCAGAGGTGAAACAAAATAAACAGAGGCATATTCCTAAGACAGTGCAGTAAGAGATACAAGGTTTTCCCATTATGGTGCCTAATTATGAAGGCATAGGCCATGTCCAAGGCTGTAAAGGAAGCTTCACTTGCAATCATCAGGAGCACTTATAACCATGTTTCAGCATGCAGAATGCTCAAGAAGTATGCAGCCATGCTTGAGGCTCCACCTTCAGAACCAGGACAGCCTTTTGCCTTTAGCCACTGCTGAGATAGACTTTGGAGGTTTGAAAGGCTAAATATGTGCATCTAAACTCACTTTTACAGACTACAAACAAATCTCACTGGCTATTAGAAAAAAAAGATAGAATTTGGCTCAGGTTTCTTTATAGACTTGCCACTTACTAAAGTCAACAGAGGGATTATATGTGAGATGGTTGATGAGGAAGACAAAATGATGTTTTTTTTTAAATAAAAAGTTCTCTTTTCTCAAGAGAGAATCAAAGAGACACGTTCTGAGTTTTATCAAGGTTCAAGTTTATGGAGAAAGAATGGACCCAAATGTGTACTTTCCTTTAGTATTGCCTTCGGCCTTTTTCCTTCTTTTTCCCCTAGTCCTCATTCACATTTCATACAACCTTGGTTCTTTTTTATTTTAATTATAGTTATGTTTCCAGGATGCTTTTTAATCTCAAAATATTCAGAAAACAATTCTACCAAGGGAGTAGCCCCTTTTCTGTAGTCAAGAATTCACATGCCTATTAATTCATGATGATGAAAGCATTTCTTGAGTTAAACTAGTTTATCTCATGTTTGGATTGCAAGTTGGGATATTTAATGTTATATTTCAGTGTCACAATACTGATGAGCTGCATGTGAATTCATGCCCTCCCCTAATACTACACTGCTCTAGAGATAAGGTTCACTCATCCCAGCTCTCAACTCCAAGTGATATCATGTGGTATCAGTGTAGAGGGCTTACAACCATCCCCTAGGAGAATTTTTTCCCTTTGATTCCTAGCCTCTTGTTTCATCACTCTGTTTCAAGAACAGGGTGAAAACTGATCAATGCTGTGGGAACAATAATCAAAGGTCCTCTATGTTTTTATTCTTTTTCTTTCTTGAGTGTATCTGCCTACAGAGCACTTAAGTCTTTTTCTTCTCTAAGCTGTACAATGTGCTAACCTGCAGGTGAAAAATGTTGCAATATTTCTCTACAGACCCCAAATATTGGGCAACTTAAATGAAAGGATTATTTTTATTTACTAACGTACCCATAGGGTCTAAATCCATACTCTCCAACATAGGCTTTGATAACAATGGGTGTGACATATCCTTCTTTATTGTTCTGCATCATTTTTCTTTGTTGTGATCAAACAGAAAGAGAGAGCGAGCGAGAGAGAGAGAGAGAGAGAGAGAGTGTGAGTGAGAGGACCATGGTTGATTGTTCTACCCCACCTTCTACAATACAGACTGAAGTTTTATCTATAGTTTGTTGGACTTCTCAGAATGCCCTTCCTCTGAAATGCAACTGAGCACATTATATCAAACTTCTTTGCTTTAGTCAGTATGTACATATTAACTTTCTGCATCTATCTGGAAAGTACACTTTGGCTGAGACATGGATAATGATGTGTAAGACAATAATGTCTGCTCACAGACATGAGCAGCAATGTAGAAACCCAGAGGCATGCAATGTATTTGAAACTTCTCTGGGAGTGATTATTTTGTTTTGGATGAAAGAGAGGTAGCAGAAGAGAGTGATAGTTTTCTATTTTATCTGCTTTTTAAATCTTTTATCAGAAGAATCCTTTTGTTTGAAAGCTTATTTTAGATCCAATAGAAAGAAAAGATGAAAATGATGCCAACAGAGATAAGTGGGGATGAAAGGCCACTATTGCTTACTACCTCCTTTTCTGAAATGATGCCTAGTGGTGTTGTTGAACAAATGGCTGGCACTCCTCTCTAAAACCACAGGAGAAAGATCATGACACATGAAACCAAACATAGGAAGATGTATATCCACAAACACCCCTGCAAGCAGACAGCATTTGAGCTCGCAAATTCATTTTTCTCATTTCTTTCTGAAGGCCACTAAACTCTTGAAGACTTTTGGGGGGGGAGGTAATAGAATCAAAGACAATACTTTAAAACTGAAGGAATGATCCAGTGTCTACACTCCTCAGATATCACATCTCAACATCCAATTCTTGAATCTACACTGTCTAGAATAGTGCATCTAGTTTGGAACTCTTAGTCAATCAATGTTTAATTGACTGACTGACTGAATAAAATAGTAGAATTGATAGCTGTCCTTAGGAGCAAGGCAGTGCAAGACCTTGACAGGTACTATGTAAAAAGAATCTCATTCAGAAAGTTTCTCCATTGACTTTTCAAAATTAGAAATCTGTAGACTTAAATTTCCTTTGCCATCTTTCAAAGGTAAATTTTCACAAAGAGAAAATCCCGTCTGTTGGAATATGACTCTTTCATGCTGGAAACACCTGCTCTTAACGAATTTGGCTTCTTTTCCTTACATAGGCATCATGAAGAGATGACCTACAGGCTTTCCAGAGCAAAATGTACAGGAAAAGAACATTGCTTCATTTAGGTGACAAAAGTGCTGTTACCAGGGAAAAAAATTCTTTTTTCAGGTATGTGTAAGTTTCTGACTTTAGTTTCTTTTTGTTTTTTGTTTTATAAAACAAACACCAGGATCATTGAAAAAATAAATATTGCTCTCTCATTTCCATCCCTAATCTTGCCACCAATGCTTTTAAACTCTTGATTCTGGAGGAAGACTGTATAAAGAGATGATTTCTTAAATCTACCATCCCTCTGTGTCTACGAATTAGATGTCGAAGAATCCTATGTAGTATGGCTAACTTAAGCAAAACATTGGGGAGAGTTGAGATGTTTGAGTGATAATCAGGATCTGTTGGACCCACACAGGCCTAATGTCCTGTGGCATTTCAGTGTTAATATTTAGTATTGGATTGATACTTTCCTCTAGATGACATCCTCACATGTTTGTATGCTGAGGGTTAGAACTTGCTGTGCCAAAGGGCAAACAGGTGGTAAAAGTCATCCTGGAACAGGAAGATATGTGGGTAGCAGAGTCCCATGTGACCCCAAAGCTGGGGAGAAGTTATATCTCATCCTCGGGTATATTCATTTCTTAAGAGACCAAGGATGGTAACTCAGAACTGAAATATAAATTGTATTTGTTCTCTCAATCTATGTAAGTATCATTTTTTTCAAACCATGAATAAATCATTAATACATACATACATAAGATATTTGGATCTACCTACTTAATACATTTGGTTTAGAGGAACAACACTAAGGGAGGTGCACTGACAATGTTCAACTGCTAAAGACAAAGAGGTTTGAAATGTCATGGCTTGCAGATCTATGATTTATCAGAAGCAAAGGACAAACTTTCAGTAACTGCACAAAAACAATGACCTTTGTAGTAGCTGGGGTCTGTCCCACAGCCAAGATCTGGAAAAGGTGCATGATTCTGATGGTCCTCTGTCTTTTGGACCACATCAGACACACTTCCATGCTTGGACCATGCTTGAGCTGATTCTGTGCATACAGCACTTCAGAATTTGCATACATCTTTTTTCAATGATAAAATCTACATGGATTGACAAGATAAATTTGAGACTTCCATTGGAACAGCAGCAGGAAATGTAGACACATTTGCCAAGAAGCCGCCAACCTTGTAGGTTAAGTTTTCAGCCTCATTTCTGACCACATCACAAATCTTCAGAAAAACTAGATTTGTAGCACTTATTTGGCCTCTTTTTGAAAAATACAATGACAAAAGAATAAAGTAATGAAATGGAAAAAAAACAAGAGAAAATGTCAAAGAATAGAAGCTGCTGAGTATGGCCATGAACCATGTGACTAAGACCAAACATCTTTTGGATCATCCGACAGTCTAAAAATCTGTTATAATTATTTTTGGTGTACCTAAGAGTTCTTTGTACTTCATGATTTCCAGGCAAATTGTAAATCATTTTACAATTGTACCCACCATTCTAAATGATGATTCAAATCACAAAAATCTGATGAGTCAAATATTGTGTGTTTGTGTGTTTGTGTGTGTGTGTGTGTGTGTGTGTGTGTGTGTGTGTGCACACGCTGGTACTGAGGTTTGAACTCAGGGCCTGGGCACTGTCCCTGAGCTTTATCTTTTTAGGTTGGCCTTCTGTTACTTGAGCCACAGCTCCACTTCTGGCTTTTTAGTTTAATTAGAGATCAGAATCTCATAGATTTTCCTGTTGGAATCACTTTGAATTTTCCTCTGATATCAGTCTTCTAAGTAGCTAGGATTATAGGTGAGTGCTACTGGTGGCTGGAGGAGCCAAACATTTTTTTTAAATTTTATTTTATTTTATTTGTGAACATACTGTACAGAGAGGTTACAATTACATGGGCGGGATAATGCATACATTTCTTACCAAGCATTGCAGCCTCCCCCTTTGTTTACCCTTCACATCCCTTCCCAGCCTCTCCCCTCCCCCCCAATCCCAATCCTTCTCCTTCCCCTCCCTTACCCCCCCCCCCCCACCGACATTGTAAAGCTCATTTTGAGCATGACAACTTGTACTTCTCATTGTTGCAACAGGTCCACCTGTATCCTTAAACAACTGGTTTTTCCCCATCTCCTCCACAAGTTATACTGACATCAAATATAGAGAAAGCAGGGGTTATACTGTGGGGGAGGGACATACAAAGCAACAAAGAGATAATCTTATAAATGTGTTAGAAACACATGTATGAAAGAAAAAACATTAAAATACATATCTAAGGGATCATTTTCCTGACATCACATTATCTGACCTTTTCTGCTTGTTGATGTCTTTCTTTGTTTGTTTTTTATCGGTTGTAGGGCTTGAAATCTGGGCCTGGGCGCTGTCCCTGAGCTCTTCAGCTCAAGGTGAGCGCTCTATCACTTGAGCCACACCACCACTTTTGGTTTTCTTGTGGCTAATTGGAGTTGACTCTTATAGTCTTTCCTGCCTGGGCTGGCTTTGAAATGCAGTCCTCAGATCTCAGCCTCCTGAGTAGCTAGGATTATAGGTGTGAGCCACCAGTGCCAGGCCATTTTGCTGTCTTTAACCCAACCTCTTCCTGCTTGAAGCATCAAAATTTTATTCATTTTTTTAACTCATCATACCTGCAACTGTGTTTTTATACTTCCTCCCAAGCTTCACCCCCAGACCATTTTAACTTCTTTTGTTTAGATTCTTGTTTTAGTTAAAAGATTATCAGCAATTTCTATGTTATATGACCAAGAAATCTGTTGATATTACTCTCCCTTAATTGCTTATATCTTTTTAATATCTCTTATCTATCACAAGGCTAAGGCTGCATTTTAGTACTTACAAACTCATAAATTACCACAATTATCTCCCAAATGCTATTCTGCTCTCTACTGTTTAGAATCCCCATCTCATCCTTCCTCATTTTGTAGATCACAATGATCATTCTGTTATACAGATATGGATATGTTATTTCCTGCAGGAAAAAGTGCTTCATCTCAGCACAAGTGAGACTGCACTGAATCTAAGCAGTGCAATGGCTCTACTCCTCCAGGCCTATCTGTGGTGTATCTCACATTCAGTGTCAGGTGGTTTAATGTTCTTGGACTGCCTTTTCCACCTTCCCTGTGTAGTTTTTGTGTAAGGTTAAGCTCAGGCTCCATTTGTTCTCAGAGTTCGTGGTCCGCTACTTTTTCATGAATTAGCAAACATATCTTTCTCATGAAACATCTAGCTTCTGCCATCCACAATCATAAAAGAGGAGAATATTTCATAGGGAGAATGTTGATGGTCAAATATCTAGAAATTAGAATGTGTGCATGTGTGTGTGTGTGTGTTTCAATGTTAATTATTGAATTTTTGAGTGGGAGGAGAGGTGATAGATAAAATGTAAAGAAAAATAATTTGGGATACTGTGTGAATGATACACATAGCTCAATAGTTGTTGGGAAAGCATGAGAGACAGGAAAGCAACATAGAAAGGGATAAAGTATAGTAAGAGGCTGAGAATGGGTTTGATGCTGTCTGGCTTCTCAGAGTCTGGCTGACTGATGTCCCAGGGAAAACACCACTAGCCTTATCAATGAGGAAGAGATCCATCAAAGCATTTCTAAACAGTGAAAATCAGTAGGAAAAGAAAAGTGCTATGCAAGGAGCATATCACAGATATGAACTGAAGACTACCAGGAAGCCCTGAGGATACTTCCTGATTATAGAAGCAAGTTAGGCTGATTAACTTGTTAATATTACCATAGTTATATTCACAAACTGGTGGGTAACAAAGTTTTAAGTGTTATATATTCCCACTCCCAATGACTACAGTTAGCATGGTTCAAGTGGTAGAATACCTGTTTAGCAAGTGTGAGAACCTGACTTCAAACTTCAGTACCATATATATATATATATATATATATATATATGTATATATATGTATATATATCATATATGACACATAACATACAACATATATACCATATGTCACAAATACACATATATCACATATCACATATCATATATAGCACATATCATATATCTCATATATCATACATATCATATATCATATATGTCACATATAAATATAAATAAATATTCCCAGTGAATACGATCTAGTTCTTTCTCTGTGCTTTCTTTATTTTATTGTGAAAACATCCTACAGAGGGGTTACAATCACATGAGCAAGGTAATGAATACATTTCTTATCAAGCATTGTTGCCTCCTCCTTTGTTTCCCCTCACCATTCCTGCCCTTCCATCCCCCCGCCCACCAAAGTTGTTTTTCAACATAGTGTCTTGTACATCTCATTGTTGCAATGGGTCCACCTGTATTTCTATTTAAACAATTTGTTTTTTCCCGTTGTTCTTTATCATTTGACAGTATATAGAAGTGATACTTTAGTAATTCCATTTCACTTTTTTTGTACACTTGCCTGTTTCTCTAAATAAGATATAAGCTCTTTGAAGACAGGTACCCTGGACTTTCTTGGGTATAAACTTGCTCAATGTGGTCCAGGGCAAGTAGCTCATTAATGCTAATTTGTTAGAGCTGAATTGCCTTCGAGTGGATTGGGTGACTGAAATATCATTTTCTCATTTGCAACTAAGAGGCAACTAGCAAGCTTTCTCATAAAGAAAGAAGCGATGAATATCAAAGAACTATTAATCAAAATGTGTTCCATTCCCTACCAGGCTTTTATCATTAGGAAAATGAGGGAGGGGGTTCTGTGCCTAGGTATAAATCAAAGTTCTTAATGCTGAAGAGAGTTGTGCATTACTTCAACTAGAAAAATAGCCTTCACTTGTAAGGAAATAATTAACATCTCTCCTCATAGAATTCTTTTCTGGATCACTCAAACTTTCTGTAATACTATGAAAATATTGAAACAAGGTTTAATATTAGAGAAAAGAGATTTCTTTGCACACTGAAGTATGGCTTGTATCTTCTGTATCAAATTCAGGATTACGTGGATTTCTTTTTTGGTCATGTGATTGAAGTATCCCTACAGTTAAATACAGCGATGATATATCTAGGAGTTTGTGTTTGGCAATGAAAAGCAATAAAAACTGCCATTTTCCTTTTGAAAGTCATTAGGAATAAATACTCTTCCTACTGACTAAAATTTTCCATAATTGTTAGTCTATATTAACTGTGTATACTAACAAGACAAGCAGAATCATTGTGCTATTTCCATATATGAATGCAGTATACCTGAATCAAATTCAACTCCTCATCAGTCCTTCATCCTCTTCCCCTCCTTCCTTCCTTCAAATAGTTTCTATAGGTTTCATTGTTGGATTTTAATAGATGCATATACAGTACCTCTACCACCTCTTTCTCACTTTTTAATATACTTCATGTGCCTTCCATGTCTCCTTCTGGAACCAGTCTCCCCCAACAGACCCCATTTTACATTCTCTCATTTGTTTATTTTCTAAATAAATATTTTGTATTGTGAAAATACTGTACAGAGGGGTTACAATCACATGAGCAAGGTAATGAGTACATTTCTTATCAAGCATTGTTGCCTCCTCCTTTGTTTTTCATCTCCACAACTACATCCCCTTCCCACGCCCTGCCCCCTCCGCCCCGCCTAAATTGTAAAGTTCATTTTTCGACATAGCATCTTGTACATCTCATTTATTTTTCAGAGTATATTAACTGTACAAAGTTGGCACATGGTGATATGTCACAAGTTCATATATTTCAATCAGATTATCACCCTTTCCTGGTCTCTCTTTCTCCATCCCATTACATCACTCCATTATTCAACAGCTTTCAGTGAGTTCCCTTATGCCATGTTTGTAATTGATGCGATATATTTGTGTATTATTCACTCTCCATCATTCTCCTTCCTCTTCCTGCCCCCATCACCACTCCATAACAGCATAAATAAGATAGAATGGTTTTGATATGGAGAGTTGAAAAATATCTTCCCATGCCTGAGGTAACTAGTTGAGAATTCTAGAAATCTTGAGATACTACAAATAAATCTGCCTTTAATTTTGCAAGTAGAGGTAGCACTGTTAACTGTCTATAATGTCTGTCAAGAGAGAAGGGAGAAGAGTTGGTTAGACTATAGATGGAAAAACTCCCACGGAATGTGTGATCTCTAACTGGCCCCTGGTTTTTTATTGTTTCCCTATAAAATCGACAGGAAAGGAAGAGTTTTGCAGACACCTAAGGCATTTTAATAATTCAAAATAATTCTTGGTGAATGCTACAAAACTGGCAGAAATTTGTTTATGCCCTCCAAATTTCTGCGTCAGAACCTTTAGCTCTATACTAGTTCCATTCATAAGTGCTCATGAGTTCCAGTCTAGTAACAGAGTATGTTCAAAATATCACTCACAATTTGCTCTTTATTTACTTAAGTCCCATGAAATGGTGTTCTTATCATTACCATTTTCCCATGAGGAATCTAAGCCTTATAAAGATTGAAAATTTTTCTCTGTGTGGATGCAGTTAAGTGGGATACCTGGTTCTTAAAATCCATATCCTGAATGATATACACCACAAATCATACATACAACAACCCCATGCAATAACCCCATAGACATAGAACATTAGTAGTACATGAACATCAAAATATTATAATGAGATCAAAGAATTTATCTTGTGTCTATTGATTTTGCTTTAAATTTATCTTGTGCCTGTTGATTTTGCTTTAAACTTATAAGTAAAGTAAGGCTACTTTAAATCATCAGTGATAGGTAATGGATTCTTTACAAGATGGATTTTTAACATTTTACAATCATGTCTCTAATTTAGATTTTCCACATAGTTTTCTGAGCTTGACAAAAGAGGCTAGACTGGAGGGAAGAAACATTGGTAAATTCTCAGCTATGAAAAACTACAGAAAGTGCTATTATAGAGATATGCTTGTAATGATATGAGAGGTTACAAAAGGAGATATGAGCTCTGACTGCAAATATACACTAATTCTATTTGCACCTGAAATACAGCGTAGATGCAGGAACAGATTTTGGCAGTTAGAGATGGGTTTTGCTGTGTCTGATAAGCAAAGATCATTGCAACCAATTTGAAAGCATTAAAAGAAGACCAAAAGGATATGTTAAGTAAAGACTTATGAAATTATATAAAAAAGACTTTACTAAATATATCCTAATTACCTATATATGTATATGTATGTATGTATCTATTTATCTATCTATGAAGAGAAGTGAAGAATAGGTTCAGATAATACTGGACACAAAGCAAAATCTTAATCTAGGCACCATTAGTTCATGTTTATAATCCTAGCTACCTAGGTGGTTGAAATCCTAGGATTGCTGTTTGAAGGTATTCAGGTTAGGAAGCTCAATGAGAAACTATCTCCAATTAATGACCCAAAAGGCAGAAGTAAAGTTGTGGCTCAAGTGGTAGAATTCCAGATATTTAAAATGTTTCTGCATTTGTTAACATAGAACTTAACTGCCATTGGCTAAACGGAGAGATCAGAAAGTTATATATCTATATGCTTTAAATAAAAGTTTTTTATGTAGTAAAAGATTAAGTAACTCTTAAATGTAGTGATCATTTCTTTAATAACTGAAAAATCAAGTCATTAAAGGATACCTAAAAATTGTGATGAATTTTCAAAATTACTGTTATTTATTCTAGAGACAATATGAATAACATTTTTAATGAGTTTTAATTTAAAAGTGGGAATCTTGCTCCCCCAATAAGATGTGTTTTAATTATTACCAAGTAGTTCATATTTGATAATGGCCAGTAATGCTGCTGGTTAGTCCATTAAATAAGGAAGTGATTGATTTCTCTTCCTTTTCTATTTTCAAGGGGATTATTTCTACCAAATATAATTGCCCTTTAGTGAGCAGTGTTAGTTTGATATAGTGTGAACTTCCTTGGGGATGATCAGCTTCTGTGAATAGTAGCACTAATCTACTAGAGAAACATTAGTGGCTTGTGAGGATTAATTCTATTTTAAGAACATTTTATAAACCTTGAGTGTACACATACTCCATAATAACTTGTTTCCAATTTCTCAACTGTCACATCTTTCTTTAACAGGGTTATTCACATTGTTTCCTCACAGTTGTTGATTTGGAAATCTGCTATAACATCTTTAGATAATCATTTTAATCGCTTCTTTCTTTTGAGGATTAAAAAACATGGAGGTAGGTATGTAAATCAAAAGAGAAACCAGTATTTTTTGCCCATTTTCTACCGCAGAAAAGTATTAGCACAGTCTTTCTCTGATTATATTTTGCTTCTTCTCTGTTTACTGTCAGAAGAAATTTAGTTTTAAAGTTTAAATCTGGATTTCCAAAACCAACAAACACTTCACCTGAGCATTCCAAGATGACAAGTGGTCGAATTTCAGTCATCATCCACTCATCAGACAGTTGCACTCAGAGTATCTGCTCAGTTCAAGTCAATTAATTTCAGTGGGATGAAGGAAAAAGCAGCGGATGGTCAGGGGGTTTGCTCCAAGTCATCCTTGGTCCTAACACATCAGCAAACCTGTGAGCTTTTAACTGGTACTCACACTTGACCACCCTAAGGCCATATCACTTTCCTATAGACACGGCAGATTCTAAGAGTCTCAGAGAAAATATTTGCATTGCGTAATGATGATAGGCTGGCAATGTTTTCCTTATCGAGGTCCCTTCAAAAGCAAACTTGACATACCTGACTATGGAATTAAGATTAAATAAATAAATAAAAGGGAAGTGTAGTCTAATACATATTTTGTGTTCCTCCCGATGGGATCCTGAAGGATACAGATGTCTGCTCTAGAAAGGTGAACTGATGAGGTCCACAAAATCATGACTCTCCTCCCCCCGACCCAGCTGACTCTCTGAGTATACCAGCCTTGTTACTCAGAATATTCCTCCAATGGAAATGTGGGGATGCTGCAGAACTTTTCTTCACTCATCATGCTGTGCCACATAGCAGATCAGCACTGTCTGCTAGCACACTAGAACATGGGAAAGCAGGATAGCATATATCAATGCTATTTGGAGGTAGGGATGTTTACTTTACAAAACCACCCATGAGTAAAAGTTTTCTGCCTGAAACAAACAAAGGATGATATTCGCTTTTAAATTTAAGAACCTATTTACTTTTCTAAGGGTTTAAGCACTCAGGTAAATCCTACATGTGGAAGTTACCTAGTTCCAGGTAGGCGGAATTGATGGTTAGACTGAAAATCTGAAGGGGGTAGGCATGCCAGTGTATCACTGTAGCCAGACTCAATCCTTTACCCCCCCCACAACTATGCAAGATTTATGATTCTATGTATTTCCTGTGAATAATGTGAGATACAGTAACTGGACTGATAGGATTTCTTGACGCAAGATTGATTCAAGAACATCTTACAATGAGCTGTCATGACTCTGCTAATGTTAGAAAGGAGAAGGAGAAATCAAGATTTTCATCACCCTCACAGTAAGGACCATTACCTTATCTCCTTCCTTCACTTTCTTCCCTGGTGAGTGTGGGTCCAGGTTTGCAGTGCACACAGTGCCAAGCTGCTCAGGGCCAACACGGTGGGGCTTTTTTTGTTCTTTCTCATCATACATTCCTTCATACTGATGTGGAAGGAAGAATTCAGATGGCTTGATGGATAAGGTACTCTTGTGTCAGTTCATACCCTTGTTTCACTTTCCTAACAAGTTATGGTGACTGTGATGGAGCTAACCTCCCGATAGTTAAGTTTGAAGGAATACTGTCTCTGCATCAAGCTTGGAACAGTGGTGCCACTCTGAATACCGTGAAGTCCTAAGCTTGGCTCTGTAACACCGTCGAAGGACACTGAATGTTAACAGGCACCATGCAGAATCCTCTAAGTGATGCTTAAAAAAAAGGCAAATCTGTTTTAAAAATCTGATTAATATTCTGCTTTGTAACTTACATAATCCATATTCAATCTCTTAATGAGCTTTTGATTGTCACAATGTGTGTCCCTGTGTGTACTTGAAGGGGAATTCTAAACAAAAGTAGTGAAAAACTAGAGTGAATGTCCAAATATCACAGAAAGGTCATTCAGGAAATAGTAACACTTGGTATATAAATATTGATATATTTGTTGTTTACTTTTATCAAATACACTTCTACATATGGAATACTGACTAGATGCCTAGTTTGAAGACGAAAGAAAAAGTATATAACATGGTGGTTGGTGTTCTCTGAGGATATCAGTCAACCTTTAAAGATAGTATGTTTACCTAACTCACAGAATCAGAAATAGAGCAAATTACACATGTAAAGTAATAGAGTGGGCTTATCCCCACAATATAAAAACATTAATATGTTATTAAATAATGTGACTTAATTTTCAAATGGTTTGTAGACAGACTTGCCTATGATGATCAAGAGAGAAAAAGAACATTACAAAAGATCATTCAAAACCACAATAAGTATAGAATTATTTAAACATTTAATGCAGAATGTTATGTTTTCCTTGTTTATTAAATTGTTGTTTTCCATTCTATCATTGTAAACACAAGTCTTTACATGGAATCTTTAAATAACAACACACATTTTAATATATTAATTGCATAATTTTTAGAAATTAGCTTTTCTACTATTCCTAGAGAGAAAATATAATTAGAACAAAATTTCATTATTTTTAGTAATAGCTAAACTGAAATGATAAAATTCACTTTCATCTAGCATTCCTCAACATTGAAATGAACAAACACTGATTTCCTCCAAGTAGTCACCATGGACTTGCTTTATGAGTAATTTTAGAAAAATGGATGCATTCAAAATCCATGTTTGTCAAGAGCTATTCTGAGATAATTAATTTGATTAAAAATGTTCAACACTTGTTGTCCTATTCCTATTCTATTATAAATAACACAAGAATAACTTTGGAGGAAAAAACAGCATGCTGCTGTGCATGTACAGTGTAGTGTTTGATGCCCCATGGCTGGCCAGGAAAATAAGTCTGTCTTTTCATTTGCATACTGAATGTCAGCTTTGCCATCTGGTCATTTTTGGAGTGTGTATAGACACACAAATATCTCTAATTCAGCATAGGATATAGAGAAGATCTTCAGTTGTTTGTTATTAAGCTTCCAAGTATTTACCAAAATGTTTATTTTTAGATTTTCTCCCCTAAATATAATTCTATTGTAAGTGAGCTGAAATTATCTTGGAAATAGCCAGAGTATACAGTCTCTTCTCACATCTCTTAGTGTGATTATATATCATGATACATAGACACTGTGGAGTTTTATTGTATAGAAATTAAGGTGTAAAAACTTTGGAAAACTTTCTTGGCAAAGAAGTATTAATACTGAAACATAGGTAGGATTGAGATATATACATGTTTTCTTAGCATTTCATGTAAGATAGACCAAATCCTCCCCTACACATACAGGACTAGAATGATTTTGATGACATTTTAAAGTAAAGCTTTAATAGATAGTAGAAATAAAACAAATAAAATTTAAATATTTATGAGCTAGAATAAGTCTCTTTACAAGGCAGATGTTCTTGGGCAGAAATTTTTGCTTTTGATGCTTTTCTTGTCCTGTGATAATTAACTCATATGTTTATAATATGGTTAAAAGAGAATTAATCATCTTATGTAAAGCAACCACAACTTGGAATTTCATTCCTCTTTGCTATTAATATTTTCATAGGTCCCTTTGTATTTTCATATAATTTATGGATAATTCAGTGGTCTACTCTACTGTAATTCATTGAAGATTATTTACTAAAGAAGGCATTTATAAATAGATTATATATTTAATTTACACTCATTCCTGTTTCTTTTAAAATCAAAATAGGGGCAGTGGCACTGTAGCTCAAGAGGTAGAGCGCTCACCTTGAGCTGAAGAGATCAGGGACAGCGCCCACACCCAGAGTTCAAGCCCCACGACTGACAAAGAAAAAATACTTGTCAAACATGTTGGACTGGGAAGGTGGCTCAGTGGTAGAGCACTTGCCTTGCGTGCCTGAGGCCCTGGGTTCGCACCACATAAGTAAAATCAAAATAGAAAATTACTGAATCCATCAATCTTTTATCTCAGCAACTGGAATCCTTACTAATTAAAGGCTGCTTTACATTATTAGTGATCTATGGGTTTATGGTTAAAGAGGAAATATCTTGCAAAGAACTTTTGGACAGATACCTCATAATTGATAGATTTCAGGAAGATATGTAAATAGAAAGGCCATCTCTCTTGTTGCTTTTGTAAAGAGTTGTCTTGTCAACAGAACTAAATTTATGCACTATGGCAAAATTCTTCTATGCTAATATTAATACATAAAGCATCCCTAGTTAGACTAACACTCATGACCGTTCACTGTTCTATCCATTCTTCATCATACAAGGAGCAGGATAAGTTGTCTCACTAGTGTGTTTAGGAGAAAGAATTCATCATGCTTAGTTCAGAATATTCTTATTCTGTGTTAGACCTCCCAGTTACAGATGGTGTATTATGGACAGGTTCCCATGGCTCAGGCCTATAATCTTAGCTACTCAGGAAGCTGGGATCACTGTTCAAAGCCAGACAGAGAATGGACTATGAGACTACATCTCCAAAACAGCCAGTATAACTTGTGGAGGAGATGGGGAAAAACAAGTCGTTTAAGGATACAGGTGGACCTGTTGCAACAATGAGGAGTACAAGTTGTCATGTCTAAAACGAGCTTTACAACGTTGGTGGGGGGGGGGAGGGGAGGAGGGGAAGGATTGGGATTGGGATTGGGATTGGGAGGGGGGAGGCTGGGAAGGGATGTGAAGGGTAAACAAAGGAGGAGGCTGCAATGCTTAGTAAGAAATGTATGCATTATCTTGCCCATGTAATTGTAACCCCTCTGTACAGTATGTTCACAAATAAAATAAAATTAAATTAAAAAAAAAACCTTGGTGGAGTTGTGGCTCTGGTGATATGCCAAGTAAGAAAGCTAACAAGCTGAGTACTCACAAATCCCTGAATTTGAAGTTTAAACTCTTGCACTACCAGCAGTAAAATGATAAACAAACAAACAAACAAATAGACCATGCATTAGGATGTGCTCTAATACTTTGTAACAGCCTGGTTAAAGGTTCTTTCTAAATGGATTCTGTGGCTATAATTTGGCTTCAGATACATTTTTAGAGCTAAGATCAGCCTCTTTTCTATGTGTTATCTTAAATACTTTGGACTTTTTAATGTGAGAAGTAATAGAAAAGGCATGATGTAACTTCTACTGTCTGAAAGGAAAAATATTCTTTTCATTGGAAAACATCTCAGGCAACATCAAATGAAGGTGGACATAAAATAGTAGGAAAATGTATTTTTTTAAAAACCTACAAGACCTTTGAATCAATTTCTGTTTTGTTTCTGCTCACTGTGATGCCACTGAGACACCCACTGTACTCCTTCCCAGTTGTATCACGAATACCTGGTTTGGTGGGAATATCCTAATGGGAATATCCTAATAGAATGGAGCATAGTTCAATCCTGATCTAACCATCAACTTAACATTAAAAATCATCTGTTGAGAAAATACAAAAGTTTGCAACATTAGAGGGGATAGATAATATTTAATATTCATCTATCCCTGTAACAAAATTCAAATGTCTGGCCTAATTTTATTTGTTCCATATCAATTGATTACTTTGGAAGACAAAGTTAAGTATGTTCTTCTGTGGCTCACTCCTTTTATTCTATTCTTTTTCAATTTGGTCCATACAGAGACAGAGTAAAATTTGCTTTGTGCTAATTTCATGTGGTAGGAGGGTGATTCTTCTTGTGGTGATAGCTAGAACATACCGAGTTCTTCCAATAAGAGGTAATTTCATTTGATATAAGAGAAATGAGTGCTACCAAGTGCTTTCATTGCCAGATGTAAAGTTGTATTGTCCAGCTGGGGTTTTCTTGGCCATAAATGTAGTTCTATTTATATTCCCCTTTTACTGTCATTTATATTTTATGGTTGATTTCAATCTCAAAGATCCAAGAAAGTAGCAATGCTAGCTGGTTTTTACGGTTCCTAGAATAGATCATAAGGCACAAAGAATAAAACTGGTATCAAGCAATCAAGGTAACTAGCTTATAATACTTAGCTCACGTAGGAACATTAAACAAATTAAGGTGTCCTCGACATGATCAAAAATTAAGATCCCTTCCCAATAGCTGCACAAAATATTCCACTATAATAAATTTTTACACAGAGCCTCTAATGAGACAACTTCTTTTTGGCTGAAGCTAGGAATTGTAGGAAGTTGTCTTTTGCTATTCTTAAGTGTTTGTTGATATTCTACATTGGGCCCTTCTTTGCAAAGATTCTTCTGCCTTTGAGAAAAATATATACCTTAACCTTGTTAGGACGGACCTATATCTTGCTTTGCCGAGTAGAATTTGAGTAGAAGTGAAACAGGCCATATCTATGGTTCTAAAAGCCATTCCACAAGCTTTTTCCTGTGCAAAGAGAGCCCATGTTCCAGATGCAGACAGGCTGCTTCTCCAGCTTGGATTGTAGCCAGTGAGGTTGAGGAATAGGCCTTGTCCACATCTGCTTCTGAGACTGGGATTTGTTAGTTACCGTGGCATGGTCTCACATGGTGACTAACAGATTCAGCAGCAATCATGCACACACTTATTTCCTCTCTCCTACCATCCACAGCCACATTTGCTTTTGACATTTGTTTTACAAAATAGCCTTGTCCTATTTTCCCACTTATTTGATTTCTTTTTAAGCCTCTGATTTTCTGTTCATTTGTCTCTATCTCTTTAACCTTCTTAACCTATGGGTTTTTAAAAAAAATGTCTCTTGAAAGAAGAGTCTGGTGTCATCTAGACTTAAAAAGAATTCCATTTTCTCAAATAGACTCAGCTAGGGTTGAATTGATATCCAGCCTTTTTTTGTGAAAATGTTCAGGAGAATCTTTTGACATTGTGGATTTTTAAAGCATCTTGCTTCTAAACATCCTTTGGTCTCTAAGCATTGTCAGACCATAGAAGAGGGAGGACGTACTTAAGATTTATAGAGCTGACAGAGATTTCTCTGTACTGTGTGCACTACATTTATATTTCCAGCTTAAATCATTGAATGATTATTTTCTGAGAGAATTTCGTCTTTCTTGGGGGAGGTTGAAAATCATGTCTACTGGATGATTTATTAAGTGAATAAGTAAGTGAAAATGAACAGACTGGTACTGATTTTTACCATAGGCAGCAAATTATGAATAATGATTCTTCCATGCTTGAACTGTCTTGCAGTGATTCTGCAAATAATTCTAGTTTTCTCAGGTTGTTTCGGCCAAATGGATTTGCATAGGCAGAGGAAACTGAAAGAAAGCAGGCTAGGCTTGAAACGCTATGCTGGAGACTAAGCTAGAATATTATTGGGAATATGAACTTGCATGATATTAAGTGCCTTGTGTTCATTACTACTACATACCCTAAGCTGCATGAGTGAGGAGAAGAATGGAAAATGTTTAGCATAGTGTAGCAAGTAAACAATATATGGCTTCAAACTTTTCAAATGTATCTTAAATATCAGAGGCTCATGGCTATATTGAAGAGTATTAAAATTAGTGAAATTATATATATATATATACATATATATATTTATAGATGTGGTTATTCAGTCCCCAAGAGAAAAAAAACAGTATGCTCATTTTTCCAAGGCAGCTTTTAAGAAACATATTAGACATTACCTTGTGTCATTTCTTTATACTAATTCAAAAAGAATTACAATTTGACAATTCATATTGTACAAATTCATATCATGCAAGTAAATAACTTAATAATCCAACTTAGGCTTCACAACAAAATAGCCACTTTCAAATGGGTACATCAGATTCAATATGCATAGTGTGTGTGTGTGTATATATATATATATATACATATATATATATAGGTTTATAACATATTATAATTTTCATGCATTGATGAAAACTTCTTTTATGTCATAAATATTTTATGTGATACAAATATTTGTTCCTAAATACACAAGCTTGAAATTATATCTTATGTGTTGAGGTGCTATAATTCATCAAAATGTCTTAATATTTAAAACTGTTTACGTTGCTAATTTTTAGTAGGATTTTCTTTTCTTGGTGCTGCTGTTTTGGTAGTAATGGTGGAAGCTTGGGTTCTGTTTGTCTTTGCTTTAATAGATTAAATTATCCATCTCTAGAAATTTCAGTAAGATAACCCTAACATCTACTACATGTACATATTAAGCATGTGGCATAGGTTTTTATTTTACCAATATCTACATAGCTCTTTATATTGTGTCATTTTTACTTCCCAAATACTCATTTAAAATGTTACTGTAATTAGTTTACCAATGATCTGAAATTGTTCTTGCAGTAGATAATTATATTATCTTTATCTTCATACATTAATACATATGTAACACTTGTCTCATTTACTATAATTGGTGTTTTACTATACTCCTCGTGAGATCTAATGATTTCAGGTAAATATTGATATTTTAGAGTCATTTGTTATAATACAGTCTTTAAGTTTTTTCCATGTCTTAATGATTCTGGCACAGATATACACAAAGACGTTTGATAAATGTGGGAAGACAGTGTTGGTAAGAGAAGTCGATGTGTATAAAGAAGCATTGACACCTGAGAGAGAGCATCAGTGGAAAGGCAGATGTTGGCCTGAGCAGGGTAAGTATAATGTGTCTACAGAGATGCAGAGACAAAGACAAAGTAGGAAGATGTACCTGATCTCTTCTTGTGCATCAAATTTTCATCCTCTTGTTCCACTACTCTCTGAATTTATGTCTCAGAAAGAAGTGTCTGAAAAAAAGGAAAATAAAGCTTCATTCTGTTCCCGGAGTCTCCTCTGTAAAATCATCAATGAAGAGGCAGTTTCTGATAATAAAAGGTTGATTAGTAGATGCTTAAGCATCTACTAATGTCTCAAGCATCTATCTAACACCCAGAGTGCATCTCTAGCTAAACATGGTGAACCTCAAGTTGAAAGAGGCCCGGGGCAGCAACATGGGCAGGACTGCATCATGGAAAGAAAATTTGAGTGTCTAGCAGGGGTACAAGAGGGGACCTGGGAAAAGGAGAATGGAGGAATAGAAAGAAACAGCGGCTGGAGACATGACAGGCTGTAGACAGGTATCTGGTTTTGTCAGCCTTTCAGCCCTCATGTGGTGAAATGTAGTGGGACACACCAAGGAATATTCTGAGGTTCTGGGATATCAAGAAAATTTGTGGTACCATAAAGTGCTCATATATTTTCATTTATATGTAGTCAGACATCAAAGAATAATTTTCTGGCATTTAAGCCTACATAGAAATCTCAAGAATCTTTTATGCTTTGTCTACTCATCTGGGAGTTTTGAATGTTATTTTTGTAGAAATCTTTAAAATAGCTTGTAAAAACTAGCACCAACTTTTGTTCTAATTTAAACTTGTTATAGCTTAGAAAGTTTAGAAACTGCATATGTAAAGTTTCAGAGGTATCAAATGATTGCCCAAGTAGAAGAATAGGGGAAATCCAGCTTCAGATAAAGAATATAACTCAAGATGTCGGAGCATGTCAAGGCTTCCGTTCCTGATGGTATACCAGTCTCTTGACCTAAGTGACCTCAGGGGCTGTGTTCAAGACTCTGGTGCCTTTATTAAATGTAGCTTAGTCTCTTTTCATGCACATGTCCAAAACATGTTGTATAAAGGCTTCCTTGATTTTTCTCTTTGCAAACATAGGATGCCTCAATCATTTGTGCATATAAGTCACTGTGCAACCAAATGGTTGCACACATATTTACTGCTGCAAGAATATACTAGACTTTTTTTTGTCAATTGTGGGGCTTGAACTCTGGACCTGGGCTCTGTCCCTCAGATTTTCAGCTCCAGGCTAGCTCTCTACCACGTGAGCTACAGTTTCACTTCCAGTTTTCTGGAGGTTTATTGATGATAATAGGCTCACGGATTTTTCCTGCCAGGGCTGGCTTTGAACCATGATCCTCAGATCTCAGCCTCCTAAGTAGCTAGGATTACAGACGTGAGCCACCAGTGCCTGGCAAAAATATATAGACTTTATGTTTGCATTCTATGGTTGACAGCCTTGAGGATATTTCCATTTTTCCTTTTGTGAAGAGTACAGACATGAACTTGGTTGCTCAGGCAGGCCTCACACTGAAACTACTGTCAGTAGTTTCTCCTCCACGGGCATCCATCTAGCCCATTTCACACAGCAATGCTACACCATTTTCCAAAGTGGCTGTGTCAGTGAACCTTATCACAACTATTCATAGATGAGTGTGTTTAGTTCAGATTTTCTCCATCTGTTACTGTTGGAATTTTTAATGTTTTTCCAATCTGATGGATATCTCCTTTTTTGAAATCACCTGCAATGCTTTTCACTTAAAAAAGCATACATTTATATTTTCTTTAGGTAGTTGTACAAAGGACTTGCTAGTCAACAAAGCATCTTATGAATACAGTGCCTTTTGAGCAATGACACCTCTTTTAATATTCTCGCCCACTTCTCCCCTCTCCACCCCTTCCCTCACTTTCCTTAAGTTTTAGGTTATGTATTTATTTTTTTGCCATTGAACAAAGCAATTTATATATACACTGCACCTTAATTTGTGTCATTCTGTCAACATCTTCACTCCCATTCCACCCACCCCTTCCCTGATTTTTCTGTTTTGTGGTGTATGCAGGCATTCTTGCCTGCTTTTTGCTCATTTCCCATGTTCATTCTTCTACCCCTCTACTCTAGACCCCTCTCCCTCTTACAAGTATCCATTTCCTAGTGTTTATTTCATTAGGCATTCCTAGGCTTTTTTAAAGAATTAAACTGTGTTCCTCCATAGATTCAATTTTACTTAAGTTAATTTATTTATAACTGGTTGGGTGCCACGAAGTCTGCTTACTTCTAGATTTATAGGCACATTCTAGTTTCCACTGATGAAGGAAACCACGCAATCTGTATTTTGATGGGTCTGGCTTACTTAATTTAACGTAATCCCCTCCAAACCTTTAGTCTTTTCCAGAGACAGGATTAGAAGCCTAGTAGCTCCTTAAAGCGATCTAATTAACTTCCTCCAACTAGTTGCTGCCTCCTAAAGCTTCTATACTTCCCCCAACTACCACCAGCTAGACAACAAGTAATCCATTCAGGAGAATTGGGGGGGTGATTTAAGACCAAGAGTCTTAAATCTCTTCTAGATGCCAGTTGTATAAGGTCATATGACAAGTATTTGTTCTATTTACTCAATTGTTCTGTAAATCTAAAATTGTACTAAAATAAAATTTATTATTAAAACTATTGTATAAAACTGGCAAACGCAGAAGGCTGATTTTTTGTGTAATTTTCTATCAAATCAATTCTGAATATACACAACTTGGATACATTGTTGCCTACTGTGTTTTACATCTTAAATATAGCAAAATACTAGATTGTCAATGAAGTCCTACAACCTACTATGGAGTGATGGCGAAGAAAATGGGTGGATATTTTCCAATTTGTGGTAGAACTGAACATTAGAAAAAGAGAGCTAGGTAATTGAAATAATAATTATCCTTTGTCATTTATTATAGCATGTGATGGGAGCTAGTGCTCCAACTTAGCAGAAACATGAACTTTTATAAATATTGAATGATAATTAATCAAAATGAAATACTTTTGCTCCAAGGCATAAACTTTAGTTCTTTAGAAAATTAATTGAATTTAAAGTAGTGTTTTTGTAGGTTTGGGTAACCATTAATACCAAGGGACATTTACAACCATACAACTTTTAGAGTATTTAATAGAAATGCATTCTCAAAACTGGTTCAAGTCTCTCTTTTATTCTTTTAAAGAGAGATGTCAATTTGCCAGAATAAAATTGTTGCCCTGTTTGTCCCAAAAATGAGAAATCATTTTATTTTTCTATTGCAGCTTAGAATTAGAAGCCCAGAGATTTGGTTTGGGTACAGGGTATCCCTAATAGACTGTGCCATGAAGAGCTAATTCTTCACATTGTAGTTTTAAAAGTATGTTTTCATTCAATATAAAAAGATTAAAAATCATGATCTAGTAAAATTCCCCTATTATTTCATAATGTTGTTTAAGTTTTCAAGATATTAACTATTAGAATTATTTATGCTGGTCTTATTTCTATAAACATTATCTGTTATTTCTTATCTCTGATGTTATTTCTAAATAGGTAAATTAATAATTAAGTCATGAAGTTATCTGAGAGAAGTTTTAGTTTACTTGAACATTATTTTGTATACATTGATATTTGAATAATTTTCATCTTTTTTCCTTTTCTTTCCCTTTCTCTGCCTTCTGAGTACTTTAATGAATTATGAGGCTTTGTAGCATGAGAGTAGGAGAGGAAATTACTTTTTTTGGCATTAGGGATCGAACCCAGGATGTTGTGCTTTCTAGGCAAACACTTTGATCCTGAGCTATGTCCCAACCTCAGGAAGTTTCTTTACAGTATGAGATTGTCTTGATCCTTTCAAAACTTTGACAAAGTAAAAAAACTTTAAGGGAAATGCAGACACAACTGGCTCAAGTCTCTCACTTACTCCATCAAGAAGAGGGAACTCATTTCCAAGGACTTCTGAGCTCACATTTGCTCCAGATTTTCTTTCTCCTTCCAACACTTATTTACAATATATTTTTTCCTTTGGGCACTTAGATAATACCATTCTCAGCTCTGTATTTTATATCCATATCTTCTCATTATGCCTGTGCTTTTAAGGTAATTTCGTTTAACTTCCAGGGCTTTAAGTTGACAGTATATAGCAATACACAACCAATTTGCATTTGAGGCCACAGCACTTTCTTGGATTTGAGGCTTATGAAGCTAAATTATCAACAACTGTTTTTCTAGAATATCTAAAAAACTCTAATATGCAGAGTGAATTCAAAATACTCAAAGATAAATTCATGGTACCATAAAGACTAACTGATTTCTATAACTTTCCCTTCAATTTATAATTCATATTAATCTATTGTACAAGCCAAACATCATCTCTTTAGGTTCCTATTTCTCATTGTAAAACACATGACACTGAGTTTGTTTAGTAAATAGCTTTCAAATCTGTCCCTTTTGCATACACGTCTTTTTCTCTGAATAGAACTTCCATGAAAGTAGGTCTTAGCCACAGCCTTACAGTAGTCTCTCAGATCAGGTGACTCTGAATCAGGTAATTCTTTCATATGATTCACACTTTTCCTTGGGTTTCTAAAGTTCAAGCCATATGACTTCTTTGCTTAAAACTGCTTAGCAATATACTGTTTATAGCACTTACATTGAAAACCAAATCTACCCAAAGGTAATTAAGAATTGTTATTTATTGGCCTCTTGTAATCTCCAGCCTCATGTTTCTCTATTTCCTCCACTCTATTCTTTGCTTAAAAAAAACTCTTAGTAAATGTTGAGTCTGCCTAGGATATATTCAAGGTCTAACTCAAGAATTACATTGCTTACCATTCCTTCTGAAAGTACAGCATTGGCCTCCAATAGTTCCTCTGTCAAGGCAATGAAATTATTTCTTACACAGAGACAAGACTATGGATCCCATAGGGTCTACTCACGGGAATTCACTCAACAAAAATAACAATGACATGTAGTAAAAGACAATCTTTGGTCCACATTGCACAAACATTTCTAAGTTCCTAAATATATAGATACATGGAAGTAAATGTTTTATTAATATTAGCATATGATCCACTGTAGCTGTCATTGTTTGTCCAGACAAAACTAAGTAAAATATTGCTCTGTATTTAGGTTTTCCCACCCAAATTACCTTCTGTTCAAAGGGATTTTAAAATCTGATAATGAATTGAAATGTTAGCTTTGGAAAAATAACGTTTACTAATGTGTACTGTTGTATATTGTTTTTCTATGATATCGTCTCAGGAAAACTTCTGGTCACTTTTGTTCCAACACAAGAAAGTTGTTGTTAAGGTTGGGGCTGCTAATGAGTTCTGTAAACACATTCAGCATCTGGCAGACATTCCAAGGTGAAAGCCAAGCAGATGGCTAATTTAATATAATCTAAGTGACTTTGGATCAGATAAAGCAATTGAATTAACAGCACTTTAACTCCACATACATCAGTTCCCAGCCATTCATATCATTTCATTCCAATAGGCACTTCTTCAGGATGAAAATCAATGCTAATTGAAAGCTCATATGGTGATGTTTATATCTGTAAAATGTGTGGTTAAAGAGCATATTAAAAACATGTGGGCATGAATATTAGGATTGGGAAATAGGCTTAATATAGAATAAATCATAATGCCCTTAGAGTTGCTTTATGGGTTTTAAATCGCAAATTGTGTTCTATCCATTGTGCTACTATATTAATCTCAATTTTACTCAAACTGTTTGCATTACATCCACCAGGATTTATAGTTGATGCATACTGACTTTCAATTTGCTATCCCATGAGAGGTGTGTGTGTGTGCGTGTGTGTGTGTGTATGCACGCATGCATGTAGAAAGAGACAGAGACAGAGATAGGCTGGTTTTTATTTTGTTATCTATTAGTTTTAGTTTTTTAATACTCGGCCCATTGTCAATTATTATTTAATTTTATTTTATAGGATCCACATGCAAAAGTAGTCTCCATTAATTTCAATGATAAACAATGAACATAATTCTATAATGAATGACTTTCAGCTATGGTGAAAGAAAAAGAATGTTGTAGTTAGGAAGATCAGGCTTAGAGTTCTGGTTCAATAGCTTAAAGCTGTGTCACAGGATGTTTCTATCATGTGTGGTTGCCATGAAGCAAGTAGAACTGGCAAACAAGAACACCTTAACTACTGAAAGGTCTAAATGGTGAGCTCCTTATTATTCATGAAACAGAATGGGAAGCCAGTTAATGAATAGAAATCATTTTTATCAATACCTTATAAGTTTTCAAACATTGTGAAAACCATCATTATATATATTATAATATAATATAAAATAGTATAACATGTGTAATATAGTGTGTATATTATATATAACATATATTAT
>NW_012267236.1:12087684-12175158 GCF_000151885.1 Dipodomys ordii
TGGGGGGAGGAGGAAATGGGAAGGGATGGGAAGGGGAAACAAAGGAAGAGGCAACAATGCTTGATAAGACATGTACTCATTACCTTTTTCATGTAATTGTAACCTCTCTGTACAGTATTTTCACAATAAAAATAAAAAATGAAAGAAAGAAAGAAATGAAATCAATATGTCTGAGGGGTACTGCACCACTACAATCATAGCTCACAATAGTCAAGTAATGAACACAACCGACATGCCCATAAAAAGATAAATTGTATAAGAAAATATGAAAATATATTTTGAATGCTACTGAATCTTACAAAAATGCTGTTAGGTATCACAAAATGATAAGCCTGGATGACATCATGCCATATGAAATAAAGATAAATAATACATGATCTCACATGCATGAAGCGTCTAAAGAAATTGAGAGACAACAGTAGTTTCTAGGGTCTGGGCTGGTGGAAGGGTGGAGATGGAAATGGAGAAAATGATTGAATAGTTATCTCAGATGGACAAGGCCTATAGGTTTTCAGGATATACTGCACAGCAGGATGACTTCAATTAATAATGTATTCTTCATTTTAAAATTGCTAAAATAATTATTGAAAGTTTTGCATCAGATGTACATATGTAATCTTAGGGGGTTGTTAGTGATATTTCCATACATGAACACAGTACTATTTGAAGACACTCTTTCCCTTCATTGTCTTCTCTTTCCTAGTCTTCCTAACCCAATTTTACAATACTATTTGGAGGCGTTCACTATGACCTTCTGGTGTGTGTGCATATGTGTATGTATGTTTGTGTGTGAGACCTCATTTAATCCTCTTCACCTTTTCATATCTCCACCTTTTTCTCTGTCTTTCCCACTGGCCCACTCCCAGCTAGTCCTCCTCTTATACTCAGGATTCATTACTATTAATATCATTGTCATCATCATCATTTGCATCTACTCTTCACAAGGAAGTGAGAATATGTGCTAATGGTTGGCTGAGCTTGAGTTATGCTCAACATGATTTCCAGTTCTATTCATTTTCTTGCAAATGACCTTATTGCATTGTTCTTTATCATGGAGTAATGTTCTATAACATTCTATGATGTGTGTATTTTTATGTGTATGTGTAAGTGTGTGTATTAGCATATATATGTAATCACATCTAGATGACATCATTCTAAGAGAAATAAGCTAGTAGATACACACATATTTGTGTACACACATATATGTTTATATATTTATATATGAGATTTGTTCACTTATCAGTTAAGCACCTTTGTTATTCTGATTACACAGTTAAGATGTTGTGAACAGAACTGCCATAAACAAGGACATGTAGATATCTTTCTATTTCTATTTTTCTGATTTCCATAATGCTTGTACTAGTTTACATTCCTACCAAGAGTATATGAAGGCTCCTTTTTCTCTCTCATCCTCTCCAGTGTTTGTTGTTTATTTTCCTGATGAATATGTTACTGACTAGGGTGAAATGAAATCTTAGTCTAGATTTGATTTGTATTTCCTGTATGACTAAGGATTTTGAATACCTCTTCATGTATTTATTGTCATTTGTATTTGTTCTTCTCAAAATTGTTCAGTTTGTTTGTCCATTATTAATTAGATTATTTGTTTCTTTGTTATTTAATATTTTGAACTTGTATATTCAGACACTAATCCTTTATCTATTGAATAGCTCGTGAAATTTAAAGAATATTTTAAATAATCTCACCAAGAAGAATCAATGTTATGTGATAGACACATTAATTGGCTAGATTTATTCATTCCAAAATGTACATAACAAAAAATAGATTATCCAATAGATGCAAATGGATATTATCAATTACAAACAAAATGTTATAAAATTTTAAAAACTGTTTAAAATAGTTTCAAAATGAAGGAGCTCTTTTGCTATTTTATTACTTTATAGCATTATAGTTATTCATTAAAGACAAAATTCATTTTTTGAAATGGAAAACAAATAATCTCACAGATCTAAGTCAAGCATTCTGGTGTGTGTGTGTGTGTGTGTGTGTGTGTGTGAGCACGCGCGCGAGCACGCAGTGTGACAGAGTTCGAGTTATACTTACACATGGTTTCTTCCCTCTAGGAGAGAAGTATGAAAGGCAAGAAAATATTAATGAAACATGTGTGATGACTTTATAATTAATTACCCTGCTAGCGGCATAGACTTCCTTTTGTCTTTGGATAACTCAATGAGAAAACGAAGAAATTTGCCTTGCAGATCTCTCATGAAATCGAATCGACCTTAGGATCCCTTCCAGCACCATGATCACAGTGATATTGCATCTTACTCAGCTCAAGTGAGCGCAGCCGATGCATAAAACTCCCCTCCGTCCACACTGCACAAACCCTCCCAGTTGGATGTGTCTGCTTCTATCAATTACACGTCATCTCACAATGACCAAAATGACATCTTCCAGGTAGAAATACAAGAGGGTCTACATGCGTGACATAAATTCTCAAAGACAGTTTTGTAATTCTTATGGGATCTTCACATCTGGTGGTATACAGGGCTCAGATATGTCACGTTAGTAAACATTCAAGAAGAGGAAAGAATTGAAGCTCTATCCAGTGTCAGGTGGATTCTGTATACACATATGTGCATGTACATACATGCATTCAGACACATGGACATCATGTGCTTCAAGCACAGGCAGAGCATACGAAGCTCAGTAGAACTTTGCTATTCCATGTCCTGTTAGGTCTGAGAAAGGCTGCTTTCTAGTTGCTAGATCAGTACCTTCTGCTCTCCAACTGAAGAAACTCCTACTTCTTTTTCTCTTCTCTCTCTTAAGGACAATCCGTGAAATCTAGGAAATCTGATCTCTTCCTGTGTCCTACACCCTGCTCTGAGCCTTGTCTGTCCTTCCCCATGGTTCTCCCTTCAGTGTAGCCATCGCTTTGTTTCCCCCTTCCCCGGCTCAAGCCACCATTGCAGCAGGTGTCTTCTTCTCCAGAGGCCTGGCCACCCATGCTACTTCCTCACTTCTAACTTCCACACTCTGTCATAGCTATTTTATTTCCCCACAGCTACTAGAGGTCACTCTTTCTATACACTAAAACATATCCTTGTTGTATCTCTGCGGTATGGAGCACAAGCAAAGTGGATGGACCTCTCCCAGAGGAAATATTTTGTGTTTCAACCGGCAACTCTCTCAATCCAAACTTCTGGTTCTCATTCCCTTAGCTTCCTGCTGCCCTTTTTAATTTAATTTGGATACTGTACATTTTTTTAAAACCATTTTCGGTCCTTCACAGAAACTAGCCACCCATCAATTAACTCCATAGGACAGTGTGCATACAGCACATTGAAATCACAAGTAAAAGATAGTGCAGCATATTAAGCGTATTCCAAATTGATCATAATTAAAACATTGCTTATAAAGAAATTGCAAATAGGAATTCATGGTAAAAGTTGAAAACATCTATGTGAGGACTCTTTATAAGCAACCTGAACATATCAGAGTTTGACATATCTTATGTGGACCAATGAATAAAATATCAATGGTGTGGGTGAGTCATGAAGCTGATTTACAGGTTTTCTTCTATATAAATTAATGTAATAACTTCCTATTGTTTGTTGCTTAAGTGTCTTAAAAGCCCTCTAGCTTTGTCCAGTTCTTATGCTCGGATCCAAGCTAACCTTAGTTCCAGCCACACCTACCTTCCTTCCTGTTCTCAAATTGGCAATACTTTTGACTACCCCCCACACTTGATAAATGTTGTTCTCTCAGGCTCTCTCTCTAAGGTACCTTGGTTACATTGCATACATAATAAATGCTCTTGTAGTACCAAAGTATCTCACTTGTCAAACATTTTTCTCCATCTTCCATTTCTCTTGTGGTTATTTGATTGACATTGCTGTAAGACTCTTCAGAGTGGTAATTCCATCCCCTTTGCTCACAATTTTTACCTTCAGCCCTAATTTCAATGTCAGGTACATATAGGTTTTCAATTAATATCTGTTGAAGGAACTACTGATGTCTATTTTCTCCCCATCTTCTTTTCTTTGTTCACAGAACTTTGGCTCTGTGTTGAGTCACTTCCATGCCCCAGTGCAAAGACATGTTCGCATAATCTTTTCACATTGGGATTTCTTTTCTGGTCAGTCTGGTAGAACGGCATGGGATGTCTGAGGAAGAATCAGAGGTTTTGAAATGAGATTTAGAATAGATGTTTGATAATCAAGAGTAAGACATGGCCATGCAGTGAGCAAAAGGAAGTGGGTGAAGATGAAGGAACCTACACAGCCCAGGAGGCTCTGGCCCCTACTGTATCTTGGAGATTACATCCCAGGAAGAGTGAATGTGAGGATCTGAGATTGAATAAGCTCCTTGTTGGCCCAGAATTTCAGTAAACTGTCACTGTAGCTGGCCATGATGAATTAAGTGGAACCTGTTCGAAGCAGGCTACCCTGCATATTAAACTTCTCAAATGTACTAACAAAGCACTTTTGGAAGAATTCTAACTAGGTCAGCAATACCTTTGCCATATATCACACGAATAATTCTAATGTAATTCATAAATATCTAGGTTTATGGAAATTGATGTTTTCTGTAAATAGCGGAATGTGAGCAACTCTTCCTGCCAGTCAAAGAGGAATTAAACTGGAGGCTGGGACACAGCAAGGGAAATAAGAGAGATTCGTAGATTACAGGGTGAGAGGGGTCAAGTGCAATGTATTATCTGGCATAAACAGAAACTTGGGGAAAGATAGCCTGTCTTTATAAAGTTATAAACAATCTTCTCTTCTTTTTGAACTATGATCCCGATGACACTTCGGTAAGGTTTTCTACAGCAAATGATCCTACAGCCTATTAGAGTTTAGTTAAAAAAATTCATCTTAATGTGGCATTTCAGGGTTTTTTTTGAGGATCATATTTCATTGCCTTCCTCTAGCCTTATGGATGGCATTGATCACCTCTTCCAGGACTTTCTTACTCTATCTCCAGGAGCATCATTAACTTTTTAAAGAAAATTATCTAAAAAGTCGCAATGGTTTTTTCATAAGAAAAATATTGAAGGCAGCTAGTGATATAGAAATTGTCTACAATAAGTATGCATTCTTTTGTGTCACTCAATTGCTTTTTCAGCTCGTGTTGATCAAGAGCCTTCTGTGTACCTTTCATTCTTGTGGTTGCTCCAGAGTCAGTGTAAGCGAAGGACCAAGGCTGCATGGGGTAAAGCAGCCAAGGGCTGTGCTGACTGCCAGAGAACCTTATAGACCTGAGAAGCAGAATGTGTGGTAGAAGCATGTGGCTGAACCTTGGTAAGACAAAGAAAAAGATGAGATGAGAGAAAGTGTTCCTTTTTTTGTCAGTATAAAGTTCTGAGGGTTTTTTTTTAAGTATTATTATTACAGAGTCAAGTTAAAATGACTTCCTGAAGGTGAACTAATTTTCCTTTCTGCATTTGTGGAGTTTTCCTCTGGGGGAAGCATATAGTGACCTAATTCTCTGCAAGATTTTGTAATCTATAGGGATGGAAATGAAAAGAACAGATGTATACTCAGGTAAAGAAAAAGAAAAGGAGATGAATCGCCCAAAAAAACTCTTGCCTGAGAGAACAAAAAAAAAGGTAAATAAACATTCTGGTATATTGATTGTAGTGTCCAAATGTTTGTGAGGAAGTTGCTGCTATAACAACGTGAGGACAAGGGGTGCATATCAAGTGGTAAAACATTTAGTTAGCATTCACAAAGTCCTGAGTTCAACCTCCAGCTCTGCATAAACAGAACAGTATAAAAAATGGGGTGAGAAAAAATTGGGTTGATAAAATATATTAACCAAAAATATCCTATATACCTAAAAGAGTAAGCTAGGCTTTGAAATATTTCATATAATTAAACGTTTATTAGGTGTCAACTATATCTACCGTGCTCATCAAAACCACCCATTTTAAATAGGTGGCAAGTGACTAAAGCGTAGCATATAGATGTCAGCTACCACCTCCATGCCTTGCCCCAGGCACCTGTCATTTCCAGAAACATTGAGAAGAGACCTGGATTCCCAGCACACAGCTTCAGAAGGAACACGTGGCAGTCAGAAGCTGTCAGAGATGATTTTTTTTGGTTTTTCTGACCTGTCTCTTGATGGACAGCTTTGTGCTTTGTGCTGACTGATACAATGGGAGTTCAGCAGTGGTTTGGGCCACAGGTCCTTCCCATGGCTCATCTTGGCTTATCTTAGTGCTTTTTGCCTCATTCTCTTATACCAAGTCAGTTCTGGGACTCACTGGAATTATTATCTTGGCTTGATTCTCAGGACTTTCTTCCCAAGAATTCAAGAACTGTCACTTAATTGATATCTTATCTATTCTTTTATGATTGCTGTTTGATTTACCCAGAGAAAGGCCAGTACCTATGGCCTCATTTTACCCTTTGTCTAATATATATAATATATATGTGTATATAATTATACACATATATCCTTTTCTCTCTCTGTACATATATATGTAGATGTATATATATATATATATATATACACCACACACACACATACATATTATATACTCATGCATTATTTCCTGTGGGAAATATTTTCTTCTTCAAAAGATGAGATACAACCTCATCATCTATTGAGCTATATCTTCTGATACATCTTCTTCAAAGAACCAGTTACCCTAAACATCTTTGTAAAATGTTGATCCTTCTTGCTGGTTTATAGATTTGATGAAGACACAAAAAACTCTTTCTTTCTAGCTATACATTTGATAAAAAAAGATTGAATGAATAAAATGCCTAGATTTTCTATTGTTTTTGAATGCTCTTTCCTACTTTTTTTGAGAAAGAAAGAAAACACAAATATCTTTCACGTATGCCCTGACAGGCAGAAATTCATATTTTGGACCTAAAGCTTGAATTCCCATGCCAAACTGAACTTGGTGGCTTTAAATAACTTTGTAGTATCCTAACAAAAACCTTAAATAAATTCATCTTTCTTTATATCGCAGACAGAACCAGATGAGACATATTTCTAGAAATGGAATTCTATTTCACTTATTCTTCTATAGAAAAGCACTGTTCTTTAGGGAACATAGAATCTGAAGATATCTGGAGCATAATATTTGAAGAAATGAACAAACAGAACAGCCAGAAATTCGTGGAATACTGGATGCCCATCAGCCTGAGTTACCCTAGCGATGACCTCAGTTCCCATAATATCTAAAGTAAAGGGAGGCTCTCTGCGGTTCATTAACAATCTCCATTTAAACTGCCCCTTGAATCTTTGAGGTGTCTCCCATCACCCAGGTCTCATCTGTAACCACACCTCACAGACACTGCCAAAAAACCCCATAAAACAATAACATACAAACCCTAAGGACCATAATCCTGCTCTTTTAGACACAAGGGCAAGGAGAAAACACTTCAACAGCAATTTGCATTTAAGCATCTCGAAATATTCCCAAAATTTCTCCTTCTGAGCAATCAGGAGGATAATTGAACACAATGAGGTGTTGAAAGGTTTTTCATAGTAATATAAAACAAGATTAACTATTCAATTATCCCTTACAAAACTAGGCTAGAATTGCTTTGGCTTGATAGTGCTCAAAGCCCTGTCTTACAGAAGATTCTTTTGACTTTTTGAAGCTCTTTGTTATCACTCCCCTACCCTATCATCATTGTCTTGTATTCCATTTATTTTGTGCAGATGGGAGGATGAAAGGATGATTTAGCCTCTGCAATGTGACATCACCATAATTTATCAGGAAATAAAAAATAATAGCATAATGATTGCACAGTTACATCATTTTTATACAAGGTCCCACTTTGCTCTGGTGATTAATTTTCCTGAAAATATCAGAGAGATATTGAACCACAATGCAGAATACGTAAAATAATATAAACCAAATAAAGTGACACAAACACACAGAAAGTTGGGGTTATTTACGAAGAGAAAAAATGTCTTTTGTGTTATGACTCACTGGTTTCTGGGTCATTTCTGAGTGACAGTCCAGTCTGGTATGTTATATTTTGCATAATGACCCAGAGTCATCTAATCAGTTTAAGTTCTTTTTATATCTTCTGTTTAGGGAGTCAGAGAATTGTGTCATACATTCTTTTTTTATAGATTTTTAAGATGGGAACAAAAATTTAATGGTTTATTATGGATATCTTGTGCAATCCATAAAAATAATTTCAGTATTAAGATTCAGATGAGATTAATTCAGAAGATTTTATATCAAATACCATTCCCCGGGGTCTCAGAGTACCCTGAAAGTGCTTTTGAGGATCTTCTAGAATTGGTTGTACATCTTTTTCTCAACTAAGCTCCCACATCTAGAGAATTATTAAATTTTCTTCTGTATAACACAGCAGCTGGCAGAGAGAAGGCATCCCATGAATTTCTTTCTTTTTTGATTTTTTGGAGGTAGTAACTACTTGGAACAGTCCATATCTTTCAGCCTTGCCTGTCTTGACTAAAGGTTAAGTGGCCATGAACTCTTATTTAAATCTAATATGTGATTTGAATGCAGTCACTTTGTACAAACATGGGTACATTTACAATAATGATACTAGAAAAGAATAAATATTCAAAATTTATTTAGATACACATCAAAGGTAGATTCTGCCTCTTCCCTTTGCCTGTGCATGTGTGTA
The DNA here is from genome assembly GCF_000151885.1 of Dipodomys ordii. Lineage (NCBI taxonomy): Eukaryota > Metazoa > Chordata > Mammalia > Rodentia > Heteromyidae > Dipodomys > Dipodomys ordii. Next base: position 12,096,282 of record NW_012267236.1, read on the forward strand.
AAACGTATACACAAGTATTAGTAATGTATAAGTTTAGCTGTGTTATGTGTTCATATGTCTTGGAATCACATACTACAAGTTATGCTGGTTCATTGAGAAGAGACACTTTTAAGTCACTTGACATTTTGGCTTAGACATTTTAAAAAATCTACTTATTTGTTTGCTGCTGTGTTTTGCTTGGTTGACATCCTGTTCTTGCTTTCTGATCTCTCAAATGACCACTAAAACATTCCTTTAAAAGAACTCTTTATTAGAAAACTCAAGCTTATTTATTACCTACTGAGATTCAACCTTAACATCTCTGTGGCTTTCATATTATAAAGGTTACCTTCTTACCTATGGCAATGACCACTATAGTTTTCACTCATGTGACCTTCATTCAATGTTCAGGATGTCAGAGAAACTTTGACACCACCAGTCTCCTTGGAGATAGAAGCAGGTGCACAGTGTGTTGTACACTGGATTTTTTTCAAACTTCTTCCTGGAGGTGAAACACATTATTCAATTCACAGTTCATTGGGCAAAGAAGTTAGATGACCAGGACTGATATTTCAAAAGCCAGAAAACATAATCTTCCCTTAGGAAAGTACAGTAAATATTTTCGAACAATAATATTATCAGTATATCTGCTGTTGAAGCAGTTTGCTAATATTTGCCCCAAGAATTATAAAGCCAATAAGGTGGCAAACCTCACATGCATTAATTAGTATGCAGCATTGGACTGTAATGCAGCCCTAGTGATTTACAACAGGAGATTGAAAACATTTTTGTATGGAGCCACAGAGCAAATATTTTCATTCTTGTGTGCTGTGCAGTCTCTAGTGCCACATTTGTGTGTTCTCAAGTCTGCTAATGTAGTCAGAATATAGTCCTAGTTATTAGGGAAACAATCTGTGTTCCAATACAGCTTTGCATATTTCTCTTGCTGACCATTTGCTTATCTTTGAAGTTGATTAGCTCTTGTCTAGTTAGGGTTGAAATTTACAACAGACTGTTTGGATAAGCATTCTTAACTGTTCACATAGGAAGAAGTGTCAGTAGTGGAGAACAATTGTGAAAATTTCTTTATATCAGGTCTTGCTCTAGAATGATGTAGCCCATACTTATTTTAATAGAAGCCAGTGTTGTAAGTACCAGTTGTTTTGAGATACAGAATTATAATTTGAGAAGTTGTTTGCAATGTATGAATATTCTTACTACTCTGTGATACAGAGGTATCAGACTTGTGCATCTACAAAGAATAGTAAAAGTCAGGATACAGGAAAAACACTTGCATATTCATGTTCATTGTTGCACTATTCATGATAGCCAAGTTGTAGAAATAGCCCAGATACCTTACAGTTGATGACTAGATCAAGAAAATGTATTAGAAAGAATATTATGCTATTTTCAGAGAAATGGATGGATGTAAACTTAAGTGAAAGCTGGGTGCTGGTGGCTCACACCTGTAATCCTAGCTACTCAGAAGGATGAGATCTAAGGATCATGGTTCAAAGCCAGCCTGGGCAGGAAAGTCCATGAGACTCTTATATCCAATAAACCACATGAAAACCAGAAGTGGCGCTGTGGCTCAAGTGGTAGAGCGCTTGCCTTGAGCTGAAGAGCTGAGAGACAGTGCCCAGGCCCAGAGTTCAAGCCCCATGATCAACCAAATCAATAAATAAATAAATAAGTGAAGTAAGTCAAGCTCAGGCTTGACTTGTTTCTCTGAAAGGCAAACAATGCATGTTTGTTCTTATGCATGGATGCTAAATGTAAATACAAACATATATTGTAACATATAGAAGACTTTATGCATATACAAAAAACTGATTAAAGCCTGGTATATTCATGAGAGAAGTCCAATGGTGTAACTTCTTGGAACAAGTATCAAATTGTTTATCAAAATGAATACCAGGAAGCTGAAAAAAGTTGGGGGCAGGGCTGAGGGAGGGCATACAAATTGAGAGAGGAAGGGTGAACACATGCATCATGCAGTACATATACTTAAAAAGATGAACTATGAGAAAGCTTCTTAGTCAAGATATATTGTACTCATAACCTGACTTATGGAACTATAACCCCCTTGTACAAATAATAATAAAAAAATAAAGACATAGAATATCCTACACCTAGATGGCTGCACACACGCGCGCACACACACACACACAAACACACACACACACACTCACACAGAGTGATGCAAGGATAAGTTACAGGAAATCTGTCTTGCTGGTGGGAACATGAAGTCAGTTCAGAAATCACCATACGTGGGAATTAATAAGAGAATAAGAGATTAGGATTAAATTCTGTTAGAATTATTAGAATTAAAGGGCATAATTATTGGATATAGTCTTCTTCCACAATTTCCCTAAGAAAATTGTAATATATTACCACCAACACTCTAGATACATGCAATCACACTCCATCTACAGGCTGTAGACAGGGGGCAACCATCTCTGTATTTTGATGCTTCAAGTCCCTCCCAGTAGGCATAAAAAATGAAATGCCTAACACACTTACCACACTAAAACCACATCATCCTTTCAGATCGACACTGTGAAAATATTTAACAAAATTAGATTGTTCAATTTTACTTTAAGAACCCAAACCTGTTGTTCTTTTTCTTGGTAAAAAGGGGGAAAGGTATGAAATACTTTCAAATTTCTTTCTTCCCAAAATGCAGGCTTAAATATGAAGGAGAAATGTTAATTGATTCATTGAACTTTTGAAGCAACTATTTAACATTTTCAATAAAAAGAAGCCTACCTGTAATCCCAGGCGGCAGCTTTACTAAAGACATACATTATAATTATGTTTCTGTTTTCATTTCCTCCTAATAACGGAGACCAGGAGAGCCCATTTTCCATATCTGGATTTCAAGTCATCATTCAGACAAAGCTTCATTAAATCCTACCACACACTAAAGGTCACTGTGGTTTTCTTGTGTTTGTGTTTCAGCAACCAAATGTTGCAAAAACTCTATCAGCTCCCAGCAAAATTCAGAAACATCAGAAAACAGCAAAACTAAGATGAGGACTTAGGTGATAAGTTCATCCATTCAACAAATAGAAGCCCAGATCAATAGAACACAGACCTTTCCTTCAAGGAAATCATTCTGAACAGAAGACGGAAGCTTAAATTGGTGATTAGAATATTTCATAGAAATGGAATGTTGATTTCCACTAAGAAGTTGGACTATCTGAGGTAAGAAATCTTTTTCTTCCCATTTCAAGCATAGAGAAATGCCAGTTTAAGTATAACAACTACAGATAAATATGTAGCTTAGCTCAAAGGTTAAATAAAAAAAACCCCTCTAACAAAAGAGGGACCATAGGGTTAGAGTAGACAGTAGGAGCTACTGGAAATTATTATTGGCTGGGCCTTGGACTTTACTGATGTCAGAGAAAGAGACTCTTTGTGCTGAGAATTAGAAATGAGCTACTGCTTAAAACTAGTGTTCGTATGGTCTAATTCATTCATAAGTGAAAATTGTACAAACCTTTTAGAATCTAGGAAAACAGATCAAAATCTGACAGCTTGAATGAGGTCATGGGCAGAAAACAGCCCCAAAGTAAAAACAGAAGTTAAGCTTCTTCCTGTCTGTGTGTAATGCAAATCAAGAGAAAAGAAAAAGACCAATTAAAGATGCAGTTTTGAAGGGGCATTCTTACAACCTAGGATGCAAGAACTTGTATTGAATATAGTCCTTCATGAGAATGAATGCATAGTTTTAAAAATTATAAAGCATCCATTCATGAAATAGTTAAGAGAAACAAATTATGAAGTAAATCAGAGAGAGAAAGAACAATTACAACAGAGATAATGGGCCAATTTAAAAATATCTGAATGAAGCAACTAGTAATCTATCTAAGAACAGGATAGAATCATATTGGAAGAGACCTTTGAAAAACAACCAAGTGAGTTTTTATGAAAACATAAAACTCTTGAGATATAAAATAATAGACCCTTGTTGAATCAATAGATGAATAGATTGGATATAGAGCAAGAGTAGTTGGCTAGAGAAAAAGAGACAATACAAAATCATTAGTATAATAGAAAATTACAAGGGCAGAAGTCGTTGGATATTTGCAGGAAAAACCAAGTTGAGATGCAGCAAATGAAAGTAAAAAGAGAACAGAGAAAGGGTTATATACTAGTCATCAATATCTTGGGGTATCCACATGTAGTTGAATGATACCAATGTGGCATAAAACTAAAGACAAAAGTAACTGTATTTCTTGAAAGAAAAGAGATTAATTATAAAATGAATGGACATAAAATAGACATTTCACTATCACTAGAGTATCCCATTCTCTAGGAAATACATCCTCATATTTGTATGTAAGATAACAGATCACTGAAGTTGATCTGTGATGAGAAAATGTTCTCACAAACAATGAAGGAATTTACTTCATGGAGAGTCTCGTTATGTGAATGACTAAAAATATGTGTCACTAAAAAGGATATTGAATTCAAGAGTTAAAAAAAGATGGAAAACAATAATGCAATGTGGATGAATTTAAACAAGCATTTGCTTTATACAACAGTACTGAATAGTTGGAAAACATAGAAACGTAGAAATGAAATACCAAAAATTATAAGAAGGTGAGATGTGGAGAGAGATTGTTCTGAAAATTTCAAATGCTGTTGTAAATAGATTAGAAAGAGATTCGTAAAAATCTTTTTGATATCTTAAGTGTTTAGTAGCTACTCAAACAAAGGAATGAAAATAGAATATCTGGTTGGTCAATTGCATCAAGAAAGTGACACATACCTAATAATAAGAAGAAGAATATGGTAGATAGAAAAATAAGAAATACACCTAATAAGAATAAAAATGAGGTGAAGCAAATTGTTCTGATGTATCAGTAACCACAATAGTATAAGGCTACCAAACCATTCTTTCAAAACATAAGACATTGGAAAAAATGAATTATTGCATCCACATATTATTCAAGATAATTTTACATAAGATAAGAGTCAACTTTGAAAGATTATAGAATAAAGAAAATATGAGGATTTTTTGTTGTTCGTTTTGGGGCTTGAACTCAGGGCAGAGGCATTGTCCTTGACCTTTTTTGCTCAAGGCTAATGCTCTATCACTTAAGCCGCTGTGGCTTAAGTGGAGCTGTTCCGCTTTCAGAATTTTTTGGTGGTCAGTTGGAGATTAGAGTCTCACAGAGTTTCTTGTCCAGGCTGGCTTTAAGCTGCAGTCCTCAGATCTCAGGTTCTTGAGTAGCTAGGATTATAGGTGTGAGCCACCAGTGCCCAGCTTACTTTTTAAATTATAATATAAACATGATCAAACGTGGTTCTTACATTATTCTTTGAAATAATAAACCACAGGAAACAGGAGTGTTTAATAGAGAGAGTTGACAAATATTAATATCTCATTTTACTTTTAATGTGTTATGCATTCAAAGCCATTAATTTCAAAGCCCATGGATATAAATACTTTCAGTTATTTATTTTCCAACTTTTTACATTTTCAACATCTTGCTAATAATAATAATATCCCACACATATTTGTGCATTACTCTCTTCTTTCTAGTCAATGGAGAGATGCTAATTTAATCATATTACTGAGACTAGAATTCCAGAGGTAGAGTAAATCATTCAGTGAATGCTTTCAGATTAGTTTTGTTCCTAAGTTCAATGCAAATTCAAGTACTTTCTATAATATGTGACATTATTTATAATGTATAACATGTAAATTTTATCATGCAAAGGTAGGTGCTCTTAATTCCCAGTTTACATAAGGATTTGTTAGGAAAGTATAGAATTTGATTAAAATAAGTCACTTCTAGGTACTGGAGGTTCAGCTGGTGAACCAAGCAAGGAGTCAAGACCTTTAGTACAAACCCTGGTACTAACACAAGAAAATAAGTTATTAAGTAAAATATATTAATTCAAATAAAATGATCAGATAGGGGTTGTTTGTACAATAGTGATGGGGATACTATTAACAGTTTTGTGGTACTAATTTTCTCACATTTTTAGATTATACCCCAATTGGTTAATTATGATGGAGCATCATTTTATAATATTTGTTAAATTTGTAAATATTTTACTGCATCTATGCTTCCAAGTAAGAATGCTATCCTATGGCTTCCAAGTGAGAATGCTATCCTATGGCTTTCTTGAAAACTGAATTTTACATTGAAATAAAACCCCATTGTCAGCTCAAACTCACAGAAAATTCAAAGGAACACATGTCAGGCCTGTTGTGGGTCTTGTTTTCTTAACCCTTATCATTTATGCTTGGCATATAGCTGGCATCTTACAATACATGTGGAATAAAGATTGAAATTTTCCTTTTGTTCATTTCATTTTTCTTGAATTAAGATTTTTTAATGTCTTGAATTCTTTTTGGACATTGCTTTCTTCGTTCCTTCAATGGCAAATAACTGTCAAAGATATCTTCTATGGGGCATTGATTTAAATTCTTTAATTCATGGCTCTAAACCTTGTCTAAAAATTCACTTTATTGATGTTGGAAAACATAATAATTAAAAAGAAGTTAATCTGTAAAATTATTTCTGGTTGTGTTCATTTGCTTCTAGAGATGAAATGAATACAGTATGTAGTCTGTTAAAGAATATAATTTTGTTCTGAGATATTTTTTTCTGTGTCTAAGAATCACAAATAATAACTATCTTAATGCAAGAGACAATTGCTTCACAGATAGTAATATTATACTGGGCTATCATAATAGTACAATAGCTATGGACATATGACCATATAAAATGGTCCTTATCAAAATGAACTCCAAGAAATGGGAACAAGAGGGTTTTTGATTGCAGTGTTTGCATTTATTTCTTTTTTCTTTCTTTTATTTCCTTTGGTTTATTCCCTTTTGTCACTGTTTATTATTTCTGTATCCTTTGCTTTGTATATAAGTTCATCTAATTTAGGAGGGAAGGAGCATCACAGAAACAGTGGGACAAAGGTTGAAGCAATTCAACAGTGATAGGCACTAGACACTATGTTAGAAATGAACTTTACAATTTTGGAAGCAGGGGGTTTGAAGGGAAATAAAAGTGGGATAAAATGAGGGAAAGGGTAACACTGTTCAAAAAGAAATGTACTCATTACCTGATGTATGCAACTGCAACCCCTCTTTACATCAACTTTACAATAAAATTTTAAATTTATAAAAAATTTAAAAGTCATAAATTGCTCCCCTTTTGCAAGCAATTTAATTCCATGCCCCTGTGATTTGACTGGAGCATGTGGAGGAGGTTTCTCTAAGATGATCAGATAAAAATACATTTCCAGACACCCAGAATACAGTCTGTTTTATTAGAACTTTTTCGTCTGAAAAGTCTGTTAGCATTGGATTATGTCTGTCAGGACCCTGGACAGCAATCACGCTGGAATAACCAGAGCTATCTTGGTTGACTCTCTTCTTAGATTACAAGAGACTTTCTCCTTTGCCTCTTCCTGTCTCTCCCAATTACAGTGTCACCTTTCTTTAACTCTTACGGATATTTTTACCATTAAGTGAAAATTTTTGAACCAGAAAATAGAAGTTACTAGATCTCTTCAAACCTTACACTCTTCAGTTGTTAACCAGAAGTAAAAATCTCTAACTTAGAAGGTTCATATGGGGCATGGATTATTAGGGGATTTGTTGTTATTGTATTTTGTTTTCAGAATGCCTTGGGGTACTTAGTGCAGAGTTGTGTAGAAGGAGATAAATGCATGCAATTTTTTTCATGTAACAATTATTTGATAGCACATGTTATCAAATATTATATTCTATAATTGTAATGATTACAACTGTTTATAAACACAGAATAAAATTTAATTGTCTCTTCTTAGCTCTCTCTCATATAACAAGAAAAAACCTGGTTGAAGATAATCTGTGTAACTGTCATTTTTAGTGGTTTGCATTTTTGTATTTATGTACAATGTGGGCATATTGAAAATACCATCGTAAAGTAACAAAATCTACACCTTTGTGACTTAGTTTTCCTCTATTAATATGACAAATACAAACATTCTTTTATAAATATTTTATAGACTATCTTAATGCACTTATAGATACTCAAACGATTACCATTTTATTTTGAATAATGTAGACAAGATTCTTTCGTAAAATAATCACATAAATTTAACTATGTGCCAGTTGGTGCATGGATGTCTACTTCATTGTACCCTATCTATCCTTTCAATATATCTTTCTTGATCACAATGATGATGGGTTAATTTTATCTTTATATTTATTAGTGAATCAGAACACATTTACAATCCATATATGTTTTTAAATTTATTGTTCATTTTGTTTAAATTTCTGTTGAGTTGTTTCTACTTTTCTAATATGTAAGATCTCTTAAATACTTTTCATGAATTCTACTAAAAATGTGTTTCCGAATGCTTTTATCCAGCCTGAACTTTGCCTTTATCCTTGCCAAAAAATCTAGATTATTCAAATGCCCAAAATTTTCATATATTTGCTCATTTTTATTTGCAGTATTATATTTGCCTCTATGATTTCTGAATTTTTTTGGTCAGTCATGGGGCTGAACTCTGGGCCTGAGCCCTGTCCCTGAGCTCTTCAAAGCTCAAGGTGAGTAATCCACAGCACCACTTCTGGAGGTAAGTGTCTCACAGACTTTCCTGCTCAGGCTGGCTTTGAACTGCAATTCTAAGGTTTCAGTCTCCTAAGTAGCTAGGCAATTACAGATGTGAGCCTCTGGTGCCCAGCATTGATTGCTGAATTTTGACTTCAATTTTATGAGGTAAAATGATACAAAGAGTGAGATAAAACTCTCACTCTTCTAGTCTAATATTTTTGAAGCCATATAAAAACCCATATAACTATTTTTTTGGGGGGGGTTCCGGTTGTGGGGCCTGAACTCTGGGCCTGGTGGCTGTCCCTCAGCTCTTCAGCTCAAGGCTAGCGCTCTACCACTTGAGCCACAGCGCCACTTCCGGCTTTTTTTTGTTTATGTGGTGCTGAGGAATCAAACCCAGGGTCTCAGGCATGCAAGGCAAGTGCTCTACCACTGAGTGACCTTCCCAGCCCCCGCAGAACTATTTTTAATAGTTTCTCTAGAGTTTGAATTAGTTTAAGTTCATCTCAATATTCTTGTGGAAATGTCATTACAATTATGTACTTCCCCTATTTCTCTAGAATCAGCATATATAGTTTACATATGAATGTAGATCCATATATATATATATATATATATATATATATATATGGACACTAACAAATGAAGAGCTTAACATACAGATAATAGCCAATTTATTTAAGTTATTTACTAAGGAAGTTTTGTGGTTTTGACACTGTTTTAGACCCTAAGGATAAAAGAGCAAACAGTACAAAAATTGCTGTTTTCATTGAGCTTTATATTCTGTTGAGAGAAGTCAGACAACAAAATATGCTCTTGATTATATATAAAATGATGTTAGGTAGTAATGACTGGACTCACAAAAAATAGATTGAGAAAGAAATAGCAATTGTAGGTAAGGTCTTCAGATAGTCATGTATTCTGTAAACATGTGACATGCATGTACAAAGCAGAATGGAATGATAGTGAGTCTTTTTAAAAACATCTGGTAGAGACACACAGTAGACATCAAGGAAGAAGGGCAAGTTGAGGGACATGAGGATGATCTAGTATGATGGAGAGTAAAAATTGCCTGGAAAATAAGGCAGGATGCTCTCCCATTTAGGGACTGTCAGAATATAAGCAAACCTTCAGATTTTATCTGCATATGGTGTGAAACTGTAAGAGGGTTTTGAGCAGGCAATCTGCATGACCAGATTTGCGTTATAGAAGGATGTTCTGTATTGTGTAGGGAATACAGGAGAGACCTCTAGAAGTAGAAGCATAAATTGGAGGGTTTTGTTTATCTTCCTCTGAGAAATAACCAGGTCTTTCCAAAAGACATTAAACTGTCTATCTTTTTCTAATTAAAAAAAAACAAAATTTATTAGAGTGAACGTTTATTCTATTGCAGCATATCCCTATTTCTTTGTACATATAGAACTATTATAGTTTCTCTAGAGTTTGAATTAGTTTAAGTTCATCTCAATATTCTTGTGGAAATGTCATTACAATTATGTACTTCCCCTATTTCTCTAGAATCAGCATATATAGTTAACATATGAATGTAGATCCATATATATCCATATATCCATATATATATATATATAATATATACATATATCAGCTGCATTTTACTCTTAAGAACTGCATCAATCATTACTGTCATATAATAATATATATATATATATATATATATATATATATATATATATATATATATATATATATATGGACACTAACAAATGAAGAGCTTAACATATTTACAGGTTTTTAACAAGCCCTCCTGAGTGTTCAGGGCTGTAATGGAGTCGGAGTTCAGCATTCCTCACTTGCTTAGTTTTGCTTACTTAGCTGGAGTTCTACCACTTGTCACACATCCAGCCTAAACATAAAACTTCATTTAGGTATTTCATCAATGTCAAAATTATTTTTTATAGAGATCTATTGTCCTTCTTGTTAGTGCTGGTCCACAGAATGTATAACATTATTTGCTTTTGAGTATTAATTTTACACCTTTTGTTAGTATCAGCTTAATTATGCATATTTTAAGGTTTGTTTTGTATTCTGACAATTTATTCAATTCTCATATTAGTCTAATCATTTATTACTTGATTCTTTAGAGCTTTTATTTAAATATTTAGATCATTATAAATCAGTGATTACTTGAATTTTCTTTCCAAATATTTTTTACTTTCCATTTAAATATCAATTTTTTAGAAATTTAAACTTCATAGCAACCTAATTGTGCTGTCATGTCAATACTCCCAATTTCCATGTGAGGGAATTGAGATTTTCCTAGTTGGAAACATTTTCAGGATAAGAGGGATTAATTTTTTTTAGTGTTCTGAAGGTTTTATGAAAAATGAATGTTAAAGTTTTATCAGTACTCTCTGGAGATAATCATATGGTTGTTCACCTTTAATATTTTAATATACTGAATTACCTTAATAGATTTCCTGATGTTAATCCATTCATGCATTGCTTTCCTGGGATGCAGTCTACTTAGTAATGGCACACTGGTGTACTTGATTTGTTACTGTTTTTATCCATGATACATCACCTCGAGTTATGTATGAATTTAATATATTTTTGTTTCATTCTAGTAGCCAATCTGTTTGGGATTATGATAAGCTTTTACAAGTGAAGAAATTTATATATTGTTTTCAAATAAAATAATATTGACCAGGAAACAACTTAAATTCTGTGTGAAAGCTTGAAACCATAAGGCCTTGGTTCAAGCACCCCCTCACAAAATGTTTTATTCTATTTATTATGTCTTCTTATTATGTGCTATTTTTAAGTTTCATTTTATAATCTTCCTTCGTATTGTACTCTACCTTATTGTATTATTCCTTCTTGTGCTTATGGGAGATGATGAAGTGCACACGAGAAGAGCTGAAGTGAAGTGGATGGTAGACATTGCATTGGGATGTGGTGCTGGGCAGGGGAGGGTTAAGGCTACACGATAGCATTGGTACAACAATCAAGACAGCCAAGTGAAGCTCAGGTACAGACAGGCAGACTATATGGTGTAGATACTTTGGGCAAAGAAGTAATTCATATCCCATGAAGACCTAGTGGGGTGGTATAAGATTTTCATCATATTATTCAGAAGGGCATGTAATTTAAAATTTATGAATTGTTTATTTCTTGCACTTTCTATTTATTTTCAGATTAGCATTGTCTGTGGGTAACCAAAACCCAGTAAATCAAAATCACAGAGAACAGCCACTACTATATTATGATAACTGTTCATACATAAATAGGTAAGAAACAGCTAGGCATCCAATGGGAAAAAAGAAAGGAACTGTACCTGTAAAACACACACACACACACACACACACACACACACACACACACACACCACACACACACACACACACACACAGACAAGCAAACACAAAATATAGCTGGCCTGTAATCAGACAAAATGATTGTTAATTCAATCTTAATCTAAGAAAGTAAAATTAACACATGGATTCATGCCATTGGAAGTACAATTTTTTTCTAGTAAGCAGAGTATAGAAAATATCATTAATTTCAAGAATATACCAATCCTTTCATTACCTTAAGAGATAATTGAATATTCTTGAAAAGTTTTCATCATATATTATTGCTACTATTGTTGAACATTGGGAAAAACATAAATGTTGTATGAAGGAACTAGAGGAGCAAATTGCCATGAACGGTAATTAAATTACATTCAGTCAGGAAATGGTATTACCTGTAGATGATGTTTAATGGAAAAAAAAAATATGATACACTTGTCAGGCACTGATGGCTCATGTCTGTAACCCTAGCAACTCAGCAGGCTGAGATATGAAGATTGTAGTTTGAAGCTAATACCAGAAAAAGTCAATGAGACTCTTGAAATACAACTAAAAAGCAAGAAACAGAGAAGTAACTGAAATGGTAGAGCACTATCCTTAAGCAAAAAGACAGTTTAACAATGAGATGTACAGGACACTATTTTGAAAACAAACTTTATAATTTCTGGTGGGGGGAAGGAGGAGCAAGAGAGGGGGAAGGGAGGAGTTGGGGAGGATGGAGGGAAGGGATGGTAGGGGGAAAACAAAGGAGGAGGCAACAATACTCAATAGGAAATGTACTCATTATCTTAATTATGTACTTGTAACCACGCTGAACAGTATCTTTACAATTAAAAATATATACAAAAAAAGACAAAACCAGAGTAGAGATTCTGAATTTACCCCTCAGTATCAGCACCAAAAATTTAAAATACACACACACACACACACACACACACACATCAAATTCATGATACTATTTATGGTAGTGTTCTCTTTTGTTGTTGTTCTTTTTTGTTTTGGTCGGTCGTGGGGCTTGAACTCTGGGCATGGGCACTGTCCCTCAGCACTTCAGCTCAAGGCTAGCACTCTACCCCTTGAACTACAGCGCCACTTCCAGTTTTCTGAGTGATTTATTGGCGAAAAGAGTTTCACGGACTTTCCTACCTGGGCTGGCTTTGAACCTCAATCCTTAGATCTCAGCCTCCTAAGTAGCTAGGATTACAGGCATGAGCCACCGGAGCCCAGCTGGTAATGTTCTCTTTAGAAAAAATCTAATTGTATATTCTCGTATTCATTTGTATTACAAAAATAAGACTTTGTGTGATTTTTGTAAATTTAAGCCCACTGATTAGTTTTAACCTGAGTAAAGATTTTTTAATTCTATATTTTAATTATCATTAAGTAGTTGTACAGAGTGATTACTATTAGTTTAATAGTAATATATTATAACCCATCTCACCCTTTGCATCATTCTTCTCCATCTCTCCTCACCCAAGCCCTCCCTTCAATTGAACTTTTCCTTGATCTTAAAATAAATTGGCTTCATTTAGGTATGTTTTAGGGTGGGAATAGTGATGCATTTGCAACTGGAATTTCAACATCCCATTTCTGGGAAGCACAACTTACTGGATGATTCTGTCTAAATGTATAAGCTAAACTGATGTTCGTCTTAGCAATATTACTCAAGTACTACAGGAAGTGTGGTTTTGTCAGCGATAAGCTGTGGAGATGGGAATCAACTAGAGACAGGTTCAGACATCTATGAGACAATTAATGAGCATCAAGGATGTGAGCTTTGGGAATAGAGGACAGAGGTAGGAGTTCTATATGAGATGAATGAAGGAAAGGCCCTGATATTCACACTGAAAACCACATACTGAGAGGAAAGTTCAGAGAAACCCTACAGAGGCAGGCACAAGAATGAATGTGAACCAATTCCTTTCCTCCTCAAACATCTCATCTCTGCTTATATAGCAGCTCTGCTATTACAATTTAAAATCTTAGGATTATTTTTGTCCCCAGTTACTCTGCCCGTGTTTAATTATATACCACTGTAATGATAGGAAAATAGCAGCTATTTTGAGAATGCTGTACCTTTTCAGGCTCTGTATTCCCTCTCCGTGTGATACTGGAGTTAAAAGGAAGAACATGAACCAGAAGAGGCGCAGGTGGTTGTGTTTATGGCCTTCAGGGAGATATGATTACCTCACTCGGCTGATTGCTACCTGAAGGAAGTCAGGCTACAATTAAGACTGTCAGGTAAAGCACACAATTAAAGTTCATTGTAAATGTTGTCGACAAACTGGTATTAGCTGGTAAATACATTCTGGCAAACAGATGCACCCTGGAAAATAGAAAGGCAATGCTTCTTTCTAGAAAAAAAATCTACTTGATCAAATCTGACAACTTTCACTTGAGCTTTGGGTCCTGAGCTCGAAAGAGTTTCTCGTTTGATTTGAAGCAATTCTATAACATGCAGGTTGGAAATGATAAGTTAACTCATTAACTTACTTTACTTAGTAGAGAGAGTAGTGATGAGAAAACTTGCTCAACTCACTGCATTTTGCTGTTTGCTGTCTACCTTTGTTTAAGTGCTAGAAAGATTGCATTTTATCCTGGTTAGCAAGCAACTGCAATATCATTTTAGGATTAGGAGCTTCTTAGTACAAACATGGAGGCAAAAGTCATACCTCTGTTGTAAAATATTGGCTCCTAGGCAATCAATCAGATAGTATGACCATACTTTACCCACCAAGCTCTCTAAGTATCTACTTGCATACATATGATACAAATAAGAACTCCTATACACAAACAGCAATTCTGCTAGCTGATTTTATTCTATTAGTTCACTATAAATATCATGAGCATTTCTGGTGATGTTAGCTGTGCATGTGGCTTGGGGAGGAATTAGGAATATTCCTTTTCTCAAGTTCTTCTGTACTAACATTATTTTTCCTCGGGGTCAACCATCAAAGTTGATGAGCTGGGAAGTGGTCTTAATAGAGAAATTCCAATTCCAGGGAAGAGGTTTTATTTTCCTTGGTAACAATGGTTCCAAGAGTTCCATCTATCTAGAAAGCCTTTTTCTGACTCCCACCAAGATTTTTGGGGAAAATCCAGGTCAAAGAAAATAAGGAAGTGGAGAAACCTAGACTCTAAGATGGAATAAAATTTATTTGGCATGGTCATTCTCTTCTCTGTTGTACATTAGTCTCTGGGGAAGATGAACTCTAAAGGTCTCTTGGTGTTCCACAGGTTCACACAAAGTCAGGAACTGAGGGAATGACCACATATAAACCACGAGATCAGCCTCAAAGGCTGGCAACTTCTTATCTCTCCTCTCCCTAACATTTGGAGTCAAGAGGACACCGGCATTGGTCTTGTGTTGGGTAGGTTATAACTCATTCAGTCTTGGACATTTCCCCAACCGCCCACAAATGTGCCCAGGGGACATTTTACACAGCCTGCTTTCCTGTGGACTTTCAGATGCTGTAATCTAAGAAACTTAAAAAAATTAAAAGCAGTGTGCACTTTTAAATGCATTATTCGCATTACTATTTTCTTTTTAATTTGAGTGATCAGTTGCATGCAATGAGATAGGGAAGGCCCCACTATTGATTCGAGCAGCTTGACATACCTTTTTCTATAAAAACACATCCACAGAACTAAGTGTCACTTGATCTTTTTAAAAAGAACACATTTTAGCTCCTCTTTATCTTTTAGTAAAATCTCGAGAGGCACACCTCCACTTCTACTTTCTTTTCCCCCAGTATGCGAAAGCATGACCTTCCCATCTGCGCTCTTCTTCAGGGCTCTGGGGCTATTTATATCCTTCTTAATCAAGATGTCTCAAGGCCTTTAGATTTCCATTACCTGACAAGGAAACTTGGCTATGGAAATGCAGTAAACTTTCTGGAATGCTATGCGTGCATATGGCAGCAGTATGTGTGTGGGAGGGTGGGGGGGGGTGTTGTGGAGGTAATGTCTGATTGCAATTTTCTCACAGGAGTAAAGTGGAGGGAAATTATAATGAAGTACACTTTTAATCAGTGCTTATTCTGAGCCCAGAAATGTGCTAGGTTATTTGCAGAAGTGTAGCCCTTGATCTTCCAAGAACTTACTCGATGAAGACAAACAATATTCTCTTGAGCCTCCCTCATTTCTTTCTGTCACATCTTCCACACACCATTGTTAGGTGTCCCCTAGCATGTATAGGTGTCTTTGTCCCCAATCATTCCTCCTCTCTCTCATATTCTCTCTTTGTATCTCCATTTCTTCCATTCTTCCTCTGATACTTATCAACATGTCTGATATTATCATCTGTCCATGTTTTCTGGTCTTCACTCCTTCCTTTCCTCTTTGGTCTACCATAAGGTCTCAGATTGATAAAAGTCCATCTGGAGTTGGTTTCTGGATCTTGGGTTGTTGGCCACTTTAAATATTGGCCCTTTTAAATCATTTTTCTACTGGCACAGAGAGATTGGGAGATTCCAAAACATGGGAAGTCCCTTGCGAAAGGCAACATATGCTGCTCCATGGAGTTGGCCGTGGGTATTATCTGAATCATTTGCCACCCTTTTAGATGCATGATTTATCTACCTAATTCCAGAATTTTCTCTCTCTCTTTTCCAACAATTGTGTACATCCTTCATCCAGCCAATATACACATTACTCTTTTTCTATTATGTTAACCAAGATAATTCCACCACATTCTGTTTAAAGCAATTTGAAGCCATAAAATAACATCTTGAGTACACACACACACACACACACACACACACACACACACACACACACACACAGACTTCGATCTAAACTGGTATAATAGATTATTATTGTTTGGCTCATCTTTGAGTAAGTGGAGTTAAGTTTGGGTTTATTTTTCATTAACTGAGTGTTTCTCACAACCTACATGCCATCTTTCAGTGTGCAGTCTCTCCCTAGGTTATAGATGCCTTTTTCTGTAGTAATTAGAAATGTTTGCATGCTTAGGGCTTTAGGACCTGAAATAATATATTTTACTCAACTAACCAGCAGGAGCCCAGGGAAATTAATGTTCTGTGGTCTGGATAGGGCCCACAAGGCAAAGGTTCTTTCTCCTTATGCTGAGCAGTCACAGGTCCTGGGTTAGGGGACATTGCTGGGCATGGCCTCTATCTTCATGCTTCTCCCTTGTGTTCTTTCTGGGTGGTTTTCCCTTCTTCATCTTTGATCCAATTCTTTGAGGCAGGCTGGGTCTTAATTCTTTACGGCTGTCAATTTCTTCTTCACTTCTTAATTCACATATAAGTAATAAGGGAAAGAATGACCCCAAGAAATAGCAATTCCTATTCCATCTATCATCTTTCAGATTATAATGTGACTGTGCAAATAAATAGCCTTGAATCAGTTTCTTTCAAATAATTTTATTAAAACTGCTTAAAAATAAAATAAGATCTCTTTTATTCTATCCTTTTTTGTCACTTGAATTGAATCAAGTTAATCACCATCAGGTTAAATACTAATGCAGAGCATTAGTAGATTCTTATTTTATTACAGAATTTCTAATGTCTGCAATTACTAAGCACCTAAGAAATTTCTCAGTGCTTTGAAGAACACCATTTTTACACGATGCTCCTCTAAGTGCTGCTAATACACAGAGTCCAAGAATGGCCTCTCCTCTAGGCTAAAGAGCACACTTCCCCCTAGAGTAGACTTTGTAGAGCATCATATAAAATCCTAGCCTATCTCTGGCTTGTAACATGAAGTTAAACTAAGATTTGGTTGGGCTGAAGTTTTGGAAGAAAGACATTTGGAAAGAATGAATTACCACTTCTTGCTCTACATGCTAAGAGTCCCCCAATACCACTTCTACCCCATGGGTATGCTTGCAAAATTTCCAAGAGAACCCATGCAAAGACTTCATAGGATACTTAGGATTAAAACATATATCCTTGTAAGGCTTGGTTCTTCAGATTTGCTGGCTGCATAAACTTATATTTCTGATTCCTTTCCCCCCTCCTAATCCTGGGGTTTGAATTTGTGGCCTGGGTGCTATTTCTGAGCCTCTTTGTGCACAAGGCTAGCATTCTACCACTTGAACTACTTCTGCCTTTTTCTGAGTAGGTTATTGGAGGTAACAGTCTTATAGATTTTCCTGCCCGGATTGTCTTTGAACTGTGATCCTCAGATCTGAGCTTCCTGAGTAGCTAAGATTTCAGGTGTGAGCCACTGTTCTGGCTGTGATTCCTTTTGAGCATTTCTTCTCCCATCCATGATGCAGATATGGAAATGTCTACCTAATTGTCCTGCCCTAGGATTAATCAGAATATATAGGTGCAGCCTTCAGCACAGAGTTTGCATGGGGAAAAATCACTGTAAGTATTTTATTTTGTCTGGACTACCACATTCACCCATTTATTTATTACCTTTTGCATTCAACAAATAGTTACTTTCCCAGGCATCTTGAAAGATGCTGTGACTATAGACACAAATAATACACACTCCTTACCCTTCGTGAGCTCTTGATCTGGCAGGAAACACCGATAAGTAAATCCTGCAATTATAGTTCAATAAGTTAAGTGCTACAATACAGGGGAAGGTAGATACTTTAGCTGTCATTTCCCATCATTTTGTGCTTGCTGCTGGGAGGAAGCTTTTCCCTCCATTTAGCACCATGCCAGGAACTTGAAGAAGCTGCTTTGCCCTGTACCTGGTCAGCCCCAAACGCAGCTGACCTGCAACAGTGGGAGCCTGGCTGTGGATCCCACACACACACATTTCCTTGGGCACAGGGTCTGGACTCATTTCACAGTCCAGATTGTTTTCTCTGTGCTCCATTCTTTATCTTGTTGCAGAGAAGCACTACTCTATTGGAGAAACCCTTTCTCTATAGTCTGGCATCTATTATGGGATCCTGGAGGAAATAAAAACCTAGTGTCTCATAACCCTGTGTGTAATGTTCTTCCACCTCTGTGGTCACATTGGAATCTTATCCATCACCCTGTTAGGCAAGGAAACTCAGAAAACAAGATTATTTGTATACATGAGAAGCAAGTTGATGAAAAGGACAGACCCTGTGACCCAGGCCTGCTGGACTTTGGGCCTCTTGTACTTTGGGCAATCCTTTCTATGTATTCCACCTGACAAAATATGTGACAGTAAAGTTCTAGGCAGGAAACAGATATTGGTGTCATAACAAGCGATGGCAATATTGGATAAGTACCTTTTTGTATTAGGTGATATTCAAAAATGTTATGTAACAATATTCATTTGAAACAATGCTAAGACCTATATTGTTTATTATTATTATTATTATAGTTTTTCAGTTATTTGTTTTCATTTATTTATTTTACAAAATCATTTTATTGCATTTAATTATTTGTACAAAGGAGCTGCCATTTAACAAAGCAGTTTTTGAATACAATATATCTTGCTCAATGTCACTCATATCAATATTCTCACCCATTTCTTCCCTACCTTTTCCCGCATTCTTCTTAATTTTGTAGGATATACCCTGGATTCTTGACTGCATAATCCCCCTCTTAGTGTCTTTGTTCATCTATCCTTTTTTCCTTGACCCTTTTCAATTACCTGCTTACTGGTGTTTTATTTTTTTGCTGAACTTTGATTTTGTTTTTCTAAGGAATTACATTATTTGAGATCTCCCTTGAATCTCCTGTATTTCAGTTAATACATTTGTATACACTTGCATATTTGCTTACAAGTTTATAAGCTAAATTGAACTTCCACATATAAGCGAAAACATGCATTCTTGGTCTCTTTGGGTCTGTCTTACTTCATTTTATGTCTTACTTCTTTTCATGTCTTGCCATTTATTTATAAATGGTACAATATTATTCTACTTCATTTATGTCTTACTTCTTTTCATGTCTTGCCATTTATTTATAAATGGTACAATATTATTCTATCTAATGGATAAGCAAAATTCCATTGTGTATTTCTACCATATTTTCCTGATACATTTGTCCATTAAGGAACATCTGGGGTGACCCCATCAAAAAGTTATACTACCTTATGATCCAGCAATTCCATTCCTGGGTATTTACCCAATGATTACAAACCAGGGTACAGTAAAGCCACCAGCACAACCATGTTTATTGCCGCACTATTCACTTTAACCTATTGTTTACATACTGCTTTAAAAGTAGGATCATAACAATATTTAGTTGTCCAAGAAAATTTATTAGTACCTGTTGAGGAAAGATCTTAGCACCCTGACTCTCTTGAAGCTACTCCTTCAATATTCTTCTGTATCATTTTCTGAATGACAATGTTAGGCCCAGACCTGTGCCCCTCTCTGCAGGATTCAAAGGCATATGTGTGCACCTGAATATAATTTCTTCTCGTATTCCCTAAGATCCATGCACAGGATCATAAAACCACAGCTATAAGTGTGAATTTTCAAAAACATTAGTCCTTCTGTTGAAAATAAGGAAATGGTCTGAGAGCCTTGATTGATGAGCTGGCTAGACCCTGATTGTTCTCATTCTTTCATGCATTTACTCAATTTATACTGAAATGTGTCTTGTCAAGCAAGTACTGTCCAATGTCCTGAGAGAGAGACCAAGAGGAACAGGCATGCCCAGAAATTGTGAGCAGAGTAAGTTCCTCTGGAAAGTATAAGAATTTGCTTTCTAAAACAGCTATTCTAACATCTGTATTTTGCCTCTCACATTTTTTCTTATTGAAATATCCTCCATAATCTTCTGATAAGCTCCTATTTATCCTTCAAGGCCCACATGAAAAGTATCCTGTCAACTGAGTTGTCACTATACTTATGGGCCAAATTATGTTCCATCATCTGTGTTCCCATAGCAATTTCTGTATACAAATCTTACAACACTGCACTATAGCATTAAATTTACTGTTCTTCTCCAACATCCCAGTGAGAAATCATATATCATCATCATTATAAAATTCAATATTCAAAATAGAGTTTGAATGACATTTAGTGCACATTTTGATTTCTGAATATTTGTCTTATGATCTCATTGTTTGTCATCTTTCCCTGTTGTCTCTTAGTTTTAAAATTATAGCTACTTTGTTGCTGTGGTCCATTGTGCTCCTCTTTTGATTCTTCCCTGCTTAGTCCCTCACTAAGCCTTATTCTGGGAAGGTGATAAACATTCTCCATCTACATGGTGTAGCTAAGGATGATGTGGATCTCTCCAAGTTTACCTTTACAAATCCTTGGGTGTGCACTGATATGTCCTCAGCGGTGCTCACAGTCTGCAATAGTAAAGGTCTCAGTGGGGTCCCATGCAGCAACAAGAATTTTATGACTCAATTCTTAGACACTATGTGTCTGTCCTGGCTTTCATATCCACAGGTACTCCCTTATCTTTGCAGGTGTCCTGCTACTTACTTTCACTTAGTATCTCTGGGTGAATCACTCTTGAAACATCCAGGGTGTGATAACAGTAGGATATTTATTGTTTTTTTCTAAACATATGAAAATGATTTATGGAGTACTTACCAATGACTGAAACTATCCTAGGGGCCTGACATGCATCAGCGAACAAAAGCCATCAAAATTTCCCATCCACATAGTGTTTGAATTCCAGTGAGGAAGAAAACAACACTGAATACATGGAGTGAATAAATATACTTTATAGGATATTATAACACGATCAGCATAAAGAGAAATAAGGGATTCCGGGAGAACTGGCAGGCTGGGAGCACTGACAGGTTTAAGGTCAATGGTCAGCATTGGACACCATGTGAAAATAGCATGTGAGAAAAGATTTGAAAGAGTTAGCAGGTTTAGCTGTGTGGATTTCTGGGGAGAAGGGTCCCAGCCAGGGGGGAAATAGTACAAAGGCTCTGAAATGAGAATACCCCAGATGCACCGTTTTTAAATGATGTAACAGAATTTTATAATTATGTGCTCTGCCCTCATCTCTCACTCTGAGATTTCCCCAATACCTTGAAATATGAGTTAAATTAACAGGTTTGAAATGCTGGATCCTGTCATGATTGATATTAAACCCCACAAGGATGGATATACAGCCTGTGGCAGGAATTAGGCTTAGTTCACCTGATGGCTACCGACTTGAAGATAATCATACATGGTCAAGATTATTAACACATCCCAGCCTCAGGAAAGAAAAAAAATGTTTCAATGAGTGAAACTACTCAGGCTAGCCTATTGCTCCCTACCCTGGCAAGAGCCCTTTGGATCTCAGAAATATAGAGGACAAGGGAAGAAGCAGAGCAGTTTTCTTCGCTGGTGATCCCCTAAGTACAGGTTATCTCTTTAGATGGACCCAAAAGGGGCCTAACTTTGGTACGAGGAACAGATTTTCTAGTAGGACACAATAATAGTTGGGTTCCCCACAAAGATTCTGTTATTTCATTCATTTTCTTGCCTGTGCCTATGGTGTATGCCTCTGAACCTTTTGGCTGTGGCATATAATGAAAAAGTACCATTGTTGATCACAGTGCATTCCAGGATATTAGAGAGATAAAGGACCACAATATAACAACCATCCTAATGAGAGTGTCTTCAAATCAGTGGGGTAAGAATTCAGAGAAAGCAGAAGGAATCATTGAGTTGGGAAATCATAAGAAATCATCACAGATCAGAGGATCTAATGAGGTTCTTTTTGTAAGAGGTGTGAACTTGAATAGCAAGTAGAAGTTGTGAAGCTGGCAAAGAAATGTTCTTCCAAGGCTTGATCCCGTAAATGGATGAATGCTGTCAGGAACTGGAAGATTAACAGCTTGGCTGGTAGAGTAAATGCTAGGTTTCCTGATCATACTCCATTTCTTCACAAACAGCAACAGTGATGCACACTAGTGGTAAAGAGAGATTAGCATTTGTCTTCAGAGTATCTGATTATAATCCTGATGTCATCAACTCAAAACCAGATAATGCTCAGTTATGTACTGGGCTTCAGTTTCTTTCCCTGTAAAATTAGGATAACTCAAAGTCAGTTGAAATTACTTGTCAACAACGCTCTGTCAAGTGCAGGAGGTGCGTGTGTGCTGTCTCCTCCATGACGATAGTCATCTTGATTATAGTGCATGGATTGTTGCTTCACAAAAGCTTCTCATCTAAATGGAGACAGCTGGTAATCTGTTAAGGGAGCAAATAAAAATCTATGTATGCAGGGACAAATATGATATGATAGAATGAAGATAAACTGAATTGGTAACCACTTATCTTTTGCAAATCATGGAAAGGCGTTTTGCTCATGACAGTTTCTAGGAAGATTTTGTGCTGTACCTTGCTCTGAGTCTATCCGCAGGGATTTTTGGAGAGCTCTGCTAATAAAAAAATGAGTGTTGGTGACTCACCTCTAGATGTGCTGTCATGAGTAGGGTCCAAATAATCAGTCATCTAAACAGGGACATTTTTTAGAGTGAAAGAAATGCTTTTTATCACAATAAGTCCAAGAAAACTGAGGTGTTGGAGCACATAGAAGACAATGCTTGTGCTTGTTAGAGACTCTAACCTGAGGTCTGAGAGGCAGACCAAATTACAGAGACTATGGTTACCTCATGGATAGATCTATCAGCATTCTGGCTTTGATAAGTCATCCAAGTTTGATGTAGAGATGGGGAAGGCACAAAGCATCTTCCAAAATGAGAGTGAAGCCAAGGTTTTCACCTGAGAACTAGCCAAAGAGTAAAAGATCTCTAAGATTATCCTTGTACTTTTAAATGATTTTTATTGTAAAGATACTGTACAGAAGGGTTACAGTTACATGAGTAAGGTAAGGAGTCCATTTCTTATTGAGCATTGTTATTTTTAACTCTTTGTTATATCTGTGTATAGTTTGTTTTGTGTCCTTTCTGCTTTGTTACTAACTAAACTTCCCTTGATGATTGTATGTGACTATATGTCTCTCTCAAATCTTTTCATGAAATTTCTATTCAGGAGAAGAAAGGAAAATAGACTCAAGTCCATTTTTAAAGTAGGGAATCTGAGGTTTCAAGTTCACACAGAGATTTAGACTCCTTTTAGCAAGTGTGACTTACCAATAATATCTCTACTTTGACAGTATATCTCTTCTATGACAGTAGCTCTATCTTTATATATTAGCGATAACTGTCATCTAATACTCTTTTTTCTTTCTCAAGAGTATTTCTGGACAATTAACTTTTAAATTGCAGAAACAATATATCTACAAGTTAGCTCCCACCAACCCAATCTGCCTACTCATGTTTCATGGGAGTTTTTTATTGATGTTATTTTAATATACAATTCATAATTATATGTGTAGGTATCTGTAGAATAAAATATGTTTGAAGTATGTGAACAATGTGGAATGATTAAATCAGTCTAATTAATATAGTTACCATTTTGTTGACTTATATTTATGAAACCAGAAATGTACTTAGTTTTGTTTTGTTTTTGTCTTTTCTTTTTTGGTACTAAGATTGAACCCAGGACTTCTATTTGGTAGGCAAGCCCTTTGCTACTGAGCTACATCCCAGTCCTGTTTAGTGTTTCTGAAATATGCAGTACATTACTGTTGACTAGAATTGTGTTGCTGTGTAATAGATCTCAAACTTACTTCTCCTAGTTTACCTGAGGCATTTTATACTCTAACAATTCATTCTCTACCTAGTTTTCAGACTCAATAATCCTTATTCCAGTATCTATTTGTTTGATTTTACTAGAGTGAGATTAGAAATTTTCTTTCTGTGCCTGTTTTTGATAGTTACTTAGTGAATATACATTGATATTTACATTGTAGAGATTGCTTTAGTCTCATTGGTATAATATTACTTCAAGCCTTAGAAGACTCTTTGGAGAGACAGTTCTGCATGGTCAAAAACTCTTTAAACTATTGTGCAGAACAGAAGATGGAGACCTAGACAGGAAGAACTGTCCATGTTGAAACTGTCATTGAATTACCAATTGGCTTGAACTCATGTAAGAATGTTCTTCTAACTCACAGCTCTGGTACTTAGTAAATAATCAAGTCAGTTGAATGACTCAATAAATAAGTTCTGTGTCAAGAGAAGAGAAATAAAATACAGTGTAGTTTAAAACTATCATTACTACATCTTTTTAGTGGTGATTAAATGTCTCCTCATTAGAATAACTATGAATAGGACGTATGTTGACTTATCACACATAATGGGAGAAGGCAAAATCAAGAGAGAGATTTGAAAAATAGAGAATTTAGGTACTATGTTTACTTTTTACCTTTTAAAACCCTGTGCTATGAGTGCGATTGAAATAATCTGATGCAAGGACAAACATTGAAAGGGTTTGCAATTAAGGTGGCTTCTTAATTCTTGTCATTACGTTTATTTATAAACATTTTCTGCAAACTGGAATGAAAACACTTAACAATGATGGGAGGGATTGCTAATAGAAGAAAGAAACAGTTTAGTGGAGGCAAAGTTATGAATTCTCTACCCTTCCTTACAGAATGTTCTTAGAATGGTAGGAATGGTATTTTTTTGTTTGTGTTTGAAATTGTGTATTACAGATATGCTTTTTAAATGACAAATTAGATAAGCTATAATAAATTTCTAAAAGCTGAGCTAGTAGATGGCAGGGAACATGCAATACTCATTTTTTATTTTATTATTGGTAAAATATGACTATTTTCTTTTCTTTTCTTTCTTTCTTTTTTTTTTTGTTGGTCATGAGGCTTGAACTCTGGGCCTGGGTGCTCTCCCTGTGCTCTTAGGCTCAAGGCGAGTGCACTACCGCTTGAGCCACAGCACCACTTCCAGTTTTCTGGTTGTTAATTGGTGATAAGAGTCTCATGGACTTTCCTGCCCAGGCTGGCTTTGAACCACGATCTTCAGATCTCAGTCTCCTGAGTAGCTAGGATTACAGGCATGAGCCACTGGCACCCAGCTTAAAATATGACTATTTTCAAAGTTGAAGCTTTGTTATCCAAAAGGAGAGTGCCAAAACAATTACTAGGACAGAAAAGAGAATGGAGAATCGTGTAGTATGTAGCTATTCAAAACATCTCTGCTGTAAGGGAGTAGAAACTGAGATGAGAAAATGATTGCATACCAGTTTATTGCTAATTTTTGTAATTTTCCACTAATGATGTGGCTGTTATTGTCACTTTAACTGGATGCCAAAATAATCCAGTGCTTTCATTCCTGCTCTATACTGGAGGGTCATTGGATTTGAATGAACCTTCTGCTTAATTTGTCATAACTGGAGTTCAGAAATATATAAAGTCATAGTCACGGAAACAGTTTGTTTTTCCTGAAGGCAATACACTTTATAAATAGTCATTTCTGTATAACTCAGTTAATCTTTTCTATGAAAAGCTGGGACCCTGGATGCGCCATCAAGGTACGCACATAACAGTGATGTGCAAAACAGACTGGTGAGAGTTCCAGTATGCTAGACAGGACCTTGGACAAGGGAAGGAAAGGCCGGAAGGTAGGAAAGAAAGGCATTTCACTTTATCAGGGCTAATTGACTCTTCACACAAGGTGGCCTACCATTCATAGAAAACCAACTCCAAGTGGCAACAATCAAAATCTGGAGGATTAGTACATTCATTCCTGAAAACTCTAATAATGTTGTAGACCTGATGTTAGAATGAGGCCCACGTCAATCCATCTCACAGAGGACTTCACTGCTATGTTTTGACAGATAGGACCAAGAACCAAAACTAAGCATAGAACAGTTGAATTCTTGAGAATTAAGGTGAAAGATGTGCAAACGTTCTTATGGCTGTTCACTTGAAATACTGTCTATCATTAAATATAACAGTAATGATTTATCCTTTGTTGCATAAAAAATGGACAACTTTCTGCCAACTCCAGTGATAAACTGCTGACGTAGCTATTATCTGATTTCTCGCAATCAGAAAAGAGAGCCCTCCCAACATGGAACGAGGCCAAACTCCTTCTCAAGTCTGCCATTCTGACGACGATTTCTGAGACAGTCGTGCTCACAGGATGTGCTTGTGTTCTCAGACAACTTCTGGGCTATTTTAGAAGGTCAGATGCCCCCTACATCTCCAGGCTTTCTCAGTGGCACACAGATGGTCATTTTCTGGGTTCCTCCTTAGACTTTATACTGTTATCTTCTCAATGACACTGAAATGTCCTCAGAGGCAGGTATGTTTGCATTTAAAACATACAGAATGAATATCCAAAATACGTTTTATAAAACCAGTGGGAGATATGAAATGGGACAGCCTCCATCTCCGTGTGCTGCTTTGGTTTAACTTTCACAGAATCAGGTAGAAATAAAATAAAGTCCATTTCTTAGCAGTCAAAGGAATCTCTTCTGGTTCCATTATGACAACATAGGGAAGGTGAAGAATTTTTAGAATCTGCCTCAAAGACTGAAACTTCTCCATATAGCTGTCCATTTTCTCAATTTCTTCCCATTCTTCAATTAATATGCAGAACATTGCAAGATACTGGTGGCTCACACCTGTAATCCTAGCTACTTAGTCAGCAGAGATGTCATAATTGTGGTTAGAAGCCAGCAAAGGCAGGAAAATCTATCATATTCTTATCTTCAATTAACTACCAAGCTGTGACTGAAGTGGTAGAGCACTAGCCTTAAAAAAAAAAAAAAAGCTCAGAAACAGTGTTGAGATCCAGAGTTCAAGCTGCAGGATTAATACATTTAAAAATGTATAGAAAGGCCATGGGAATGTGGCTTGGTGATAGGGTTCTTGCCTGGCATGCCTGAAGTCCTGGGCTCTATTCCTCACTACCACATAAACAGAAAAAGCTGAAAGTGGTACTCTGGCTCAAATGGTAGAGTGCCAGCCTTGAGCAGATGAAGCTCAAGGACAGTGCTAGGCCCTGAATTCAGGCCCCAAGACTGGCAAAAAAATGTACAGAAGTTATGCTTCACTACATTTGGTTTTACTCACGTTATCTTCCCACCACTATATCTACTTTAAATGTCATTATAATTTTAATAAGCTTGTGGAGGGAAAAAGAATAAACACAAGTAGTAGAATGAAAGTTTTCATGTAGACTTACTGATTTTGATTATATTCCTCTTAATGCTGATGTCAGAGTTAATATGGGAAAGTAATTAATAGAGCATTAGCACATGGAAAATGATTAAAATACATTATCATTACTTTTACTGTCATGGATATTGATGTAGTTTTCATGTATTGTTTATACCCTAACTCTGTCAGTGCTGCCTCCATTGGCTTATAATGCTTAGTTCTAAATCCTGTGTAACCCTTCAAACTTGTCTTCTGGATTTCCATTTCTGAGAGACAGTAGATATTAGGCAAGCCCTGCCACTCATTGACAATTACTCTAGCCTCCTAGATTCTCTGCCTGGAATCAGTGCCTGAGTTTTGCTTCTTTGGAAATAGATCTCTTTTCCCAAAAAGCTAATGATGCAGTACAAAGAAAGATAAAAGCAAAGAAAAATAGTAATTAGGGTACACAATGCAAACTACAAAAAACATACAAATTACAGTGAAATCCAGCGAAGATAGCAATTAGCTGTATGGAAAATTTCCCTCAGGAGGGATATTAAATTCTTGATTGCCAACAAGTATCTTCATATGTGACTCTTCTTTATCTTTCATCCTACAATCTTATCCGTTTAAACTTCTTATTCTTTTTTCTCTTGTAGTATCCCTTATACTTTTTTCCTCCATTATTCTCATCCTTATCCTAGAGCATGCCCTTCTTATATGCCTCAACCATGATACTGTTACAAAAGTGGCATTTTTAATTATTACTCCCAAGTCAAACATGCTTTACACTCTTCTTTCAAATTAACTAACCTGCAATGTAGATTTGGCTCATGATACCCTGTGACAAGAAAGGTTTCTCCAAGTGCCATTGAGATGTCTAGTAGATGAATACATTCTTATTTGCTGCCAATAACCACTTCTGTATTCATTTGTTAACTCACTGAACAAGTTTACCAGTTATCTGCTACTTACCTAATGTGTTTGATGATTGGCCTCTCCCCTCAGAATAAGCATTATAACCAGTCCTTCTGACGCAGGCCCCTGCTATGCTTTCTTTGTATGTGGCTTTCTATGTGTCATTTTTCTGATAGACCTGACTCCTATTTGTCCATTTATGCACATGCTCATACACATGACAGTCATACTTAGGTGTTCCCTGAGTCTCTTCTGGCAAGCACAATGGCAGTAAGCAGGTGTGTGTGTGTGTGAACTATGATGAGCCAAAAGATTCATTCCTTTATTTGCTCCTAACTGCTGCAGCTTTCATAAAATCCAGCCCTATAGGTTATTGATTTTCACAAAAAGAAGAAAAACGAGTGGGAGTGGAGAATTATGATGTTATGTCCTAAATGAATTTTTTTTTCACCGAAAAAGAAGAAGAACAATACAGCAACAACTATTCTCTGTCTTGGGCAGTTGGTCAGAAATGAGGTTTTGGGGAATGGAATAGGAAAGTCAGGAGTGCGTCTGTTCCCCAGGGGAGACTGAGCATTGATCTCTTGGGTGATTGCCCTGACTGCCTTTGAAGCTGAGAATTAGGTTCAATATGTTAGTGCTAACATTTAAGTCCTTTCAAATCTCCAGGGACAGACTCTGCTTTCTCTTCCTCTCCCTCACTTACATTTAGGTGAAAACTTATTTAACTCTTTACCTTCCTGCCTTTTCTTCTTTATATAGAAATCTTAGACTCAGTCAATCCATGGAAGCTTTGATGAAATGCTTTATCCAATATTGTATAAGCTGTAGGAAAAATGAAGGCAGTGTTAAATTTCTACTGCCATCAGAATTGTTATCCAGCTAGAGGACAGTAATAGATCCATTGTTCATAGCTGGCTCAAGGTCTACGAAGAAGACCAATTTCTGTGAAATGGTATCTTCAAGACAAGGCTAACATGAGAATTACTTTGCGAGCTTTGAAAAACTAGGCATGAGTGTATCAGAAGTGTGATTAGCCTATCCAAAAGTAGGCCCTAGGAATTGCATTTGAACCAACAAACATTTCTTAGTTTACATTCTTCATTAGGTACAACGCAAGAGGACATAACAAAGAAGTAGAGTGGCACCAAATTCCATGTGACAAACTAACAGATCAACGATGTATAGTTCATCTACCTAATTTCATGAACCTAGAAGTAAAGAAAGAGCATTAGAAGTGAAAAGAGGCAACTGCAGATGTCTGGCAGCTTGGAGATTTCTCCAAAAGGCCTATCTAATAATCTATTGATTAGTATTATGAGATCAGAGGTCAGGGATGGGGTAAAGAAGAAATGGAAAATAGTGCTGTGGAAAAACAATTCAACAGTGTTCAGTAGATGGGCAAGCTTAAGGAAATAATATGCCTGCCAGCTATTTTGATTATCTAAAACATAACCCATTGGTTTAGAAGAAAATCCAGCAAGGAAGTTAACTGAATACACAGACTTTGTTAGCTGAAGAACTTTGATTCAAGTCAAATCTAATTAATACTGAATACTGAAAGTACAAACTACTGAATACTGAAAACTGGGGTAATACGTGTCCAGAGGCAAAAGATAAATGAGATTTGCCCTGAGCATGTTTGAAACAACAAGGTCACATAGAGACTGAGAAAAGTTCCAAATTGTATTCCCTTTAGCTGTCAGCCCAGGATGTGCCAGAATCTTTAAAGATGAGAAATCATTGGAAATAAATGAAGAATAAATCTATCAATGAAAAACAGTAAGCAGTTTATTACTTCGCAAGAAAAAAATGAAGAATCAGCATTTACAAGGGGGATGTGTGAGGCAGCATCTCAGGATAACACCTGAGTGAAAAATGGAGCAGAGGACAAGATGCCTAAGCCTCTGTATACTTGAGTATAGAAGGGAATTTATGTATTTATCCATGAATTTACTCAGCTACTATTAACTCAGTACACATTATGTGCCAGCCTCTGTCTAGAATTAGAAGACACAGTTATTCATAGTAGAAACAATGTGTCAGCAATCATAATGCTTATATGATAATTGAGGCACAAAGCAAGGCAAAAAAAGAAAAGGGAATCGTGAACAAGTATAGTAAAACCTGAGTGATCTGGCTTCAAATATCAGCTGTACCAATTGCTGTTTGTTTTGTCTTAGCCTTGCTGTATCTTTTCTCTGAAATATTCAAAATGCTGACTCTGGAAGATTTTGACGTAGGTAAGTAGGTATTGCATGAAATATTGGCAATTTAAAGGATCAGATTAAAAGAAAGGGAATGGAATTCAAAGCCCAGTGGAAATATTTACTCTTTAAAAAGTACAAGTACTATTAGTACAAACACACACACACACACATGCATACGCACCCAGCCATACATGCATAGATCCATTATGTAGATGTATATGTGTGCCCACATATGCAGATTAAAACACACAGAAGTGCATGACTACACACACAAATATGAAGACACACAAACAGAAAGGCAATGTAAGTAAAAATTTAGGTAAGTTGAATTAATGAGTTTGCAATAGGAATGATGAAGTCTTTTTTGTATGTTTTTTATTGTAAAGATGCTGTGCAGAGGGGTTACAGTTACATGAGCATGGTAATAGTACATTTCCTATTGAGCATTGTTGCCTCCTCCTTTGTTTTCTCCCTACCATCCCTTCCCTCCCTCATCCCACCCCCCTCCCGCCAGAGTTGTAAAGTTCATTTTCAACATAGTGTTTTGTACATCTCATTGTTATAATGGGTCTACCTGTATCCTTATTTAAACATTTTGTTTTTTCTCTTCCCCTTCCTGAATTAGAGAAGTGTATATACAAGATGCAGGGCACCAACATCAAATAGAGTAAAAACAGGGGTTATACCATGGGGGAAGTACATACAAAAAACAAAAATAAATCACATGGTACATTATAATATGTTAGAAATAATAGCAAGAAAGATAAAACCACTTGTGTTCCTATCTTGGGGTTCATTTCACTTAACATCATCTTAATGGTCATATGTACATAGCTTTTGGCCTTTTCTGCTTGTCCTACACATGTACTAGTTATTGCAAATAAGGGAAACTTTGGGACGTATGCTTCTTTCTTTCTTTCTCTCTTTCTTTCTTTCTCTCTTTCTTTCTTTCTCTCTTTCTTTCTTTCTCTCTTTCTTTCTTTCTTTCTTTCTCTTTCTTTCTTTCTTTCTCTCTTTCTTTCTTTCTTTCTTTCTTTCTTTCTTTCTTTCTTTCTTTCTTTCTTTCTTTCTTTCTTTCTTTCTTTCTTTCTTTCTTTCTTTCTTTCTTTTGTCAGTTGTGGAGTGTGAAGTCTGGGCCTGGTTGCTGTCCCTCAGCTCTTTCACATCAAGGCTAGTGCTCTACCACTTGAGCCACAGCACTACTTCCCATTTTTTCTTTGCTTTTTTGCTTGGTATTCCATTTTTTTTAATTGTGAAAAACATTACAGAAGGGTTACAATTACATGAGCAAGGTAATGAGTACATTTCTTATCAAGCATTGTTGTCTCCTTCCCCTGCCCCACGCCAAAGTTGTAAAGTTCATTTTTCAACATAATGTCTTGTACATCTCATTGTTGCAATGGGTCCATCTGTATTCCTATTTAAACAATTTGTTTTTTCCCTTCCCCTCCACAAATTATACGACCATCAAATACAGTGAAAACAAGGGTTATACCATGGGGGAGTGACATACAAAGCAACAAAGAAATCATCTTATAAATGTTTTAGAAACAATAGCAAGAAAGAAAAATATTTGAGTCATTATCTTGGAGTTCATTTTGCCTAATACCAACTTATCTGACTGTTTCTGCTTGTCTCAGACATATATATACTAGTTATTGCAAATAAGGGAAACCATGGGACCTATGTTTCTTTGGGCCTGGCTTACTTCACTTAATATAATTTTTTCCAAGACATTCCATTTCCTAACAAATGGTACAATATCATTCTTTCTGGTGGAGGCATAGAATTCCATTGTGTCTATATATCACATTTTCTTGATCCATTCATCTACTGAGGGGCATATGGGTTGGTTCCATATCTTAGCTTTGGTAAATAATGCTGCAATAAACATAGTTGTGCTGGTAGCTTTAGTATGGTCTTGTTTGTGATCATTCAGTTTAATGTTCCAGATTTTTCTGTTTATGTGGTGCTTAGGAATAGAACCCAGGGTATCATGTATGTGAGGTAAGCACTCTGCCACTGAGTCCATGAAGAGTCTTTTCTAATGTTTTGATTTTCCTGTTACCAAGATAAGAGGGTAATGATAAGACAAAAGTATAAAAATACAGATGCACCACTGTAGCCTTCAATATTGTAGTCTCAGAAGCTGCATTTCTCTCTATGGAAGTGGTCTCTTTTCAGAGTAATAGCAATAAATTGATGGATACCTACATAAGTAGCGAACCAAAAATATGAGCTGAGAAGTAGCATAGTCCCAGAGAATTCAGAATACTAGTGGATATGCCCCCTTTCTCTTTGCAGGAAGGCCTGAATTAGAAATTGGGTCACAATCATGAAGGTGTCTATAAAATTCAGGAGTAAGTTAAAAATCTCAGGAAACATCCCCTTGCAATGGTCACTTGAAGAACTCACTCTCCTTCCAGAAAAATTCTTGCCATTAGGATTTGAACTTCACCCTCTTGTCTATGCTAGGTCATCACAAGAAATATTGGCCATACAAAGCAAC
Source organism: Dipodomys ordii (assembly GCF_000151885.1). Classification (NCBI taxonomy): domain Eukaryota; kingdom Metazoa; phylum Chordata; class Mammalia; order Rodentia; family Heteromyidae; genus Dipodomys; species Dipodomys ordii. Next base: position 12,129,675 of record NW_012267236.1, read on the forward strand.
AAAGAGATAATCTTATGCTTTGTATGTCCCTCCCCCTCAGTATAACCCCTGCTTTCACTATATTTGATGTCAGTATAACTTGTGGAGGAGATGGGGAAAAACCAGTTATTTAAGGATACAAGTGGACCTGTTGCAACAATGAGAAGTACAAGTTGTCATGTCCAAAACGAGTTTTACAATGTCGGTGCGGGGGGTGGGGGGAGGAGAAGGATTGGGATTGCAGGAGGGGGAGAGGGGGGAGGCTGGGAAGTGATGTGAAGGGTAAACAAAGGAGGAGGCTGCAATGCTTGGTAATAAATGTATGCATTATCCTGCCCATGCAATTGTAACCCCTCTGTACAGTATGTTCACAAATAAAATTAAATTAAAAAAAAAGAAATATTGGCCATCTTCGGGTCATTCTTCTGCCATTTTTCTATGGGATCTAACACTTCTTCTAGCCAGTAGTCTTTTCTGAATATATCAAAATATAATTGGCTTGTAATAGACATTGACTTGTCTTCACTTTTAACTTATCTGTCTCTTCCCTTTTAATTCATGCCTAGTTGTTAGAGGAACAATTGTTCTTTATCTTGTTTCTCAAGTCTTAGGAAAGGAGAGTCCCATTTTTCTTGTGCCCTAACAAGAAAATAGATCTTAAAGAAGCCACTCCAAAGGTTATTTCTGGACATATAGAAGAGGCTTACTTCTAGTAGGTAGAAGAAAAAGATTATCATTAAACCTTTCAGAAACTCTATAATGTCCTTATGTCTTTAAAATTAGATTGGGAGGCAAAAGAGTAAAAATTGAATTAAGAGTACATTCATTTGTGTGACAAATAGAATTGAGTATCTAGTAAATTCCAGGCACTTTGTGAGCAATTTCAGTGTAGTGATGCATACAAGGTACTTACTCTTAATTAGTTCACTATCACATTGGAATAACTAAGCAACTACTTAAGGGTACAATAAGTATTTATAATAAGGTAGCAGAAAGGCACATGGGAAAACAATAGAAGAAACAAATCCAGGTGTCTTACCTACAAATAAAGTTACTCCATTTTGGTTTTGGTTTTTGGTGACAGTCCTGGGGCTAGAACTCAGGACCTGGGCACCATCCCTGAGTTTGTATGCTCAAAGCTAATGCTCTACTAAGTAGTAGTAGCCACAGTGTCACTTCTAGCTTTCTTGGTAGTCAACTAGAGATAAGAGTCTTTCTTGCCCAGGCTGGCTTTGAAAATCCATCTTCAGATCCCCACCTGCTTCCATATTAACTAGAATTATAGGCATGTGAGCCACTGGCACTCAGTTCTAAGAGGTTTTCAACATATTGTATTCAACATAGAATAGTTCTCATACCACAAATAAAAGAAGAACCCTAAACACTATATATTGCAATATCCTCTATAAAGCTACTTGATAGATAGCAGGTTTAATTAGAAAGAATTGCAACTCCTGCCAACTTCTTTAGTGAATGAGGTTTAGTACATTACCTAAACAACCCTCTTCCCCTCCATAACGTGGTAGTACAGGATCCTTTATAATTTGCTCTTTAGTTTATAAAGTTTTCCTCATAGCATCATTAAAGGTTTATTTCCATCCAGGATTTGAGTGAAGAATTGTTAGTTCCCTAGGTACATTAGGCTCAGTGCTATTTCCCTTATTTATAAACTTTCATTCTTTCATTAATTTTCAGTTCATCGTGTAATGAATAATCCATGTGGTTATCGCCAGTGATGCACAAGAATGTAATTGGGACTAATAGGTGATATGAATGTTAATGGATGAGTATGAACTCACTCTGCAGAATTCTAGGCATGAGAAACTGTCCAGCACTTCAGATTTTCAACCCCTGTAGTCACTCCCAGAAAAGACAATCTCATCTGGAGGTGCTTATTCATTGCGATTTCAGAAGGTGTTCTTCTAGGCCCTGGCTTTACTGGAGAACTTGGACTACAATTTATGAAGAATTGCCAGACTATTCCAGGGAAGAGGCACCCATTTAAAAATGTATGTCCCAGAAGCATTCAACAATTAAAAGAGGAACTTCAATTCAGAACTAGATACTTCCCAAATCATAACTTAAGAACAAAAGCTGTTGGCATGAGGATGGCTCTTACCATGCTTTCTATAAAAATATACCCAAGAATATTGTAATATTTTGTTCTGTTTCCTGAGCTTCACACACAAGCCCTGCTTTCCAGTTCTCCTTCTCCTGTGAAGTACATCCATGTGTGTCCACCACGGTTCAATGCATGGGTACAAGGGAGCTTTGTCCATGAGTTACAATGATGAACTCTCCAAATGATAACTGGAAATTCGCTGAGCAAACACTAAACACCTTGATAGTTACTGAAATGTAATAAGATGTCTCTATTGAGTGGCAATAATGCCTGTGCTGGGAAAATATGACTTGAATATTGCAAGGGATTTCATACCTATGTTCAAGCAGACTAAGGAAACTCTTTTTCTCCTGAACAAGTAGAAAAGAGAGGACTAGCACAGAATCTCATTGATGCAGTAGTAAGGGTTGGTTGTATGTTATACATCCAGAAGGAAACAATTTTTTCAGGAAAGTATGGGAATAAATTCTGGTGTAGCATCAGCCATGTCTTAGAGAATGGATGGGATGTGTTTTGTGAAGAGTGTACACTGTTTCAGCAGAGGTTCAATTCCCAAAAGGTGTAGAGGTTAGCGTAATTTGATAGGCTCATGGAATTTTGGATGACATAGTGTTTAACTCTGGGGAGCTGTCAATTAAAATGACATCACTGATACAACATATATTTGAGGGCTCCAACTCCTAAATAGTTTAGTTTTCATTAATATGTTGTGTTCATATAGAAAGATAGCATTAGGAATCTTACTAATGGCTATTCATAATGGTAGGGGGGTGGTATGAGAAATAAAAAAAGAAAGAATAATTGAGGGAATTAATCTGATTGAAAGATAATGTATCACATGCAAAATAAACCACTGTGGCTCAATTATTATGCACTAAATAAGCAAATAACAGGAAATTATAAAAGCCTCTGTTTGGGTGACAGTTGCAGCGGGAATTGGCAGGGTGAAAGGGAATGATGAATCAGGGTCAATTTGGTTATTTTATGGGCATACATGACTGTAGAACAAAGGACCCTGTTGAAATTGCTTTAAGAAGTGGGAGGGGATAACAGAGTGCCATAAAGAAAATAATCATATTTGGGGTACATTGTACACATGGATGAATTATTAAAGTTAAAACCTTCTTTTTCGATTAATGCATGCTAACTAAAAAAAATCATAATAGAAAATAAGTTAAAATATAAATAAACATTTATATCCTTTTTATACTAAAATTATATATCATAATTATGTTGCAGTATAGTATTATAATTATAATTCTTATGCTTATAACTTTTCTTCTGTACTAAGTTTTAATAGTTTCCTAAGTTTTAATAGTTTACTAGCAAATACTACATTTTTTTAATAGAGCAAGAAAATGTATAGAAGGAACAGTTAAATGAGGATGAGGAAACAAATTCTAGATCATCTCTGACACTCCTGTTGTGGTATGGCTTTGTGGTCTTCTTTTATGTATTTGTAAAACAAAGGAATTAAACCTGTTCTTGTCAAAGTCTTGGCTTCCACATTGTTACTGAACAAATTAGATCTCCCTAATAAATCCTTTTGACTGCTGTGGCCTAGTGCCAGTGGTAGCAGGAGGTGACTAGGAGTAAGGGTAGTGGCTACATTGTGATTAGGGAGCTGGAGGTAACTGAGAACCTGCACTCACTCTCTGAGGCAAGTAAGACACTTTAAAACCCCTCTCTGAACCTGTTTCCTATTTCATATCTTCCAGAACTGTAAGATAATAAGATTGTAAGAAGCTTTAATCTACTTTGTACTAATTAGAAAACTAATATCCTAGTCACACCATATATATGGTTTGATTTCCCACTTTGTTCCACTACCATAATAACATGAGCTTTTTCTTTAAAAAAAATAAGATTAGCAGTGACTGGCTAGAAATCTTTGTCAGATAAATTGTGTCACATGTAGTAAGCTCTGAGTCAAAAGTAATGGTGATGAATGGAATATCTAGGGCATAGGGGAGTGGGGGAACCACATAGGAGCCCAGTCTAAGAGAACTGTGGGAACTCCTAAAAGGCTTGGCACATGAGGGCCATATGATAACATCAGTATATTGGAGGTTGATGTAACTGAAGAATGGATTAATGAGTGTCTCTGATGTATTTAAGAGTTCCTGGTAGGTAGCATAAACAATAGTAATAATAAAGGCAGTAATAGTTGTCCTTGTAATAGTTGTCATGGTAGTAATTGTCTTTTGGAAGGAAAACAGATAGAGAAAAGGAGCATAGTGTGCAGGCCATTGCATTAAAGTAGATATGAGGCAATAATGCTTGCCCTAGGCTATAGGCAATAGGGAAAAGCCAACCAAGTGCCCAAACAAGACAAATTAGCAAGTCCCATAACACACCGTGTAACCTTTCTTGCCCACTACTGCATTTATTGCTAGCCTCAGGCTTTGCTATTCAATATGTGGCAGAGCAAAAGCCCAGATTTTAGCCGGGAGTTTATTGGAAATGCAGAATTGCAGGCCTCTCCCCAGATATACTGAATCCAAATCTGCATTTTAATAATTTCTATAGGAGATTCTGTGTCTCTGGTTAATAAAAGACATATTTTTAAACTCAGATGTAATCTGAAGAGGATTAGAGGTAGGACCTTTTTCCTGCCAAAGGCTATTTAGATATTTATAACATTATTAGGAGTCATGCAAAATTACCAATGTAGGCAGACTGGTTGTGGGCAATAGAGAAAAAAGCTTGGAAGTCTTTTTCAACATGTACCAATCATTTCATTGGTTGGCTATGTGGCTTCTCTTACTCCAAAGGTTTTAAACTCATGATAGTTTTCTGAAAATCTTCAGAATGGATACTTTCTCATCTACTTTTCCTTATTTTAATAACAGCATTTAAGCAACTAATTACGACTATTCTTTAAAAATCCTTCAAATATGCGTTTTCCAATTCCATGCTTTATTTTAAAAATCATTTAGAACAGTGTTCTTATAAAAATGCATTGAGTTATGTTTTTACTCAGAGGATTTCTTGAGATTTTTGATAAACTCTGTCATATTCCTTCCCAGAAAAAAAATGCATATAAATCCCAGGTAGCAATTTTTTTCCACACAATTTGCTTTTGAATTGGAAATATATTTCCTTTACATATATTGACTTTAAAAATCTTCACAAATATTATGCTTTTCATTTTCTATGTAAAAAGAAGTGCCCATTTTTTTCCCTGGGAAAAGGTGAATAAACCCAAACTATACAAAATAAATAGAATATAAAATATATTTCTCAGAAGTAAATTCCAATGAGATGCCAACTTTGACATGCAGATGATCCCGACTTTTTGTTTTGCTTCTAAGAGACACTGGAAACTGACTCACAAGGATAAACATAAGCAAATGCATCCGATTCCTATAGCTACATTTCAGATCAAAGAAGCTTTCTTCAAGGAGCGAGGGAATTCTTTAAAACCCTCTAGGTTGAATTCATGCTCATGGATTTTTTTTTCCTTTTCCACAAATCAATTAAGAAATCCTTCTTTTAAATAGCTCAGGGTTGCAGAGCGCAGGAGGCTGAGATCTGAGATCATGATTTGAAGCCAGCACAGACAGCAAAGTCCCTGTGAGACCCCTACCTCCAATGAACTACTCAAAACCTGGAAGTAGTACTGTGGCTTAAGTGGTAGAGCACTAGCCTTGAGCACAAAGAGGTCAGGAACAACACCCAGGCCCTGCATTCAAGCCCCACAACCAACACAAAACAAACAAACAAAGGAAACAACAATAACACTTATGGTTGTCTACATGCCTGGCAATCACTCTATCTCTTGAGCTGGTTCCCATCCCTTGTACTATATTTTGATTCGCAGATCGGGTGTCACACTAACTGTCCTAGCCTTGAACCACCATTCTCTAATATCCCTACTTCTGCCCTCCAGATTAGGTGGGTTACATCTGACATAATTAGGCAGTCTTTGTGTAGGTCTCTACCATTGATGTTATCTGTGTCAGACTGGGAGAAGCTATGAATTCATTATCACAAATTTTGTCAAAAGTTTGAAATTCTCAGGAACTCTCAATAGGTGTTTTCAGATATACCAGGGTCCTGAATTTTGAATGAGAGGTAGGGGGATGACATGGAGGAGAAAAATGAGGAAGGGTATGAAGTGGGAAGGTGAGGGAGAGAGAGCTAGAGCAAGAGCAGGAGGAAGAGGAAGAAGAGGACTGAGAGGACAGTCTGTTGCATCTTTTATCTTTAATGACCTATATTAAATTATCCTTTTTAATTTTTTTTGCCAGTACTAGGGCTTGAACTCAGGGTCTGGACACTCTTGCCACAGTGCCACTTCTAGCTTTTTCTGTTTATAAGGTACTGAGGAATTGAACCCAGGGCTTCGTGCATGCTAGGCAAGCACTCTGCCACTAAGCCACACCACCAGCCCTTAAATATTTTTTAATCTAAATTTTTGTTATTATCTCTAGGTTGTTGTACAAAGGGGTTTCAATGCAATCTGAGCACAATGCACCTGAATCAGTGCCAGTGATTCTTGACATAGGCTCAGTTGCTATTATCTCTTCTTCATCAATGAAGCAGACTCTAGAAAAAAATTTAAATAATGTGCAGGCAGAACTAATGTTTCGTTCTAGATTTCTAAGTTTACTTTAAAATGATTGTTCTTAACTGTGACACATTGCTGTTCCCCACCTGAGCTTGTTAATGACTAACGCCAGTTGCTCCCTTGCTACTTGCCTAGAAAACCTACAGTTCCATTCAATGCAATACTTTCGAAAACAAATCTCCACATTTACTCTACAATGTCAGGTGTCCTTGAGATTTCTTCAGGCAATTCTAGTACTATGTAGATATCAAGTCAACTTGCAGCCACTCCTGCTAGTTCCTCATAAGAGAAGGAGTGAGGCCATACCTCACTGCCTATGATTTAAAACTTCTCTGCTGGTGATTTCCAGTTTAGATGTTTTTTCTAGACTTGTTTTTTTTCCCCTATGCACAATATCTTTATTATGTATGTCTCCTTTCTCCTGGCTGACAGTTATCAAAGCCTCTCAAGTGAGCCAGCTCTGGAGATAGTGACATGTTTGAGGTTCTCCAAAACACTTCTCCCCACATGAACATTGTGAAAGCTACATAATTTATACTGTAAACCAGACCACCCCCAAACATCACGCCGATTAAGTCTATACAGACTTTTGGATTGAGACAAAACAAGGTGGAATATAAAATCTTTATGTACAAATTAACTGAAGAAGCACTCTGTAGACATTCAAAGGTAGCAAATCTTAACTTCCAAACTAATACTATTCTGCATATTTATAAACAGTCCAGGCTCAATGTTAGGTTCTACTCTGCATAACTGGTTATCCAAATAATTTCATATTAATCTTCAACAAGATAAAAATTTAATAGTCTAATACTGTGTGTGTCTGTGTATGTGTGTGTGTGTGTGTGTGTGTGTGTGTGTGTGTGTGTGTGCTTGTGTGTGCCAGTAATAAGGCTTGAAAGCAGGGCATCTAGTTCTTTGCCACTCAAGGATAACATTCTATCACTTAAGCTATGACATCATTTTCAGCTTTTTGTTTGGTAATTAGAGATGAGTGTCTCACCATCTTTTCTGCCTTGCTGGCTTCGAACCACGATACTTAGATAGCAGCATCCTAAGTAACTAGGATTATTATTATTATTATTATTTTGTCGGTTGCAGGGCTTGAACTCTGGGCCTGGGTGCTGTCCCTCAGCTCTTCAGTTCAAGGCAAGTTCTCTGCCACTTGAGCCACAGCGCCACTTCCAGTTTTCTAGTGGTTTATTCGAGATAAGAGTTTCATGGACTTTTCTGCCCAGGCTGGCTTTGAACTACAATCTTCAGATCTTAGCCTCCTGAATACCTAGGATTACAGACGTGAGCCTCTAGTGCCCAGCTAGTAGCTAGGGTTATTGCAAACATGAACCATGAATGCCTGGCTCCCATAGAAATTTTTAGAGAAAAATTCTGCTCAGGCAAAAGGAAATTTGTTTTACCATCTACTACCAACTTTGTATTGCCATATGTTCCCATAGACTACCAATCATATAAATATTTCATTAAAGGATCATCATTTCTTTCAACTTAAGATAATCTAAAAGTTAAGGAAGACAATGCACCAACTGGAAGAAGCACTCTTGTGTATTTAATTATAAATCTACCCATTAAGGTGACGTGGGTAATAAAATTTACCTACAATACACATCTCCCACAGTCTACTGTCTACCCACAAATCATAGACCTGATTATGGAGGGGTTTTTGTGTTTATTTTCTAGAGGTTTCCTGTCAAAACTAGTTACTACTTTATATGATCTCATTGACTCTTATAAGTTCCTCAAGTGCCCTTGGGTAAAAGCAGCCAAGCTTGTTAGTTGATGTCAGTCTCCAATACAAATGCTCTCTTTTGTGTTCAGGAAGAATGAGGGACCCAGGCCACCAGGGCGAGGTCTGGCATTCAGTCTGTTTACCAAAGACTGTCATTATTCTGTAATTCTTTCTGCTAATTTCTTATGGGAACAAAGCCGTTTGGTTCCCTGATGCTAATGAGCTTAAGGCATTTCTCTTGTTTCGGGTCCAAAGCAGGGATTTTTCTTCTTTCCCTTTCCTGTCACCTTCAGGTGAGCTAATCAGCTCCAAGCAGCCATTGCTTTTGGAGCCTGTGAGTTTCCAGCTTCCCTCCTTACTGCTTCCATCTTTAGCCAGGTTCCTTTTCTTTCCCAAGTCATTCTGGCTCCGGTTTCCTTTGTATTTGGCCTCCCGTGTGGATGTCTGATAGCTTTCCTCCTAGAAACCACTCTGCAGGGATTTCTTTTTGTTTTCTGAACATGACTTTTAATTACACTTGCATTATTTGGCCATGGGCTGCTATGGGAAGTCTGAGTTAATGGCATACAAAAGCATTAGGATAGAGGGTGGCTACTAGCCAGGAGAGTGGTCCATGTTCCTTTCCTTAGCACGGACCATCTCTTCTCTACCGGCTCCTGAAGATGGTCCCCAATCCAAGATATCTGGATAGAATATGGCATTGACATGCAAGGGAAAAGTTCAAAAAGTTAAAATTATCTTACTCTTTCTTTTTCATCCTTTTCTATACCATCTCCAATGTTTAAATATTTTCATGGAAAACTGAACATGTGTAAATTGCATCCTATCTACTGAGGATATGCTTTGGAGCAACAGGAAGTTTGTTTTGTTTGATTCATTGGCTTCCTTCAATGAGATGCTGATAAGGAGGCAGTTGAGCAGGTCTTTGACATTTTCACTGGGTTTTGTTTAATCCTTTCAGAAAATTCTTCGGATTTTTATGCACTTATAACTGTTCTCAAATCCTAGAACACAGTGCATATTTTGAAGATTTTTTTTCTAAGTAGGTCTATGATGAAGGTTATGAAGAATCCCTGAATAAAAAGAGCTCTAATAAACTAAGTTGAAGTAAAAAGTCAAAATCTTTAGGAATCCTTTCTTTTCACATTTATCAATGTTTACAAAAAATTTCATTTCATTTTTGTTTGGTAAAACTCAAGCATAGTCATTCCTTAGTAGAAAAATCGCAACAGAAATTATCAAACTATCAATGCTTGTCATTTCATGATTACATGTAGCTCTTGCAATTAGAGTATAAACGTATTTTTATTTGACAAGACATTTTTCCCCCTTTGGAAATGCTTTTCTGTTACATAGTGCTTTCCTGCACTACTTGCTTGATTTACAGAAACTTTTATTTCTAGTTTTTATTAGAATACACTGTTTATAAATGTGAAAACCTAGTTAAATGTGGTTAGATTTTTAAAAGTCCCCGAGTATGTGTTTTCTGATTTAATATACATCTTTATCCAATTAATTTTGTAAGATGGCCATTATTTCTCTGATATTTCAAAAGACACTTCAAGGCCCCTTAGGAAATCCATCCTCACCAAACAAAAGCCGCATAGTGTCAAAATCCTGGAATAGATCTCATATATAACAAAGAAAAGTATAGGCAAACACATTTCTTTGATTTCCCTGCGGGCACTTCTGGTCATAGTGTTTAAAAGGAGCAATCCAATGGAAAATGTTTTTCTTGCAAAACTCACATGACTAAAACTATCATTTTTCTGGACCAGGTTCACCTTTACAAACTGCTACTGACTGATCTTCTGAACTTGAAAACCTCCCATCAAGTGCAAAGTGATATCTAACTTCACATGCCATCCTTCTCTGTCTCTCTATGTCTTGTAGTCAGTGTCAAGGCTTTTATTTGTACAGAATCAAACATGCCGGCAAAGTAAAAAGAATTGTCCACTTTCACCTAGTATTTTGTCTAAAATAGAAGAGTCCTTGGATGAAATAAGCAAATGTTAGCTGCACCCTTGTCAGTGTATAATAAAAACTGGATATATACATATACATATGCATATACATACACACACATATAATGAATGAGACAGTGTGTCCTATTTAGCTAGTTCATTCCACAAATCGTTACTGAATACTGTCTGCATATTACAGGTGGGTGGCAGAGACAGAGAAATAGCCACAACTCCTTCTCTGCTCTCAAAGTTTTTACTGTCTACTAAGAACAATGTGTATTGCTCTTAGTTTCAATGTTCCTGAAACAGTATATAAAGTAATAGACAACACAAAGTGAAGAATATAGAAGAAATGCTAAAATAAATTGTTACTATCCAACAGACTAATTTTCTAATCATCTTGTAAGGAAAATCATGCTAAGTTTAACTTCAAAGTTTATTTATGTGTAATGAGAGTGAGGATGGTTAAAGAGGCAGGGAGAAGATGGGAAGAACAGACAGAAACTTTGACATGCTACATGTAACATCCAGCAAATACATGGGTTGTACTAGAACGTACAGGAACATAAATTGTACATGTGCAGGTGTTACAGATGTTGTTAGCTAGGAAGCACCAGTTAGAGATCTTTGGAAAACAGTAAGAGCTACTCTGAAGGTGATTTATAGTAACTACAGACCTTCAATGAGGGAAGGGAATGATACAGTTGGTGTTCCTGGAATGAAGCTACTTGGAGGAAACTGATGCTATGTATTGTGGAGAATGGAGATAAGAGATTCTGTTAGAAAGCTTCTATCAGGTAACAAAAACAGAAGGCCATGAGATAAAGGGATAATGGTTTTTCTAAATTAAGGAATTGAAATAGAAATAAAAGGGATAGGTAAGTAGTTAGTGTAAGAAATTTTGGGGCTGGGAAGGTGGCTCAGTGATAGAGCGCTTGCCTTGCATGCATGAGGCCTGGGTTCGATTCCTTAGCACCACATAAGCAAAATGAAAAAAGCTGAAAATGGTGCTGTCGCTCAAATGGTAGAGCACTAGCCTTGAGCTGAACAGCTGAGGGACAGCGCCCAGGCCCAGAGTTCAAGCCCCACGACCGGATCCATAAAAAAAACAAACAAAAGAAATTGTGTTTATTCCTTTAGGGGTAAAATTGAAACAAATTCCCCTCCCCGTGTGTGTGTGTGTGTGTGTGTGTGTGTGTGTGTGTGTGTGTGTGTGTGTTCAATGTCTTCTATATCATTCAAACTGTATGTTGGTGGAGATAGGGAAGGCATGTGGAATTCTCTTATAAGGCCCAGCATGAACTGAATAATGACTATATTCCTACATCAGAAGCACCAATTGCCCCATGGTAGCAATAATTGAATACCCAGGTTTGAAAAATACTTGAGAAAGCCTAATCTAGAAGACTTAGAGTTGACTACCACACCTCCCTGTCACAGTTTTCGTTTTATTTGCTCGATGTGTATAATTAAGGGTAAAACAGCAAACATGAGTCTTTTAAAATGAGCTATTGTTCCAAGATCTTACATTCTTTGTAAATGTATTATTTTTCATAGATTTTTGCTATTTACTCATCTGCAATATATTTCAATACTAAGTCTCACGCCCATCGCAATACAAGTTCCTTTTTTGTTATTATTGATGTCATTATTCTTGCCCATAGCAAGGTTTGAACTCAGTACTTTCGCTTGCTTGACTGTTGCTCTTTGACATGATTCATACATTCACTGCTTCATGTTGTTTAATTTGGACATTGAGACTTGGAATTTTTCCCCTCTATGCTCATTTCAAGCTATAATCCTCCAGATCTCAGGTCTCTGTGTAGATAGGAGTATAAGGAAGAGCCACTGGTATCCTATCCCAATACAGGATCCTTTCATGATTGATCACTTATACATGCATGCAGTACAAGTTGCACACTGCTTCAGCTGCCATGAGATTACCATTCCTAGGGTTTGCAGGCCCTTTGGCCACATATCTATATTGTAATGTTATAGCCATTCTCTCGTTGACATTTTTATCTGTTTTATGTACAAAGAAAGACATAGTGGATTTTTCACATTTACATCCATTTTTATTTTTTTAATTAGTTTTTATTGCTATTATAATGGTGATGTACAGAGGGGCTACAGTTATATAAGTCAGGTAACGAGTTCATTTATTTGTGAAAAATGCCACCCTTCTCTCACTCTCTCCCAGTTATTCCCTATACATTCATTAAAAACATACTTCCCCAATAGAAATAAAATGCCAAGTACCAATATGAAGCATATACTTGACTAAATTTTGGATTTATTCTGATGTCAGTAGCCATATTAAGAAACAACCACAAAAGAGAAATGAATTGTAAAGTGTTTGATTCAATATATTTAAAATAGTTTATTTATAACTATGGCCAAAATAAAATAATTGGTATTCGATGTCCTTTTAATTTCTTTCAATATCCAATTAGTATTTTAAGCTTACAGTGTATGCTTATTTGTAGTCGCCAAACATGAAGTGCTTGATGTGGCTTATGGGTACTGTGTGAGACAGAATAGCTTTGGTGCATTTCTCAAAGAGAAGGTCATTCATGAAATTACCAGTTCAAAAACTGAACAAGTTTAAGAATTTTTCTTTCATTCACTTTTCCCACAAGTCTTATCAACGTAAGCATTATTTTTCTTTCAGTTCCCTAATTAATTCAATCCTTACTATGTATCAATCCTAAGCCAAGTTTAGAAGGAAAAAAGAATTCTAAAAGAAGGAATCAGCTGCAATTGTCTTTATTCACAATTATATCCAAATATTATATCATCAATATGAGGAAATAAATGTATAAACTTGAAAAAAGTTAATCACATTTGTTTCAAGAGACGTAAGAAATAGATCCAGAATTATTTCAAACACTTCTATCTAAAATCATTTTCTTAGTTTCTCAGCAATTTAAGTTGATACCCATGATCATGATCAAAGGAAGGGCAAGGGAGAAAAAGAATGGCACAGAAAGAGAAAGAGAGGATGAGGATAAGGGGGGGTAGGAAGGGAGAGAAAGGGAGATAGGGAGGGAGAGAGGAAAATCGAAGTCCACCACACCACTTAGTATGACCAATGCTTACAATTCCAATATGCACCCAAAACAAATGTTCCCCTCTACTATGACAGATAACTGACATCCATAATTCGTTCACCAGCAAATATCATTTTTCTCAGGGAGATGTATTCCAGCCTTCCATATCTCGGGCTGTTCCGCTCCACAGGGGTGAATTGCCAATTCTATCATACCAGCTTCCGCTTTTTTTTTTTTTTAGCTATAATTGTTCACATTCGTGCAATACTTATGCTGCGAGGGCAACAACATCAACAAACAGAAACACTCGCCGCTTCTCTCCATCTACTGGGAAGCCGCCTTCCTAATCAATTCTCCTCAGCAAATGCTCCAGGACAGTGGAAAATTCCTTAGGCGAGAGATAATACTACCCAAGGGAAAATGCATTTATAATTGATGGGGTAAAAAGCTGTCAGACAGACATGGATTTTCTCAACCATTTCTGTAAACACTGTTACCAGCCCTGCCTACAACAACAGAAGCTTACAATCTCTCTACCTCTGGCTTGAAAAAAAAAAAAGTATTTGCAGCGAAGAAAAGCCAATGTACCACATCTTGTATGGCGGTTGGAGCTCCAAGCAAAGTAATCTTAGAAACTCTTGACTTATGTTTATCAAATCATATATTCTTTTCAAAGGCTAGTTTGAATAAAGTATTTATTTCTGTGTATGCAAGGATGGGAAAAGGAATGGATTGAAAAGAGTATGTATGGAACTCCATTTAAAAAAAAAACCCTGAGGTTGCCTTTTCTTAAATGGCCTTAGTAGACAAGAACAAGGAACATGATTTCCAAATAATCTTGGATTATGAACTGTTTCAAATATACACGTTACATAAACCCAGGTATTTCCTGCAATTGGCAGATTGGTAGAGTTAAAAAGTTGACATATTTTAGCTATAACATGAGGGATTCAGACTACATACATGGAGCTATATGCTATCCTTACTTCACTTGAGTTTGTCTTTAGGGACCTCAATAAAGTAAACAAAAATATTGCATTGCATTTGTATAGCTTCGAAGTCAGTTAAGGTTAGGTAGATGCCATACAATTGGGGAAAGTTCATGTGGAAATCAAACTATTTGTTTTCACATTTCCCAGGGCATTGGATTTTTAATCATTCCAAACATGTGAAACCCACAGATGGTGTTAATATGACCCAGTTTTGAAGGCTATGGAAACTGGCGATGTAGGTAAAGTCTCTCAATTAATGTAGATATTTAATATAAAATGACATTAAAACAATTATATTTGTGGTAAACTGAAAAATGGACCTGAAATTTATTTAACTGATAGAATTGAATGATTTGGTGATTTGTTGTAGAATTTCTTCTGGGTGTCCCATCAGATACCTTCAATGATTTGGAGGGAGGTTTTCTTTTCCAAAGAACCTTTCTAGATTAAAATCAGTCTCATGACTGGTTTTAGTTTGGATTTTGACTTTCTTTTATAGCTTTCTGTTACTTGCTTGTTTCATGGAGTCCAGTTTCTCATTTATCTAACATTTCTTCCTTTTTTCCCCTCTTTTTCTGGGTAAATGTAAAACAGACATCAGCAGAACCTAGAAGATACTTTTCTTTTTCATGGATCACTCTGCCCACATCCTTTCTGAAATAGATCTGTGATCTTTCTCTCCTGGCACAGGGAAAAGTCTTCTCTCTGGACTTTATCTGGCAAGGAGGAATTTCATCTCAGTGTCAGAGCCAAAAGGCATTTGTCTGGCTAAATTTGGAGACACAGACCCAGAAGCAGCAAAGTATGGTGGCAAGAGCACAGATTGTGGAGCCAGACAACTAGGATAAACTTCTCACTGTGTCATTCAGTGGTTGTATGATCTTGAAGAAGCAACTTATTACTGCCACGCCTTAGTCTCTTCATTTCTAATGGTTGGAGCCTATAAAGTAAGATATTGCATTCAGAAGAGCAATTTAAGAGAAGTTAATAAAGGGACTATTTATAAAGGAGTGTGCAGGCTTAAAGCAAATGCATCAGAAATACTAAAGCACTCAAACAATAAAACACTGTACCTCTCCAAGATCTGAAAGAACTGTCAAGAAGAGCAGTTAATAGAATTTTGGACAGTGATAGCTGTAAGAAATGAGCTAGCTATGGAAGTCATGGATTTGGCTAAAGGAAAGTATTTCTTGTCAAATGGAGCCTGGTGGAATAAGGGTAAAATATTGACGTTCCCCTCTTCCTATCCTCTAAAACATTGCTGCTATCTTCCACTTACTGGATTCATTGATAAATCAGAGGGCAAGGAGTTTAGTGAGTAGTATCAAGCTTTTAGGGCTGATAAGGCTAAAAAAGAGGGAGATTTGGGTGTAGAGTTTCTGAGAAGAAATTTTTTCAGCTGGGTAACAATACCTACTTCATAGGACATTTAATGTAAATAAATGGATTACTATGGACACAATCCTAGGAATTATACCCTGTAGGTATCAGGCATCAAAAATATATCATTTCACAGAAACTACTTATTCTGTTATCTTTGGCAGTACTAGGGCTTGGGCTCAGTTCCTCACATTTGGTAGGCAAGTGCTCTACCACTCTGAGTGAAACTCCCAGACCTAGAAATTATTCTCACAATAACTAGTGTCTCCATTAAATTAATAGACTCAAAGATGATTCAAGATTCTACAAGAACAGGATGTCTTATTTGTAAAAAGATTTAGGATAGATATGACTTAGAAGAAGAAACTAAACTCTCAAGGATCCGCATTTGCCAGGAGAATGGTATCTGTTAATCAAACATTTCACCAGGACTGAATGGGCTATTTTAACTTGATCTCTCTCTTTAATATCAGGTACCTATTTTGACAGGAGAAAACACAGCTAAGAATGCATAGAAGAGAGAGCAGGGATGCCTCCGCTTAAAAGAAGGGCATTGGCCTAGTTAGTCAACTTTGATTGATAATGACATTGTCAAGAACTATGAGTTCAAGCCCATGTCTATATTAGTAGGACAGATATGGTTGATAATTTCCTTGTATTCAGACAATAGCCTGTGAAGGCAGACAAACGCTGATTCCTTGTACTAATTCCATGCTTTTGGGAACCAGTATTATGGGGGCAGAAAACATAGACAGAAAGCCTCCCTTGTGAAGCACACAGGCAGCCATCAGCTCCTGGATTGGTGTGAAGGGTAGGTAATAAGTGCTACAGCATTTTGGCAGTTTGAAGAACACCCAGAGAAGAGGAATTGAAGTGTACATAGCTCAGATATAGGCAGGTTTTTAACAGGCAGAAAAAAAATGGGAAGGGAATGTATGATGACGTCTGTCTTCTAGAATCCAGAAGACAGATACAAGGGAGCACACACTCCTTTAAGAAGGAAATTAAAGTCATCTAACAGAAAAAGAAAACAGGTCAGAAAAGATGCAGGAAAGGTAAGGTGTTGAGGGTATAGTCAAACATTTTCCATTTCCTATTCTCCATCCAGCTAAAGAGATAACTTGAACAGTTGATTTCCATTAGGCTTTCCGATATGGATGCAAGATATTACTTCTAGACTACCTATCCTTAAATTAATGACTGGCAGAGAAAAATCCATGCATGCTAACTGGCTCATATACAGTGTGTATTATTTTCTTATTTGTTGTTTGGAATTTATCGATCCTTCTCAACTTTCTATCTACTCTCTGATAGACAGAGAAGCCAATGTAACTATATTACCATTGATCTTGTATTCAAAAAGCTGACCTCGAGCCAATACTAATGGATTGGGGATATAGAACCAAGACAGGACATGAGTGCCTGTCAGTCCTGGCACTGGAAATGACAGCATTTGGAGTGATGAAGGGTGAGGCAAGAGAAGGCTGTGATCTTGTAGTCAATCTGCTCAGCTAATGCACATGGCACTTAGATTCCATGAAGCCAATAAGCATGGGTGAGGGATCTGGCCTTGTTTCATTCTTTCAAAGAGCAGAAACTATCCCAATTAATAATATGAAACAGCAAAGCAAAACCTTTCGGTGGTGCCATTATATCTGGAGAAGATTTTTTTTTTATTTTTAGATTTGCTCCCTTGCTGTGCTTAGAAGTTGTAGGAGACCAAATAGCTCATAATCAGATAGATAACTGCCAATGAAGAAATTTCTTTCAAAACAAAAGGCCCAGAAGCATTTTGAGGAAAACAAAACATGCTTAATGCCATTAATTACCAAATAAATGCAAATTGAATTACATTGTATTACAATTTCACACCCACACAGTGAATACAATTATAGCCTGAGTGTACCAAGTGCTGGAAAGGTCTGGAGGGGTCAGAATTGCCATATACTGCTAGAGTGATATAAATTATTCCAATGGCTTTGAAATGTGAAGTATCTTTGCCATGCACAATTCAAGATGGGTAAATATGACCTATAAATTTGATTCTCAGGTATACACTCAAGTGAAATGAGTACACACATATGAGAAACTTTGTATCAGAATACATACTGAGCAACTGAAAACTTCCCCGAGATAATAAAATATATATTATACACCCATTGACCATAATAGATAACATATAGCAGTAAAGATGAATAGGTTCAGCTGTGTGAATTGAAATAGAAGAATTTCCAAATGATTTTCCAGTGGAATAGTAATTCAAAACTAAATTTATAAAATATGTTTATATTTAAATAAAACTTGAAGCAATCCCACCCAAACAATAACACTTCCAGATATATTAATATTTGATAAAATTATTCTTGAAAAAAATGTAGAATACTGAATAAAGAAGTAGAGGAAGAATAGAAAGGAAAAGAGGTGCAATCACAAAGATCCTTTCATGCTTAGAGTATCTTCAATACTGATTTCTCTGAAGGTATATAATATCCTTATGAAAAATACATACATCTACAATGAAAAAATATCCATATATGTATGTTGAGATCATCACATTTCCATGTTTGATACATTTAATCAAATATACATTTAATCTAAGTATGGTGGTGTATTTCTATAATTCCAGTGGTCAAAGTTGAAAGCAGGAATGTAGTAAGGTTGAGGTCAGACTAAGCTACACAGTAAGAACGTTTCAAAATAAAATAATAGAAAAGAGGGTACCTTATATTTATTATGCCACATGCATTTAAGTGCTTATATTTTTAATATTAGCTGTTTGGTTTCTACATAGAACCAGGAAAGGAGCAAGTGGTGTGTTTACTTGTCTGCCCTTCTCTTCCTCATATCATACAAAATGTTGAACTTTCTATTTCATCTTATTTCAGGCTCATTCTCTTCATACCTTTGTCCCATTTGACAGCAAAACATTTTTCCCCAAAGACCAATGGTTTCCACTAGAAATCTGGGTCAGGACTTCTCAGTCCACATCTTATCAGATCAATTGTAGTTGGTCTCATGTATCATATTATCTTCCTTGAAGCATTTCACTTGATCTTGGGGATACCTCTGAGCAATCATCCTATTTTTTTCATCTGTATTTTCAGTTTTCTAATTGATGACTGCTCAATTTTACCATCTCTTTAAGTTTGGGCTGTTCCAAAACTTTGTCCCATTATCTCTTCTTTAACTATATTCACTGTGTATTTGTTTAAATAACTATGTTCATGCGGAAGGCTCTTAATCGTTCTCTCCAGCATGGACCTTTCAACATCTCCAGACTTGGGTGGGTTCCTGCCTACTATATCTACTTAGATATCTTACAGGCCATTGTACACTTACCCTTCCATAACAAACCGCTCAATTCCATTTTTACTTTATTTGGATTCCCTCTCCAAAGTCCCAATAAGGATATATTACTCAACTCTTCAGGTCAAAGCTTTTTCTATTATCCATCATTCTTCTTACTTACCCTCTAGACATTCAATCTACATTGGCCTTGACTTCAAAATCCGTCCTCCTATACTTAAAGTTTCTACTTTCTGTCAGTCATGGGGCTTGAACTCTGGGTCTGGGTGCTGTCCCTCAGCTCTTCAGCTCAAGGCCACCACTCTACCACTTGAGCCAGGGCCTCATGAATGCAAGGCAAGCACTCTACTACTGAGCCATCTTCTCAGCCCCTCAATGCTAATTATTTTGAGCCACTCTTACAAAAATCTCCCTACTTGCTTTTGTACTTCCAAATATACCTTCTTTTCTCTTTTTTTCCCCAGTTCAGCTAAATGAACCATTTGGAAAACAAGTCCAATGGCATGCCTTATAAAGTTCCTAAGAACAATGTCTTTATCATGGCCTCCATGTATTGAGTCTCTGGATAATTTTCCCTCATGATCTATCACCCTGTTACTATTCTCTTGGTTCTCATTTCATTCTTTTTTTTCTTTCTCTTCTTCCATTGTAGCATAATGATCCTTGTAAGACCTCAGCCAAGGCTATTCTTTCCTTGCATGATAATATCCCCCCCCCCCGAAATTTTCAGGGCCATCTTTCTGCAACCATGTTTTCTTGTTTTTTTTTTTTTTTTGGTCAGTCATGGGGCTTGAACTCTGGCTCTTCAGCTCAAGGAGAGTGCTTTACGGCTTAAGCCACAGCGTCACTTCTGGTTTTCAAGTGGATTATTGGAGATAAGAGTCTCATGAACTTTCCTGCCTGGCTTTGAACTGCGATCCTTAGATCTCAGCCTCCTAAGTAGCTAGGATTACAGGCATGAGCCACTAGTGCCCAGCTCAGGGACATCTTTCTATCTTCATCCTGATTTATTTTAAAATAGCATTCACCTATTTAATAACATACCTTTATACCTCTCCAACTTCCAACTATGCTTAGCTTATCTTTTTTGAAAAAATTTAACATTTCTTAACACAACACTGTGTTTTTTATTATCTGTGTCTTTTTCCAGGATATAAGCTCAAGGCAAGTAAGGACATTTTTTCTTATTGCTGCATGTTCAACAGGTAGATTAGTGATTATTTTTAGATGGACACTCGATTAATATTTATTAGATGGCTCAATCTATATATGAAGTACATATACAGTTTAAAATTAAATTCCTAAGATTTTTGAATCTGTTTCTGCTCTCATATATTTTCCAGATAGACTCTACATCTAACTCCATTTATTTGTAGTCTTCAAAAATACTAGTAGAAAATCCTCTTGATTCAATAGTACAACAGTTAATATCTTTGCATTATTCATTGTAGAAATCACATTTATTTATTTGCTTGGTCTGTTATTTACTCATTTTGTATGTTGCAGCTGTTGTTTTATGGGTTAAACTAAGGGCTTCAGCTTTGCTAGGCAAATTCTCTGCCACTTGAACTAGGTTTCTAGTCCTTTGGCTTTTAGTTTGTTAATCAGCACTTTTCCCTGAGATGGTCTTCACTATGATTGTGCTTTCATATTCTAAGTATCTGGAATTACAGGGGTGTAATACCCAGCCCAATTATCTCTTAAATATACTTACATGGAAACTGAGTAATAACTGATATTTAGACAATGCAGATTGATGAATTCATCACTTGCTATTGGACTGGTTATTTACCATTACCTTGTGGTACCTTATGGTAGTGATAAATAGAACTTTTACCATGGTAAAAATGTGATATGCACTTCATTTCTCAAAGTGAACTTGAGCTTCACAGTAGCCCCTACATATTGTTTTAGATTACTGTTTCAACCCTATCTTTTTTCTGGTCGGTCATGGGGCCTGAACTCTGAGCCTGGGCACTGTCCCTCAGCTCTTCAACTCAAGGCTTGTGTTCTACCATTTAAGCCACAGCTCTACTTCTGGCTTTTTCTGTTTATGTGGTACTAATGAATTGAACCCAGGGCCTCATAAATGCAAGGCAAGCATTATACTACTGAGCCATCTTCCCAGCCTCTCAATGCTAATTGTTTTGAGTATAAGTGATTTGATAGACAATAGGGGTAAATAATTTTCCCATTAGGTTTTTTTTTAATAGTTTTATGCTAAATTAGTTAGAATCTTGTTGAAGTGATGGCAAGGCACACACCCACTCATGATCCTTCCATAGCCTCACCACAATGAAGAAAGTGAGTAAACCCAGTTATGTCACAAGGTAAAACAGGATTTAACAAACTTATTTTATAAGAACTATTTAAACACTATTATAATGAGTAAAAGCAATTAAGCTCTTGCTTTGCTGACTGGCAGAATCTAAAACAAAGCAACATTTTTAATTTCTCGAGAAAAGGCTTCCTTTCATTTAGTTATGGTGGCCCATATTCAAACTCCTAGGAACTTCTGGGTAATAATAGAAAATTCTTTTCCTTAATGTTTATGGTGTTTTTTTTAAGTTTAATTCTTGTGGTGTCAGATCTCTACAATCTCACTTCTCAGGATTCTTTTCTTTTCTCCACTTATCCTCTCCTACGGGGTTTAGACAATCTAAATGTCTTCCTCCCGGCATTACTTGGTCTCATTCCAAAGCTTTTATTAATGATATCTCCAACTTGTCAGTCCACCTTCCTTTCCCTTTTGTGTATATATTTACCCATATTACAAGGTCTACCTGAGTCTTCCCCCCACAGAGCTTTGCCTGTTTACTGACAGAAAAGAATTCCTTCGTTCTCTGAAATCTCAGAGCATAGCTGTATGTGCACACCATATATTTGACAGTTGATCAAACACATCATTGCTTTGTAATGTTAATTTTCTCAAAATGCAGAAAGGTGTGTGTCCTTTTTGTGCCCACACACCAATAAGATATTGGCATTTCCTTGTGAGCAGGGGATAGTTTTTAATCCCACAAATTACTCAGAGAGTTCATCTTCACAGGTTGTAGGATATTTTTCAGCTGTATGATCTTCTCTTGTGATGTCAGTAGCTATTGCATTTAGTTTTTAAAGTGAAATATCCTAATTTTGGCCTGCTTTTACTTTTGTTGTCTTTTGGTTGATAAAAAAGAGACTTGTCTTGCTGCATATGGATCATTCTCATTTTGAGTCATCCAAGGCAGGATTCCATTATTTTAGGAAGCTGCCAATAACCTTTGTGGCAACAGAAGGTGGGTGGCATTAATGCCATCATCCTTTGCATGTTTGCCAAAATAGATAACAAGATGAATTCAGGAAGCCTAAGTTTGATCATCTGTTTAGAGGTCTTAAAAGAAAAAAAAAACCATGAAGAATAAACAAGACAACAAAGAAAAGCAATCCCAGGAAGAAAGTCAATGGATTAGCCACCAAAATAGAGAATCTGTTATGCTAGTCCTTGCTTCTCTCCACCTGAGAAATATGCACTCTCCAAAATATGTATGCTCCTCTCACATCTCTACATGTTTATAAAGTATTCTTTTATGATCTGCTATTCCATCACAGCAAGCTCAACGAGTAAGAAATTGTCCCAATTTTTATATTATCTCTATCAAACAATGATTTCAGTTTCGAAAATCTCTTTACCCATCAAAAATTTTTTCCCCTCAGAAACCTTTCCTTGTGAAATCCTAGAAGCTGAGAGTGTGCCCATTGTGATGCTTGAAAGCCTTCAGCTGATTGGCTGGCCTCTCAGAACCTCTCCTGCTGTGTGCTTCTTTTCAGCAACAAATAAGTGTCAGACAATTAGAGATGGAACTGGAGATGTGTAAATTGTACTGTCGCCTCAACAAATTAGTAATTTTGTGATAACACATTGCCCTTGTAACATGGTTAGAGTTACCACAGTTACCTGCCTCTATTTGTACTAAAAGGCTGTGGGTAAGATTGATGAAGATCCTGTGCAGTGATTCATTCTCCTCCTTGACACTCTCCCTCTCCCCGCCTCTCCCAAGAAATGAGACATTAACCAGTTCTGGGAGTTGAACAAAGCCTCCATCTGTGCCCTCAGTGAGCACTGGCGCCTTTCTGACTGTCTCAGCTGGAAGATGTCTTATTGCCTGTGTTGAACAGGTATAGAAAGGAATGCTGAGATGCAATAGAGGAGAAAAAAAAACAACAAGCCATCATCCCACTCCTCTTAATCTATGTTTTTTTTTCTTCTCTTTTTAGTGGTCAAGCCCTCAATAAAGGTTGATATTGAGTTCAAAAACCTCAGAGTTGCATGTTGATATGGCTTGTGCCTGTAATTCTAGCTACTCAGGAGAGTGAGATTTGAGGATCCCAGTACGAAGCCATTTGGGGTAAGAAAGTTCATGAGATTCATATTTCCAATTAACCAGCAAAAAAAATGCTTACAATGGAAGTGTGGTTCATGTGGTAGAGTACTAGTCGAGTGAAAAAGCTAAGGTGCTATCATAAAAATAAGTAAAGAAAGAGAGAGGAGAGAGAAAGAGGAAGAAAGATAAAAAAAAGAAACAAAGAAAGAGAAAGAAAGAAGAAAGCAAGAAAGCAAGCAAATAAGCAAGCAAGCAAGCAAGAGAAAGAAAGAAAGAAAGAAAGAAAAAAGGAAGAAAGAAAGAAAGGAAGAAAGAAAGAAACAAAGGAAGGAAGGAAGGAAGAAAGAAAAGGAGAAGGAAAATAAAGGGGAAGGAAAATAAAGGGGAAGGAAAGAAAAGGAGAAGGAAAGAAAAGGAGAAAGAAAGGAAGAGACTCAAAGTTGCTGCTTTAATTCGAGAGATTGTAGATGCTGACTGCATATATACTGACGCTTTTCCTTTCTCAATAAATAAATGTGACAGCAATAGTTTCTTCATGAAGTTGCTGCATTCAGAACTTGTCCTTTCTGTAGAAAGAACTGTACATCTCTGAAAAGTCCTCTCATAGATGAGTAAGCTTCCTGGTCACTTTCCTCAGGACTAACTTCTCTGTCTGAATTTCTAAAAAGCAGGTGAGCAGAAGTGAAACAATTTGTTACAAATGCCCTAACAAAACCACACAGGATAGATGGTCATATATATCTTCTACTTGTCCTAGACATATAGCAAAATTGAACCCCAAGATAGGGACACAAGAGCCTTTATCTTTCTTTCTGTTCTTTTTAATGTACTTTGTACTATGTGATTTTTGTTTGTTTGTATGTTCTTTCCACATTACAACCCCTGTTGTCACTGCATTTGATTCTGGTGTCCTGCATCTTGTATATACATTTTTCTAATTTGGGGAGGGGAAGGGAAACAACAAAATGCTGAAAAAAAGATACAGGATGACCCATTGTAACAATAAGATGTACAAGACAGTATGTTGAAACAAACTTTACAACTTTGTGGTGGGGGGGAAGGAGTTGGGGAGGTGGGGGGAAAAGGGATGGTAGGGAAAAAAATAAAGGAGGGGGTAACAATACCTTTCCTGCAAATATACAGAATCTATACAGTATATATATGTGTGTATATAATATATATATATATATATATTTGTATATATAAAATAAAACCACACAGGAGTCAGCTCTTCAAACATAAGAATGAGAGGACTGGTCTTAAGAGAGGATCGGTCATTGGGCCTCTTGCCCCATGATGTTATGCAGAAATGGTTTCCTCAGTGGTCATGCTTTGTACCACACTTAGAATATATCTAGCACAGAGTGACTCCAGCCCTATTCCTACACACAAAATGTGTAAGGAAGTTTGAAAGAAGCAAAGCAAGCAAATCTTGCCTTTCTAAATATTAGTTTATGATGTACTTACAGTAGTGAAGGCAGTGTGGTAGTAATGTACTAGAGGTAGTTAGCACATGCGTGGAAGGTAATAGAAGCCAAGACACTGCCCTGGGATTGGGGCTGTGGCCTACCGTAGGTGTGGGAATATAGGGAGGAGAGCCTCTGAGGAAAAAACAATTCAAATCTGAATAAGTAGACCTGGAGAGCAAGTCCCCATCATGCAACCTAATTTTATAGTCACAGAAAGCATTAAAACACATACACCCACAAAAGGAACTAACTTTCTAAGCAACAGAAATGAAAAGGTAATTTATATCCATGGAGATTGGACATTGGCATGCAGAGGCAAGGCTGCAGTGCTATATGAGAAAGAAGAAAACTTGTAAACACAAAAACATCTTAACTTGAGGGCAAAAGTGTGGGATCCAACAAATAACATATGTAGGTGGACTAGAGATAAAGGAACAATATTGAAAGGCAAGTAAAAATCTAGATTTTAATGAGATATGCTGCTGCTGTTGCTGCTGCTGCTGATAAAGCTGGTGATGATCATGGTGAGTTAGTAGATGATGAATCAGTTATAGTGCTTAGGAAAAGTAGCTTTAAAAGTTAGGGGGTGGGCCGATCACCAGTGGCTCAGGCCTGTAATCCTAGCTACTCAGGAGGCTGAGATCTGAGGATCACAGTTCAGATTCAGCCCAGGCAGGAAAGTCTGTGAGACTCTGATCTCCAATAAACCACTCAGAAAACTCTAAGTGGCACTGTGGCTCAAGTGGTAGAGAACTAGCCTTGAGCTGAAGAGCTGAGGGACAGCGCCCAGGCCCAGAATTCAAGTCCCACAACCGACCAAAAAAAATATATTAGGGGGTGGGAAGTATCTAAATACCTGTGCATTTTTTTTCAACTTCTGTTTTCAAGCCACAGATGTTTTTCTGATTTTAAACAAGGCTGCTACCATTGTCCTGATCACCTTCAGTTGCTCACTGACATTTATGCTTTTGTTCTTCGGTAGTTCCTGGAAAGAATACAGAAGAAGGAATTTAGAAAAAAAATAGAAGCAGGAAAAAGAAAAGAAGGAAAGCAGAAAAAATAGTTACCTCAAATCATGATAAATGAAGGGCAATATGACATGAAAAATAAATAAGTTGGAAAGGAAGACAAAGCGAGGAGATTACCAGGTACTCTCCATGTGGCAAATGCCCAGTATTCTAATAACGATTTTCACCAACTTCAACTTTAGCAAAGCCATTCATTTTGCTCTTAAGTGAAAGCCATTGTCAGTTTCTGCATTGCAGGATAATTAACTAACAGGGATAAAGAGCTGTTGAAATGCTGAGTGTCATTACCCGGGTGACTCATTTTTTAGAATAGCTTTGGAAAATGATTTGCAGTTTGTGAGTCACAAGGGAGAAGTTTCCAGAGGAGCAAAATCCCTAGATTCCTAATCATGCTGAGCTCAGGGTGCAAGATACCATCAAGACGTCAAGGACAATATGTTGGGAGCTCAATGATTTTCCATGGAATCATGTGAAATGCCCAAGTGCGCTCTCAAATTTTCCGCGATTCAAAAGAATTCAAAAGAACGAAGGTATTTTGAGATCTAACCAGCTAGTAGATGTCCTTCTGTACCTTATTCTTTTTACAGTGAGCAAGATGTCAATTGTCTGGGCCATTAGAAAGGGCTATTTGGACACAGATCTTACGCTACTAGCTATGAAATTAGCTCTTATTTATTTATTTTATTTAGTGTTAGCTGTAGAAGATGAGAATCACTCTTCCTTACTTGTACTTTTTCAACAAAAAGTTATTTCATTTATGTGAGAAAGGACAGTAGGGACAGGAAAATTAGCTGAAGAGATACAGACAACTGATGATGATGGACTAATTCTGATGGATACTAATGACAAATAGAAGGATAGAAAGATAAAATACTGGTAATGTATATGAACATAATGAAAGAGATTGTGCATTTTAAAAGGGGAAGCTCACAATACAATATAACACAATGGGATTTCCTTTCCTTTTATTTATCTTCTGCAATCATGATATTTTAGGTCCTGCGGAGAGTATGTATTTGTATCATAAATGCTGCTGAAAGATCATATGGCTAATGATGCCATTTTTTAAATGTAGAAATTGCTTGGGGCTGGATCTAATTGAGCAGTCCCTATAAAAACTATATAATACTGAACCACAGAGAACTTAGGCAGAAGAGCTTTAGAATTTACTTGCAGGGTCTGTTTGGTGTGAAGGCATTAACATCCTAGGATGAAATTTGTTTTTTCATTTTTGAATATTAACATAAATATGGACAGTTGGATTAGAGGATTAATGGCACCCTCTTTGCCAGATCTGTTTTTGTATTTAATACTCTTTTCAGACAGCATATTGTCCATAAGGATTTCTGATTATCTTCTCCGTTATGCTTAGTAAGAACTTTGAAGAACTATGAAATTGGACTCAGTAGGTGTTAAAAAAGTTTATTAAATGCTGATGGGAATCCGTCTAATTCTGGAGATTTTCCAGGAGTAGAGAAATTACCTTATTTACAGCATTTCCATTCTATTGTTAACTGATGGGCTTGTATTTTTTAAGTATGCTTCACTTGATAGAAAAAAATCAGAACGACAAGCTATGACAAAGAATTGTTAGTGCCTTTTTCTGTTGCTATCTTATTCTTTTGTTTGTGTATGAGCTATTTATGAGAGGACTGGACTTCTTTTAGGGCTCTGGGTTAGTCATTAACACCTTCATGAGGGGGCTAGATACATGGGCATCCTGTGGGGAGGGTAACGAGTTTGGGATTTTATTGCAGGGAATGCATTTCAGCTTCTAGTTTTTTCTATAGGTCACTCATATTGCAAGTAATTCTTGAGCAAACCATTCCCCATCTGTTCCGATCTTGTTATAACAAAATCGGCCATGACAGATTATGGGACATAAAACAGAATAAACTTTGCCCAGCTGGATGTACAAAGTAAGGAGAGAAAGGATATACAGGCCCCTCTGGCTACAGAAAGCAGCAGTCAGGGGAAGAACATACTCCATCAGGAAGAGTAATAAGGAAGAGAAAGTTACAAGGAGAGAAAAACAGGGCTGACTATTAGGAAAGCCATGTGAACTGATCTCACATTGAAGTTCACAAGCCAATTAGGGTTTTGCTCTGAAATGTGCGTCTTCAGCAAACCCTGTGTTGTCCCACTTCAAGAATGTCTGCAACACACTCAGTTTCTTTGGGGAAGAAAGTTCATTCCACGAAACAGAGGCAAGGTGGATTCCATCAGAAGTAGCATGAAGAGAGATTCTCCCTTCATTAGCAGAATGATCTCTCTAGTTTTGTTCCGGAGAGTTCTAGGAATCTTGAGGCCTGTCTCTTCTCAATGGTAAGATAACCTCGGGATTACTTTTGTAAGTGCCATTCTGAAGAATAGGACTTGCTAATAATTCTTTGCTCTGAAAGTTTTGCCCTTGTAGTCCAGGGAACAGCTTGTGTTTTGAAAATCAAACCAAAACCAGCATTTCTAATGTCAATGTTATTGAAAAAAATGTGTGCAGGCCACTGAGTTCCCTAATCCAGGAATCAGTGATCATGTTATTCAACACAGTTAAGGCATGCTGGTCTTCTGCTTT
This sequence comes from Dipodomys ordii, assembly GCF_000151885.1. Classification (NCBI taxonomy): domain Eukaryota; kingdom Metazoa; phylum Chordata; class Mammalia; order Rodentia; family Heteromyidae; genus Dipodomys; species Dipodomys ordii. The sequence goes on from NW_012267236.1 coordinate 12,158,218, forward strand.
GACTGAGTAAGCTATTGGTCTCCTTGCATTGCTCAAGCAAGAAAAGCGGTGGGTCCTTTAACAGTTTCTTTTCTTTCCCCTGTTTTATAAATTGAAGCTGGCTGTTGTGGACCCATAAACCTTTTTGGGGTGGGGAGGGGGGAGGAGTAAATTCACTCAGCCTCCTCCCAAGCCTTCAAGCTTCCTAAAAATATCACCTAGTTTAGTCTTTATTGCTTGTAAAACCATGCAGATCGGCTACTAATGAAATCAGAAGACACAATGACCAAACAATATGGAAGACAATAGTCTGGGTGTAATATTCTGGGGTCTCTTTTGCCCCCTTACCTTTTCTCAATTCCTTTTCTTTTCAAGCAGGAGAAAACTTATTGCTTATGCATTTCCACCACTACTGGGCAAGTGCTTTGAGGTTATAGCGAGAGTCACCGAAAGAAATCTGGCATAGTTGTTTTGAGAGTCAAGTTATGCCCAGTCCATTAGATAAATTTTCAAGATTTCAGTATGAAGAAGGTAAACCAAATGTCATTGTCTAGAACACTAGGACAAGCATGTTATTTTAGCAAAGTTACAGGCGTGCACATCATATGGACAGAAATGTTCATATAAAAGTACTTATGCATTTATTCAGTTATATATTTGAAATTTCTAATTTGTTTGCTGCTCTTAATTTTAGGACATTTATCTAAATGTGTTTTAATGTGCAAAAGCATCAGTATTTACTTCCTGTAAATTATTTTCCATAGTGTAACTTTTCATTCATATGATTTATTCATAATTTATAGCAGAGCATTTAAAATTTTCTGATGACACATCTACAAATTATGAGTATTCTTACTTTTAAACTTAGAATGTCTTTTCCCATCCTTATGTATGTTTTCAAATTTTGCTTATATTTTCTTATATATTGTTGTAGTTAAAAATATTTTGAATAACAATACAGAATACTTTCTTGATCTATGAGTTGAGATTTTATTTTAAAAATTGATGGTTTACACAAACAGCTAATTTTCTGACAGCATTTAATTATTTTTGTCTCAGTGATTTATGATTTCTTGCTTGTGGGTGTGAAGTTCTTACAAAAACTGAAGAATAGGCTGAAATGCATTATTCTGATACAACAATTCTTCAGTAAGCATTTATTAATGGATAGATTATTGCATGGGAATTTGGGACTATCCTGTACCACTTATTACCTTGTCTGGTACTTCCAAAGATGTGCTTTCAATTATTACCAGTCTCCCCTATGTTTTAATATCAGGAAAGGAAAATTGCTCATGATGGTCCCTTTGTAAAATGGTATGCACCAGTGACACTGGCTGTTCATTCAGGGGAATACTAGGATCACTATGAGATTAATGACAAATTACTACTGAGCTTTTAACTTCAATTATTTTAAACATATTAATTAGTTCTTTTTGAAAGTATTATTCTTTATAACACAGTGCCATAGCATGTACTCTAAAATAATCTATGCTAAACAAAAATCCTTAGTATGGAATTATGTGTGGTCATATATGCTAGAAATATACCAGGTGGGATAGCTATTGCTATACAATAGAGAAATGCATATGTAACCTTTCCCAGATTTCATTGTCATTATGTGTGTGTATGCATATGTCACTTCCCTATGCTGTGCACCTTAAACTTGGGTCCTAAACATTAGAGCCTTCAGAAAGACTGTCATAAATAAATTTAAAATAAACCAATCTTTGTAACATTGCAGAAAAAAAGAACTTGTTTTCTTGATGCAGTTCCCATGTTTTCCTGATAATTTTAATGAATTTGAATTGGTTATTATAAATTGTTTTTCCAATTACATGTCCAGTGTATTGTCAGTATGTAAATAAATAGCAATTACTTTGATATTTTGTCACCTTCTTAAGGTCTCTTAGTAATTTTGGTGCAATTTCAGCTGAGAGTCCAAAGTTTTCTTAGTGTAAAATTGCAATGTATACAAATAACTATAATTTCATTTATCTTTGATTCAGTATTATTTCTTAGAAGACAAGTTCAAAGATCATGTTACATAGTAATGTTCCTGAATGAGCAGAGTAGGATATTTCTGAGTGGAAAAAAGCCCCAAACAAGTACTCAATAAATATTAACACTTATTTTATTCATGCCCAATCAAACAGAAACATTTACAGTCTTTCGCTCTTACCTTATGACAGTTTTAATTTCGTTTTTATTTTGATGCATCTGATTGAGTTTGTTCCTTGGTCATTTAGAATTTTAAAGAGATTACATTCTGTTCTTTCATTTTTCACAGGCTGTGTTTCTTACTATCCAAGTGTTCTGCAGAATTTAACAAATTCACTTCTTGTTTGTCTAAAGATATACCAACACACAAAATAATCAAAATCAGCCCAGTAAGGTAGTACACATTTTACTGGAAGGCAAGTGGGTAAAAATAAATTTAACTCTAAAGTATGTTAGATAAATTTGATAGTAGGTAGATAGAATACAGAATACACACACACATATACCTATTCCATCATATATTCTCTCTACATATATCCAATATATAAATACGTATTCTTTCCTTGAAAGAATGTTTCCTTGTTCCAGCAGCAACAAGGAAAGAGATATCATTTGAAATAAAAATGGCTAAGAAAAACTAGAAATTTTGATAGATAACAACCAAGTCCAACAAACCCAATGAGAAACATGTTTAAAAAGTCCCTTGAAGGGCTAGGAAGGTGGCTCATTGATAGAGTGCTTGCCTAGCATGCATGAGGCCCTGGGTTCAATTCCTCAGCACCATATAAGCGGAAAAAGCTACAAGTGGCATTGTGGCTCAAGTGGTAGAGTGCTAACCTTGAGCTGAAGAGTTGAGGGACAGTGCCCAGGCCCAGAGTTCAGGCCCCACGCCTGACACTACCCCCCTAAAAAAACAGCAACAAAAAAATCAAAAACGTCCCTTGAAAGCCCTATCACCAGAAATCATTATTTAGATTGTCTACTTTTGTCACTCCTTGTTCTGGAATTTTTGATGCATGGTCACTTCTGTCTCTTGTTTCATGAATTTTAGGGTGAACAGGACCACATGGATTATGATTGATGCTACTTTTTTTCTAGACATTGGCCTCTGTTATTAGAGTGTGAGCAACTAACTCATCTAAGCTGGGATTAGAACATTCTGTTCAAGGCTTCCATCCTAGTAAGATAATGTCATCTATGACTTCTCTCTCTTTTTCTAGAATCCAGCATCTTGGGTGTTTGGATCTGAAAGAATAAGCCACTCATTTCTGTCCTCTGGAATGTGAGTCTTAGCTCTTTATTTTCCTGTGCAATATACTCAGGAGAGACAAATCTCAGTTCTTATTGTTGGACTTTATTTTCAAAACAGTGCATAAAAGAGTGCTGGCAGCCTTTTGGAAGCTTTGGTCTAGCTCCGCAAACCCCTCTGGCACACAGAACTCGGCAAAGGAAAAACTGTATGTTGGGGTGTATGCTGTATGTTGGGGTGCTGTCTTCCACTGCAATTTCTTTCATTATCAACTTGTGCAGTCTTAACCATAACATCATACTGTCTTTCCTTCATCAGAAACCTGTTGTCTAGGCTAATTATTGGTTTACATCAAGGGAGAAAATGGTCTATAAATGTCTTAAAATTTGATTCATCTAATTCATCATCATTATTTTCACTACTCTTGTGGTTTTTAAAGTAGACTATTTATAATTATGTCTTAGGTGTTCCAAACAAACTTTGTTGATCTGATGTACTCCATCTAATCAAAGAAAATTAAAATAATCACACTTAGTCAATCTTTATTAAAATAACAGCACAATAAAAAATGTTAAATTGTAACCAAGGTAGTCCTGGGGCACTGACTCTTCCTTGAAGCTCTGATCATACATTTAGATGACAGTGGATAGATGCTCAACTTGCTGAAAAACTAAAACTTCAACTGGCTTAGAACAAATTAAATGACTTTATGTACACTTGCTAAAATAGGAAAACTCTAAAAGCAAGACATGGGGAGAATATATGGAGACGCAAGTAAGAAAGTGACATTAAGAAACATTCTCAAACAATGATACCCACTAGACACTATGCTGGAAATGAACTTTACAATGTAGAGAATGGGGAGGAGGGTGAGGAGTGATAAACGGGACAAAATGAGGTAGGCAGTAGCAGTGTTAAAAAGAAACATACTCATTACCCTACTTTTGTAACTTTAGCCCCATGTTCATCACCTTTACAATATATTTTTTTAAAAGAGCCCATATAGCAGACTTAAAAAAAAAAGAAAAAAATGGCTGGATGCTAGTGGTTTATGGCTAAGATACCTGTCTACTCAGGAAGCTAAGAAATAGAGGTTCAAAGCTGGAAGCCATAGCAAGCAGAAAAGTCCAAGAGTCTTTATCTCCAATTATTCAGCTGGGCTAGAAACTTGACTCTAGTGGTAGAGCACCAACCATGAGCAAACAAACTGGAGAAGAACAAAGACCCTGTATTCAAATAGATGTTCCAGGGAAAAATATAAGGAAAGCAAAGAAAAAAGTGTAACTGTCTTTCAAACATCTTTTTATTATGGAAAATCTGGAACAAGGAAGGCATGATATTATGTCCAGAGTGGCTGAACTCTTGATAGCTAAGTGAAGCAAACTGTCAATAGCAGGGAGATGTTAAAGGCAAAAGCCATGTTTCTACTCTCATTCAATGATCAGAGTGGAATCAGAATATAACTTGACTTACCCTTGAATTTTTTGAGATCTTCAGCCAAAATTATGCGAAGTCAATTTCACTCAGCCAAGGGTCTGATCGTTCCTAGAGTCTGAGACAGTTAAACTAGGGAAATACATAGCAAGTGTTCCATTTCATCCACACGCTGCCTTGATGTGCTTTTCTTACAACTTACTCTTCATCAGTCCTCTTTTGACCCTTATCTGTCACTTCTCTTATTACTTGCTAGTATTTTTTTAAGGTGCTGTAACACAGAAAGGAGTCAATTCTGAATAACATTTCCCTTTGTCAAAAACTTTGGCAAGGAGAAAAGATTGTAAAGATCAAAGTAAATGGAAATCAATACAAGGAAGACATTGAGATTCTGGCCCATTTGCTACTGTCACCTGCACAAAACAGTCAGCCTGGTAGCAAAGAGGAAATAAGATTTGTTGGTAAACAATACAATAAAGTTTCCCAGATCAAAGATTCTTTTCCAGTTGAGTAATCACTGATAGGGTAGCTTGGCCTTGCTCAGCGTGTCCCCTCCTTGGGCACAGAGAGCTATGCATGGTATCCCACCAGAACTAGGCTTCATTTAGCTGTGGCACTGCACTGCCCTGCAGGGCCCTGAGGAGATGGAGGTGTCCCTCACTTGTGTCACTGATAAAAACAAGGCAGCCTTGGTGGAAGCATCCAGAAAGAGACAGGCAGGACCCTGAGAAAATAACATGACAGTTTTCTAAAAAAAAAACAAAAAACAAAAAACAAAAAAAGTGTGGTAAGATCCAATGACAAAATGCAGAGTAGAGTCAGAATGTGTTCAGAAGACAAAGAGATCTAGGGTCTACTAAAGGAATGCGAGCATAACAGCAGAGGGGATTGTTTAGATAAGAAAGATTTAGATCCACCTTATCCACCTTTGTGTGTGTGTGTGTGAGTTGTAGGGCCTGAACTCTGGGCCTGGGCGCTGTCCCTTAGCTCTTCAGCTCAAGGATAAAGCCACAGCACTACTTGTGGCTTTTTCTGCTTATGTGGTGCTGAGGAATCGAACTCAGGGCCTCATGCATGCAAGGCAAGCACTCTACCACTGAACCACTTCCCAGCCTCCACCTATCCATCTTAGTGAATACGGTTGCCCCTGGTGTTTCCTGGCTCATAGACATGAAAGGTTTACTAAGCTCAACGTGTGTTTGTGTGTGTGTGTGTGTGTGTGTGTGTGTGTGTGTGTTTGTGAGTGTGTATGTCTGTGTGATTATAGAAGGATCTGAACTCAGGGCCTCACTTGGCTTCTTTCACTCACAGCTGGTCCTCTTCACTTGAGACAATACCTTCATCCTGCTGGTTAATCAGAGATAAAAGTATCATGGACTTTTCTGCCTGGGCTGGGTTGAAACCATGATCATTAGATCTCTGCTTTCTAAGTAGCTAGACTCACAGGTATGAGACATTGTTGCCCTGTTATATTAAACTTTTGAAGGTGTAATGGCAGGAAATCTCCCAAAGTTTGAGTGCTTTACTTGAGTGAAAAGTCTTGGTAGGTTGCCTCAATCCTTTAACAGTATCTGTGAAAGCAGAAGCCTTATGTAAGAAACCTTATACTGATGACTTCAGTAGCACAACTCACCGTTCCCAGCATAATTGCCTCTAATGATGTATGGTTGCAGATAAATGTCCACAATCTTAATGGAAAGAAAGTATTTAGTTTGTGACACCCCATGCATTTTTTTCCAGCTTATAGTATAGTAATACAGACTAAACATAGAATTGTCCTATGATGCAGCAATTCCATTCCTGGATTTATCCAATAGAACACAAACAAGGCTACAGTAAAGCCACCAGCACAACCATGTTCATTGCAACACTATTCCCAATAGAAAAGTTAAAGAATCAGCCCAGATGTCTCTCAATGGACAAATAAAATGGCTAAAGAAAACATGGTGAATATACACAATGGTTACCATTTGTAAGGAAATGGGAAGTCTTGGAAAAAATTACTTTAAGTATAAGTAAGCCAGACCCAGAGATACAAATGTTGCATGGTTCCCCTATAAATCCATAAGTAAACACAGCTGGGTGGTTATCTGAAGTGTAACAGATTCTATGGAGAGCTCAAGTAATATAATTTTTCAGAATCACTAGGTCAAAGCATAATAAAATCAGCACCAGGAAACTGGTAAATGCAAGAAGTGAATGGGTCCAAGGGAAGAGGGATAGACAAATAAAAGAGGATGCAGAGCAGAATTCATCATGTATACTACGAAACTAAGAAAGTAAGGAAGGGGGGGTGAAAGAGGGGTGAAATGTTGAAGGGATGACACCAATCAAGATGTCTAATATTCATGAATTGCTTTGTTAAATGGCACTTTCTTTGTATAACTACTTAAAGATAATAAATACTAAACAATAGCATAGGATCTGTGGCCAATACAATAAACATTTGTTTCTTTCAATTCTGAAGGATGTTGCAGACAAGGGCAATGGTTCTGGTGAGGAACTTCTGGCTTAAAGCTGCTTTCTTGCTGTGTCCTCATATGGCCAAGAGAGGGAGCAATGGTGCTTCTACCTCTCATCATATGGATTCTACTTCTGGGGTGGGAGCTTTTGCCTTGGGATCTTATCTAAACCTATTTAACTCCATGGACCAAAATCTTAGTGCTATAACTTGTGGTTTAGCGCATCAATACATGAATCTGAGAGAGCTACAAATATGTAGATCATAACATCTGGAGTTTATTATACATTTATCATCATTATTTTAATAGCAGCATATTTTATATGAAGTCCACATTTCCTGCTTTCAAAGTCTTAGGATTTCTGGAATAGTGTTTTCACATTGTTCATAACAACAATTGAAAGGATGTGGATTGCCTTAAACAGAACATTCGGTATATGTTATTTTCTGCTTATATCTGACATAATTCTGCTTTATTGACTTATTTTCCTGGATGAGTCAGGAATTAAGTTTACAAACCAACTGCACAGTAATTCTTAAAAGTCATTCAGTATCACAGAAGTTGTATAGATTAGTTTCAGTAAATTTTTGGCGTTGCTTAGATCTTTCTCTGTCATTGTCAATAATCAGGGGAGAATCTCCTCCATATGTGATTGGTATGTTTTGTTTTGCTTCTTCTAATTCTGTTTTCTCTGTAACTCATTCTACCCAGCAATCAAACGAAATGGTTTCGGTCAGTTTTATCATCTGTGAGGACATAAATCCTAAGTTACAAGCTTTTAGTTAAGTTTAAATGAAATAATAATGATGTACAACTTTGGAATACCCATTGTAACCTCATAAGAGACAATGCTTGCTGTGGTATCTGTTGACTTTAATCTATTGAAAAGCTATCCCTAAACTCAGTGAATTAACACAATCATTTGCTTAACTTGGAATGATCATGATCCGGGATTCTTTTCCTTGTCTAGGATAGATTTGTTGATCTTTACTGGACTTTTTCATACCTCCTTAGCTGTCAGAGATGTCAGCTCAGATCATGGATTGGCTGGGAGCTGGATGATGTAGGAGGGTCTCACTCACATATGTGTCTATTTGTAGCCAAGAAAGCAGAATGCTGGGGGTGTATGTCTCTCACCATTCAAGACGCTGTCCCAGGCTGCTTGACATGCAGTGTGAGGGTTTCGAGAGTAGCCAGACAGAGCAAACTTTATTGTGAAATCTGTTCCGACATTTTCAGTGACAAGTGGGCTACTATTCCATGGACCAAAGGACATCATAATGCAAGCAAAGATAAAATGATTAGCGAAACTCTATCTACTACTTTTGTTTTGAGATCTTTTTTATTTGCTTTATTTTTTTCATTATCCTTAAGTAGTTTTACTAAGGGGCAAGGTGTTTCAATTCCATAGGTCAGTTTGTCGATACAATGCATCTTGACCAATAAATATCACCTGTTTTATATATATAATACACACACACACACACACACACACACACACACACACACACACACACACACACACACATACATACATAAAATCTTTTTTTTGTCAGCTGCAGGGCTTGAACTCTGGACCTGGGCACTGTCCCTCAGCTCTTCAGCTCATGGTAACTGTTCTACCACTTGAGCCACAGCGCCACTTGAGTTTTCTGGTAGTCTCATAGATTTTCCTGCCTGGGCTGGCTTTGAACTGTGATCTTCAGATCTAAGCTCCCGAGTAGCTAGGATTACAGGCATGAGCCACCAGTGCCTGTCCATTCATAAAGTCTTATGGCTAGGTCAGCCTGTCTTTCTCCTCTCCATTGGTCTGCCTTGCTTCCCCTTGAACTCACACCCATCCCATGTTCCTGCTTCCTGGTATTCATTTTGTTAAACTGTAAGTTATTTGTTCAAAGAAGTTACATGACTTGAATCCTCCTGTGCATGTACCATATTATAGTTACTATGTTTGGTATATGTGCATATGGTCATGTATAAACTAACATGTGTATTTATAATTTAGATCTAATTCCACATCTACATATAAGAGAAAACATGCATTCTTTGTCTTTCTGAGCCTGACTTTCTTCATTCAATAAATTTTTTTCCAAGTCAATCCACTTTCCTATAAATGATGTAATATATAATATCCTTTTTTCCTGAAGGGTGAGTAAAATTCCATTACATATGTAAGTGTATAGATGATAGAGATATGTAGATATATCTCACATTTTTTTTATCCATTCTTCCAGCATCCGGGCTGTTTCCATAATGTTGCTATGACAAATAGAGTAGCAGTGAATATGGATAGCAAGTGTCTTTACTCTATCTTAACTTGTAATCCTTTAGGATAGCCTCTTGATTGGAGGAACATAAGTCACTATGTAAGTGATCAGGAATGGAGAAAACCTTTGTTGTTCTTGCAATCTACTCTATTTATTATATATAATTCTCATCATAATCATTATTACTTAACTGTGTCAGAACACTAGACCATTCAAGTTTCTTTTGCTACATTCTCATTTGCTCTCATTACCATCGGAAAACAAGCTCCTTGACATAATTTCTAGGGCACCTTGGGACCATGATTTTGAGTGGTTTTACAGTTCTACCCATTCTTCACCACTCTCAGTTAAGTTTCACTCAGAATTTTGGTCATTCTACAAATATGCTTTATTACACAATAGTGTACTTTTCATACTTTTCTTTTTTCATTTTTTTGGGGGGTCCTTTCGTGGGGCCTGAACTCTGGGCCTGGGCGCTGTCTCTCAGCTCTTCAGCTCAAGGCTAGTGCTCTACCACTTGAGCCACAGTGCCACTCCCGCTTTTTTCTTTTTGCAATGTGGTGCTGAGGAATCAAACCCAGGGCCTCATGCATGTAAGGCAAGCGCTCTACCACTGAGCCACTTTCCCAGCCCTTTTCATACTTTTCAAATAAAAAGATTTCACATTTCTTTTTACTACCTTCTTCCATGAAAGCTTTATCTATTTTTTTCTTTGTAAGATTAAGGTCTTTGTTTTTGGCTGAATCATATATTTATTACACCTCACTGCATATTCCCACATGATTTCAGGGTTTACTCACAACACTTTGGGTCAGATCTGTGAGTGGGAGTATGTCAAAATCATCTCTGAGATTCTCTCAGTTGGCCAAGTGTCTAGAATCTACTAGATTCTAACAGCAATGCTTGTGGAATGAGGGAACAAATAACAAGCACATTAAAATCACATGCCCTGAAGTGTCTTCAAAAGACATTGTTGAGAAAAATCCATATTTCTGTAATATTTGAAAGAGTTCTAAGAATCCAGGTCATAGTTGTGTGGCCAGATAGCCCTGACTTCAGATAACACATTCTTTATTGTTTCAAATGTGTTTTATCACAGAAAAAAAATCCGTTCTCCTTCCCCTCTCAGTGAGAATAAATGCTCTGTGGAAAGTGGGCCATTCTCTGCTCTGAATTGATAGGATAGGGTCAAACATTTTCCAGGTCTTGAAACTAAGTTTTGTGCAAAAGTGTATCAATGCTGTTAGTCATGTATCTGGAGAATTGAATGTACCAGGGGACAGGCTGCTCTGCGGAACGATTTATGGTCTGTCAGGTGGGAAGTTTTATGATGCCATGTGAAGAGACAAAGAAATTTTAGGAGCTGCTAAAAGCAACACAAAATATGCTTTCAAGCTTAATGAGGAGAAGCGATGGAATCGAGCTGGCTTGGGAGGCTAGCTCGATGTGGGAGAGAAAAGCTGAAATGTTCTCAGTATTATGTATTTTGATTTGGCTAAATTTGTTTTGGGCAGAATGGATATTTATGTCCCCGTACAATGAGCAGCAATTTCAATGTCTATCAACCTAATAAGAGTTTTATTTGTAAATTGTGCTTCATACCCAGTTTCCATGGGAGGTTGTCATGTTGTTATTTTTTTCCCATTCAAAGCATTATTTTCTTGAAGAACATAAATAAATATATTGCTCATTTTTTGGCTAAAGAAAGTAGCCTTACTTGACTGGGTATTTAATTAAGGTATGCATGTATTCATGAGTGTGTTTATTTATTTAATTTAAGCATATGGTAGTTCTATGGGGGAATGTGCTATGACATTTGGATACATATTTATAATATATTGTAATCAACCTCACTCACACTCTCTCCCTTCCCTGAGGTCTCCCTTCCAAAAAACCATTTTGACACATTTCACTGCTTTATTTTCATACATACAAATGATCTGTCTTGACCATATTCATTCTCTGTCATGCTCTTTGAATGAATATCCTTTTAACATAGATGATTAGGAAATATTTTCATAGGAACCATCTGAAATGAGTTAAAGTATGAGTATGCATATTGACAATTGTAATGAGTGCGTACTTTTTAATAATTGATCTAAACTTACTGTCCAATAAAGAGTCCATGAAGTAGAATAAACTTCATGATAGGCAATAGTGGCCAACATGGACTCAGTAGTCCTAAAAGAGAGAATGGATGAACCCATTGAGGAATAAACAAATCATGGTATGATTAAGGAAACAGAGGCCTCAGCACTGAAGTGATAGACATGACTGAAAAGTCTATGGGTATGCTAAACCTAAGAAGAAACTCTTCCATTCCATGGAACTATTCTTTGGCCTCTTAATTAAAGGATGAAAAAAAATCCTGTATTTCCACTTATTCTAATCAAGTGTCATAAAACACACTCGATACCTCTGTAAACTCATAGAAGAAATGACTTATTGAGTACAATTTGCTTCAATATCACTGCAATGTTAAAGGCACCTTAATAAACTGTACACACTTGATGCTATAGTACCAAAAGTATGCAGAACAAGTCCTACTAATTCCCTTGGCAAGTAATAAAAGAAGATTATCAGTAGCATTAAACGTACATTCATTTTTTTCTGATAGAATAGCATAATTAATTCTTTAAGATCTTAATTTATGTGTGTATGAAATATCCTCTATATGTAAATATAGAGATATGTGTCCATCCATCCATGCATGAATAAAGCACATACCTGTGTATTTAAATTGCCCTACAATAATGCATTTATGGATTTTTAATTACATAAAAATTTTGGAACTAGAACTCAGCGTTACATAGTTGGCATGTAGAATCTTAATCCAAGGATCCTGGTTGTCTTCTTTAATTCAAGGCATTTTATTTCACCTTGGTGTTACTATCCAAGCTGTCCAGATGGAGCATTCTCCACTACTTTGAATAAGAGGTTATAAATTTTAATCTGTAAAGGAAGTCGGTTGTTGAATACACACACGCACACACACACACACACACACAATTATTCATATTGAGTAAGTGGATAGCTTTACTGTTTTCCCCTTGGAAATCCACGGGAAGGAGCACCCTCTTTAAGATAGCATCCTCAAGGGAGAATTACTCCTTCGATAGCTGGCAATTTCTCTCTATGCATGCTGTCTTATAGAGAAGGGACATAATTGAGAGATGGAGCTACAGTGTTCATGTTTTCATACAGGTGCCGAGCCAGAGTCTGACATACAACTCTGGTTATATCATACAGAAGAGGGACGTTATGAGTCCAGTCTCAATAAAAGAAATACAGATGCAGAAGAAAAAGATTATGAGTCCAGACTCAATAAAAGCAATACAGACATATTTCTTTTCCTGGAGGAGGATTCTTTCTCTAAGATTACATACAGATATACTTTGAAAAATGCATTAGCAGATACAAAGAGATTTGCACTTGAAAAGAAGAGACTGTATTGTTTTTTAAACACTTTTTCACTGAAACAATACATATTATAGAGTAAAAAATTAAATGTGCTACAGCAGCAGAAATACAATCTTTGATTTTTCAATACTGGGAGATTATAATTGATCACAATTTGAGTCTGTCAGTTCTTTTGAAAAAAACGAAATCCTCACTACACAATCATCTAGGATGATTGAACTGGATATTTGATTTGTATCTCATTGTATTCGTAACCCATGGTATCATGGCTAAGTTCTTCTGTCTTGAAAATAAGTAGAAAACTTAATTTGCATCGATGTGCTCGAATGGATATGGAATCCTGCTTTTGGAAACGTAGATTGCTCTTCTCTATTACCAATAACTGTTTACATACTCCCTTGTTTTCACAAAGACTGTTTCAATTTTTATATCAAGTAATAGTATAAGAGATCATCCATTTTGCTGCACCCTTAAACAATGGCTTTGTTTAACTTTTTAAAACTTGCAAATTGGCTGGGTGAGTTAAAACAGCTCCTCTTTACTATTTTGTTGAAGCTCTTGTTTACTAGAGAAGTAATCTTAATTTTAATCAATTGAGGCAGTAGAATTTGGAAATGAAAATTCATTGCCAACTCTAAGATCTACCTTTTGTTCTTGACTTCTCTATCCCTGCTGGTCAGACTTAAAAATGAGCCTTTTGCCATCTGTCCGTGTCTGCCCCATTTCAGTCTCTCGGAGTCATGCTTGGGCACAATCACACAGACACCCCTTGATTCCACACATAATCAAGAGGAAAATTTAAAACCCCAGGAAAAAAGCTTTTCACAGAACAGGAATTGCATCCTCGATCTTTACATGCTAGAATCAGTCTTCAATTTTCTCCATGGGGATCTGTTTTATGTGTTATTTTGGTTTGCTTCTAACCCTGTTTTCTACTGCAAAAAGGCAATTTCTATTACCGGACTCTTGATTCGATGTGCAGTTAAATGCTACATCACCACCAAGTTTCGATATTTCACAGTGGATGAGAAAAGTATTAACAAAGTTTGTGTTTTCCTCCACATATAATAAGCACTAATTCACGGGAGTTAGGGGTTTCACTGGACTGTCTCTGTACTTCTATAATAGCATATTTTCTTCCTTTATTCCATCAGTATTTCATCCAAATATAGTGGGTTTTGTTTTTCCAGAAAATGCTTTGATTTCCCTATTTGACAGAATGTTGATCTCTTAGTCATTTGACTCAGTGGTTCCAAGTTGTGGCCTACTTGGGCAGTGGAAGTCCCAAGCCCTCAAGGTCTACAGTGAACCTCTGGTTTACTGCACTTAGAATGTTTCATATGTCCCCATGTTCACTAACAACTCTTATCTGTTTTCTATTGGCTGTCCTCATTCTTTGCATAAACATCATCAACAGAACCATGGAAATCCAAATGATGCCTAAGAGTTTGAATTCAGAGATGACAGTAGAAAGAATTTTACTTGTGAAAGCTATCAGAGGTTTCTTCTTCAGTAAAGGAAGTTAATTTTGCTTCATATTTATAGATATTGGGTGACTTTATTGGTCATTTATTCTTACTGCTGTAAATTAGAGAAAGATACCATCACTGGGGAGAGCTGGTAAGGTATGGGGAGAGAAAAGTAAGGTATGAACTCCAATCATGGAAATCTGGGTCCTCATGTCAATGAAGGGGAATCCAATACTGTTATTCTTAAAGAAGGTGTTTTTAGAATGCTTTTTTATTAATATACATTAACTATACCAGGGTGAGTGCATTGTGACATTTTTATATATGTATACAATTTATCGTGGTCATGTTCACTCCTTTCTTTATTCTCCTTACTCCTCTGACTCCTTCTGAATCCATTTCAATAGGAGTCATGGTTTTATGTTCACACATGCAAATAAGCTACTTCAAGAATATTAATCATTCATGATTTCAGCTCCTTTGCTTAGTAATTTCTAATATACTTTTCTTTTCTATTTTTTCTAATATGGTTTTCTAAAACTTACTTCTTTCTCCCACAGAACAGAGTGTAAGTACTTCAAAGGCATTTAAAAGACTCACAGATCTATTTACATGGTAAACCTAGGTTCACCAATAATTGTGTGACATCAACTTGATTCAACTATTTTTGAATATGGTTTCCCATGGATTAAGAAAAGATAAACAAGTATTCTATAAAACTGATAAAGATGTTCCATATGATAATAAATACAAATTCTATAACAACACAGGAAGACAGAAACATTGAAAATTGGTATTTTTTACTAGTTTTATTTGGAATTCTACCTTATCACAATTTTGGATTAGCCACAGGATTAGTATTTTATAATATCCTTTTCAAATTGAATTGTTCTAGAAGATAGTATTTTAATGTGTCTCATTGATTTATATATTCTTTCAATTGTTTGTTTTCGTATTTGGAAAAAATAAAATACATTTACACACATAAACAGTAGGACAAGAGAACAAATTGTATTAATTTGGCACATAGTATGCTCTAGATAAATATTTGTTGAGTGACTTAACAGATTTGGATACTCTAAACTGCTTATCTCAGTAGAAGAAATTATATAATTCAGTCTTGGGTCTCTTATAGTGATACAATGAACTAATAAGGATTTCAAGCTCTAGATATATATGAGAAGTTTTATTCAGCTAAACTCAAAACTTGTGACAAGCTATGAATTCTTTTGTTTTGTTTGTTTGTTTTTGGGTCCAGTCATGGGGCCTGAACTGTAGGCCTGGGTGCTGTCCCTCAGCTCTTCAGCTCAAGGCTAGCGCTCTACCACTTGAGCCACAGTGCCACTTCCGGCTTTTTTCTTTTTTCTTATGTGGTGCTGAGGAATCAAACCCAGGGCCTCAAGCAGGCAAGGCAAGCCCTCTACCACTGAGCCACCTTCCCAGCCCCCAAGCTATTAATTCTCTTACTGAAGGCATAATCTTGTAAAAATAAAAGGATTAAGTATTGAAAGTCAATATGTTTGGGGGAAGAATCCCTGATGGCCCAACATTCATGATAGCCAAAGAATGGATCTTCACATTGAAAAGGGATCCAGGTTTCAACCTGGAGAGCTTTCAAATGGACAGGTGATCTGTTCCAACAGGATGCATTTCAGAAATCAAGTGTGAGTTTAGACTTAAATGATACTGATGAGCAACACTGAGGCTTCCACAGACTAAGTCATATTTGAAGGGGCATAATGAGGAAGGTGAGAATAATACGGAAAAAAGGTAAATTAACATAGTGATTGGGACTTACAAGAGGAATAACAGGAGCATTAAAAGAAAAAAAAACACCTCAGGGGCTAAAGTTAAAGACAATGGTAAGTTCCCTATCATAAACAAATTACTTTCTCTTTGAAGGGAAGATGGCCTAGAAAGGGAAATTCTTACTTGAGAATAATGGTCAATTCCTTTTTCAACTCCTTTGTAAGGCAACTTGTTAAGAGCTGCCTGTCTTGTCTTTCTTGCTTCTTCCTTCGCTCCTCTTAGTTCATGGCAATCTGGCTTCTCCTCCTAGATATCCAATGGTATGAACAATTTCATGGACATTTTTCAGTTCTCAATTCTTGCAGAAGCCTTGGCAATGAACTACTCTCCACTCTCTCCATAGTCTTCTATGCTAATGCTTCCATCTCTGAGAAACCTTGAAAATATTTGCATTGGTAATTTTCTAGGTTGACTCTCTACCATACCACTTGAGTCATCCTTCTGCTTCAATATCTGCATTTTTGTTTGTTTGTTTGTTTTGTTTTTTTATTGTGAAAATTCTGTACAGAGGGGTTACAATTACATGGGCAAGATAATGAGTACATTTCTTATCAAGCATTGTAGCCTCCTCCTTTGTTTCTCCTTCCCATCCTTTCCCATAATCCCCCCAGCCCCCCCACCCAAACCTCCTCCCACCCCCAAAGTTGTAAAGTTCATTTTTGACATAACGACTTGTATATCTCATTGTTGCAATGGGTCTACCTGTATCCCTATTTAAAGGATTTGTTTTTTCCCTTCCCCTCCACACATTATACCGACATCAAATGCAGTGAAAGCAGGGGTTATATCGTGGGGGAATGACATACAAAGCAACAAAGAAATAATCTTATAAATGTGTTAGAAACAATCGC